>NW_023596136.1:40489240-40538040 GCF_011947565.3 Pollicipes pollicipes
AGCGTCGTGCTATCCCTCCCCCGTCCGACCTTTCGACCAGACGATGGTGGCCCCAGGGTACGTGGCGAGACCCTTAAGTATCGATGCTATCCCTCTCTCCGTCCGACCCAGTTAGGCCAGATCGAATCCAGCTCCGCCCACTAATTGGATTGGCGTCTGTCACTAGCTCTCCAATATACACCTCCCTCATTACAAAAATAACTCAGTTTAGTTCCATTCCAGTCGATCACTTTCCATCACCTTTGACGTAAAACACCAAATATAGCGCGTGTGGGCACATAGCAGTTTCTCAGTTGACATTCAACGTTTGCTTACTGTTCTCCATTCAGTTTGTACCGATCAGTGTACTAATCTTGAAATCTGGATTGCTGTTCCTTGGAATGCGTCCAATGCAGTTGAGTCCAATTCCGAAATGTATCCTTAATGCATGCCATCCATGGAGCTTCAGCACGTGGAGGTCGCTTCTACTTTCCTTCGTGTGACACCAACACGTCGTCATGCTGATCTGTATGCCGACTTGGACGGGGGGGAGGGGACGGGACGGTCATCCTGCGTTATTCGGGACCGTTGCGAGGCCCGATGTCCCGGGACGCCAGTTGGAACTGATACACCGACACGGTCTCGAGTGAGGTCGGCTCGCAGTATTAGCCGCGGGGAGCAGAGCCTCGCAGCGTGTCGGATCCCACTACTAACTCCGCCCGTCGCCAACAGGTGTCGGGTCCGGAGTGCGGATACGTGGCCACGCCGATCTGTCTGGTACAGTGCGCTCTCAGCATCTTGAAGAACCTGGCAAGATGCCCGGCAGGTGAGCCCCGCACCATGCTCCTGTCTGCCGCTCGTCAGCAGCTCCCTGATCTGACATGACTCAGACTCTGACATGACTCAGACTCTGACATGACATGACCTGACTCTGTCTCATTGGGGCTTCTGACCTCAGGTAGTCTTGGGGTCTCAGAGTCACCGCCCGTCTTACCGTGCGCTGTCTTCGTTAGACTCACCTTACACGAGTATGCGGTTGTGTCGTCCCGTAACTCACGCTGCGCCAAAGCTCGGCGGCTGTCAACCACAGGGTTGTCATGACTGGGAAACCACAAGATTGGGGTTAGACCGTTAATACTGACCAATCCCGGTGTCGCAACGGTCCATCCGCCTCGTTGAAACAGACGCAACGAGAGCGATGCCAAAGGAAGAAGGACGCTACGGCTTAGTTGCATCCATTGTAATATCTTGACCTCGTTCACCATGCGTCGAAGGGTTCCTCAAGAACGCTGAAGCCGCGTGTATGTCGTCCTATCTACTCTGTGTGATTATTGTTGTTCACACTCTGCTTAATGCACGACTCTTTTGGAAAAGAGTTGCATGCATTCGTTTGGTTTGAGCGCTCGTCATTTTGCTCCAGCGTAGCGGTCGGATCATTTCATTGACTTGGAGTGATGCGGACATGATATGAGAAAGCAAGGCCTTCAGCTCCTGCTGTTTCGGCTGGGTGCCATATGACCGACGTGGTCGGCGCGCCCCAAAGCCCAAATCATCGCCATCATCCTGCTGTTTGCAGGGGTCTTATGCTGACTTATTGGTCCTCACTTTGCCAGGAGGTGCTGCTTCAACGACGTTGCAGTGCGAACATTGGTTATACTGACAGTAGTCATTGCTGTACCGAGCACTCTCAAAACAACCCATGCGCTATAACTCGTTTAACCAGTACCTCCTGGTGTGCTGAGGGTGGATAACTCAGCATAAGAGCTCTGAACTCATACTGATTCGGGCATAGCGTGCCCACATCGTTCGTATTGAGTCGGTCGGGGATGAACATGTGTGTTTCAGTGCTGAAGGTGCACATGCATGCGACATGCGATGTACATCCGGTGTCGGCTTCAGTACTGATGGTGTGTTTGGTTGACCCAGTGTCAGCGGCCGTCTGTGCCGGTCCCGGTAGTGGGCTGTTGGGCCGATGCGCAGCCGGTGTTGGCTTCGTTGCGGTGATGTTTGGTTGACCCAGTGTCAGCGGCCGTCTGTGCCGGTCCCGGTAGTGGGCTGGTGGACCGATGCGTAGCCGGTGACTGCTTCAGTGCGGAGATGTGTTGGCTGACCCAGGCACGTTCACGTTCGTTTCAGCGGTGGCGTGTACGCGCCGGGCGCGGCGTTCGCAGAGACATCTCTGATCGAGCGGCTGAACCATCGCGGCGTTACGTTCGAGGTCATCGGCGACCAGTAGACGGCAGGCGCCCTGCCCGCCCCGCCCTCCCCCCCCCCCCCCCCCCGTCCCTCCCCGGGCCGGTCGCTGGCAACGCAGCCCGGAGAGAGGACCGGGGCGCCTGGCGACTGGCAGCTGCCGCAGCCGCTCGGGCCGGACCGCGAGGGCGGCCGCTCGAGGGGCAGCGGTCGGCGCGGCTGGAGCTGGGCATTGCACGGGCGGGAGGCCTCTCAGACACGTGCGGGTCTAGTGTGCCTCCGCGTGTCGGCCGGAGGCGATTGTGCCGTCGACCCGGCTGTAGCACCGCCATAACGCAGCTGTAAATTGTGGACCGTTGTCAGGGTATTCGGGGGAGACGTCAGCGCTGGCAGATCTACAGGGGCGGGAGCGCTGTTGTCAGGCGGTGGCGCGCTCTTCGCTGAATCGAGGCTGTACTTCGGACGGTGACGTCCAGGAACCCCACAATCGACCACGCCAGCGCTCGTGGACAGGGTATCGTGTGGGAGTAGCGATAACGGGGACAGGTGTGGGCTGGGAACTCCGGCAGCAAGAAGGGCCAATTTGATTAAAAAGCTGCGGCGGTAAAGTCGTGTACAATTTGTAAGAGAAATCAGCGGGTGTGAAGAAATGTGTGTAGAATGTGACTGGGTGATAGGGACATGAAAAACTATCGGAGACGTCGTTGGGCGGGGCTGTTACACGCTGCTAACAGGAGGAAGGTATATAAATGTGAGGCGCGTTATTCTGGATGGGTGTGAATGGGTGTTGGGGCCCCTTCAGCAGCAAGCCAGTTTATATGATATTTCAACTGAGTGGCCAGAAATCAACGAACAATCAGGTGATGAGCAAGTCGAACGCTGTTCCGTCGCTGTCGGACGCGTGCCCACGTGTGTAGCATGAACAGGCTGCGGTGGGCGCCGCTGTCATGTGGGAGCGATCCTAGAGGAGGGTATCGTCATGTTGCTTCTGTCTGCAGAAAGGTTTAATGTGGCCAACGGTAGAGCTTGCACTAACAGCAATATATCATGGGTGAAGTACGTTCTTTACCAGCCGCGGAATGCGGTTTTGTCGTCGACGTCGTATTTTGAATCAGATGCTCTGTCTAGCAAAGCACAGTGACCATAGATATGCGTTATTCATCTGTTTGCCCCACCATTTTTGTGACCGCGTCTCACTCTGGTTTGTCATCGTAGTTCCAGTTAGTTATTCCCTGCCTGTACGACGGCTCTCGTCAGCGTTCCTCCCACACCGCGGACGAAGTAACATTCCCAAGCCAGCCCGTTCTCGGTTGGGCCAGGCCAGCCCCGTATGCCTTTGCAAGCCAACTCCATCGGTTGGTGCACCATGCAGCAATGCATATATTGACTTGCAATAGGTAGTGCCTCTTCTCTTCAGCCGGTTGCAGTGCCATCAATGCTCTGCAGCTATTCTGGAGCACCGCACCCAGGTTACCGCAAGATGCAAAACAATCAGCAAACGCTGAGGCAGATGCTATATTTTGTCTATATTTTGTATAGCATACTCGTCTCCCCGTTCTGTCCCTCCCTCCCTCTCTCTCTCTCTCTCTCTCTTTCTCTCCTCTCCCCCCTCCCTCCCTCTCTCTCTCTCTCTCCCCCTCCCTCCCTCTCTCTCTCTCTCTCTCCCCCTCTCTCTCTCTCGCCCTCGGCACTTGGGCGAGGAGGTTCGCGTTGTTTCGTGAACAACCGTTGGGCTAGAATACTACAATCATGCAAAAGTTCATGCTGTGTGATACCTCTGAGCAAAATACGAAGACTTCCTTAGGGGCTCCGATGGGGAGGGGGGGGGGAGGGCATTGATGGGTCGGCGCTTGTATGCCCAACTCGCTGCAGGAAGTAATGACTTCCTTGCCAGTCATCCCAGGCCTTGTATCCGTTAGGAGCATTCCACAGCCGGTCGTGGGGCTTCGCATTGACCCAATTTAGGCGTACGAAATTTGTGGTGCAAAATTAACCGCGGTCAATTTTTTTACAAATCCGTTATGGAACAATCAGATGGCTTGTTGTCATGATGACGCCATTGCAGACTGGCCTTCAATGCCAGAATTTCACCAGGCAAACCTGGCTGGCCCCGTAGGGCCAATACCACTGCCTTCAGAAGCCAGGGATCCTCAGTGTGACCTGTCATTTCCTCGCAATGTTCGCCGGAGTGACAATGATTCCTCAGTCGGGTTTTATGCTTTTGCTCCACAGACCTGTGCGTGCCACTTTTCCTTCTTTTTTCACTGCTTCATTCTTATGGTCGCATAGACGCTCTTAAACTCGCCCCTAAAACGCTCCTAAACTTTCTTGACCGCCTCCATCGCAAATAGACAATTTTTTGCATCAATCTCCAACAGCGGATGTTTTCAGTTTTAGCGCTTTCTCGTTATCGTAAAACTTGTGTCGTTGCCAATGGTGTAACTGGACAGCAACGATGTTGCCTGCTCATTGTATAGCAACTAGCAACGCTGAGATTTTCTGATCTTTTTATTGTGTACCTTCGTGGATAACGCGCACCACATTTTCGCTCACATGTTGTGATTGGGGTTTTAGGGCGCGTCGACGTCTAGGGTCATTTTGCGCCCATCGCTCACATGTGTAGATCCGTGTGGCGTTTACCTTCCGTGTTCTGTTATTGAACACTGCTTCTTGGTGATCACGCACCCATAAACCGGTAAATCAAATGCGGACAGCACAAGATCCCACGGACGCCGATCGCAAGCAAGCTCACTGCCCGCCGAGCACGTCTAGCGTCCCTTCGCTGTTCATCTTGCACCCTCACGTCCTCCGCGACCCCGTCGGCTCTCCGCCGGCCGAGACGGGCCAGGTCCCGCGGCCCACGGCCGCCACTGCCCTGCCCTGTTCAGGTGAACTGTGCCGGCACCAGGGCGCAGAGGACCGTGGCGTCGTGCTGGTCGGTGATGTGCCACTCGAGCGTGATACCGACGGCCGGCATGTCGGCGGCGACGGGCAGGTCCACGGCATACGTCAGCTCCTGGCCCGCCTTGGCTGGGCAGCGGCCGGCGAGCATCTGGCTGCACATCTGCGGGCAGGGAGGCGTCGGCCCATCTGCGGCACTCGCTCCAGGATGGATTGGCAAAGCGATGCCGCGTAGACTGCCGAGGCTGCTGTCTGTGGTCCTTTGTCGTAATCAAGGCCTGAACATACGGATCTCCAGCCGCGATTACGTCCATTGGCGATGGCAGCAAAGTACATATGCCAATAAATGCATGCACGGAGAGAGAGAGAGAGAGAGAGAGAGAGAGAAGAGAGAGAGAGAGAGAGAAGAGAGAGAGAGAGAGAGAAGAGAGAGAAAGAGAGAGATAGATAGATAGAAGTATATATATATATATATATATATATATATATATATATATATATATATATATATATATATAATCTGTGTGTGGATGTGTGTGTGTGTGTGTGTGTGTGTGTGTGCGCTCGCGGGTGTACGTGTGGGCGTGTATGCGTGCGTGTGTGTGAAGCGTTTTATAAATGGAAGTGGAATAGGTAAAAAACATCTCATTATTCAACTCTTCCAACCTCCTTGGTCTCCTGAACGGACATCTTACCTGATTATCGTAATCCAGTGGTATTGGGATGTTGTCGAGAAGGCCAAATATCATTGATTTCATGCTGACAATCTCCTGAACTGGAACACACATTTTACAAGCGAGATTTCCAGTGATTGCGGCAGATTATGCACAGGGTATGCTCAACGCCATGAATGAGGGCCATGGAGAACTGTTTGCCAGCTTTTTTGAGCGTTTTTACGTGATGAATCTGCAGCAGTTGTGTCTTTTACTGACCAGCGTTATGTTATGCTGCAGTGTTCCGATTTTGCTTCCCGCAGCGTGTCTCCAAATATCGCGTCACAATTTATTTCTAATGCTCCTGCAATGCTAGCCACACTGCACATTCAATTAACCAGAGATCTGGCCAGAGTTCCAGCAGTCGCTGTCGGGACGGGATCTCGCAATAACATATGTAAATGACAGTGATGCGATGCAAATGACAGGTGACACGACGACAAAGTGCGGCACGGCACGGGCTCCGGTGACTCACCCGCCTTGAAGCGCACCTGCATGGGCACCGTCGAGCCCCTCTTGATAACGCAAGGCAGATGGTCGCAGTCGCCCACCTTGACATCCAGCAGAGCGCCCGTGAACCCTGAACAAGCAAAACGAGCGGTCAGCATACAAGTGGGAGTAGCGTGCCGGATGATAGTCGAGGTGACGTGGAGGCCTAAGGCAAACCTGGCACATACCCACCGGAGCGTGCTACTGTCAAAGTAATAAGTTCCGGTGGGGCTTACCACAGGGGGCGTATCCATGTATTGGCCACGGGTCACGTGGCCCTCCCCTATCATAGTGCTGGCATGCTTTAATGTGTTCGCAATGGCGCATTGACAATTAAAAGTTCGAGACAGAAACGTGAAACAAAACATATCCTCAACATCCGAGGCTGTTGTACGTCATGAGAGAAATGCTACGATCTTTCGGCGCGCAACTCTGAGTTTTCTGTGCAAATTTGGGAGTTGTGTCCCCATTGCAAATCTCTACAGTTGATCTTGCTTACTGCTTTGATAGCAAAAGGTATCTATACCAGTATTTACACCAGCACGGAAATAGTAGTAAGTCTAATAATGTCTACAAATACTGAAGTACTACCGTCATTCCTCCACCTGTTGTGCTTACAACGGTTCCTTGGTCGGGCTGTGCTGAATAATAATGTAACTTAGTAAACCTTGCCGTACAAGCCCTGACACTCCTCTCGATTTCCTCGAGCTGCGAGATAGCCTTGAAAGGTTTTACAGCTGTGGGATTTGTGGCGCACCTCCCAGGTCAAGGCCACGGTAAGCAGTCACGAAAATCCCCATGACGGCAGCGGACATTGCGCTGACCCGATTCTACATGAGATGACGCACGGGCCGGCCGAGAGGCATTGCCGTTGTCATCTGTCGTCACAGCTTAACATTCACCGTACGCTGGCGCGGAAAAGAATCCACAAGAACGTGGCCTTTTCACTTGTTTGGTACGTTATCCCGCCACGTTCCGTCCTCGTCGCGTCTCAGAGCGCCACTGCCGCGAGTCTCGCAGACCGTCGTTTTCCGCGGCAGTTGACGTAAGCTGGGAACTACAGTATGCCCTGTGCCAGCTTTCCAACGTCTTGAACCTTCCCACGGATACAAACCTGCGGCTGCGACGGCTAGGGGCACCTACTTCTTCACACATTGTCCAAAAGCGTTTCTGACGGAGCGCAAAAAAATGGTGGTCTGTCATGTTAAATTGACTGGTACCGCTGAACGCAGCACTTAGTATAGCGCCACAATCGACATCGCATGACGCGCGGTGCATGCCTGACCACGATGGGTCATTGTATTTACGAAACATTCAATAAGTTACATTCAATAGTCGTTGAGTTGTTGCATTCAATGGTCATTCAATTGTTGCATTCAGTAGTCACCACAGCGGAATGCAATCTTTCGATGCTCAGCTCTGAGTCAAATTACAGCCATTTCACGCAACAGCACGTACCATTTCCGAATCATACCCATACGGCATTTGCCCACTTACCACAATTGCTGAACGGAGTAGCCGAGGCCACTGAAGAAAGCAGCAGCAGCCAAAGGACACCGCTCAAGACCGTCATTGTGCCGGTGGGATGCGGGCGTGTCCCGACGACGCAGGCAGTGGTCGGCACGCCTCTGGCGGTGGCACGTGGCGTGCTCCCGACGCGGACAGTGCACCCCTTGTGCGGTTATCGGGCGACTCCTGAAGATGGAGCGCCCCAGGAGGGCCGGTGATGCACACTGGCCTGCCCAGTCCGGCCCAGTCCGGCCCAGTCCGGCCCGCCACGGCCCTCGGCCGCTCGCTCTCTCTCGCTGACCGCTGCGGATTACACGCTGAGCCCGCCGCGGCGTCCCGCAGCAGCCGCGGCCGGTGAACACGGCGCCGCCGCCGGCTGTTAGCGGGCTTTTTACAGCGGCGTGTGCAGGATCTTCCCTGCACTTGGTGCCGAAAGTGAATCACCAACTCATTACACGTAATCTGCGATGGGCCCGTAAGCCCGGTCCTTGAGCCCCAATGAGATCATATAAGATCATGAGATCATATAAGATCCAATTTTTTATCGTGACAAAAAGAGATTAATTCTGCTTCTGGCCCATTACAGGTTTGACCCGTGTCAATTTTCATGTCGCAAATATACTAGCGGAGCTCTAACTGTACCATCGTGTTTATATTGATCATAACTGGCAATGTAGCCTCGTATCAAAGCGGATATAGGAAAAGGCACACTCGCGTCGCTGTAAGCTAGCAGGATGTGCGGCCATTCCCATCATGTGACTGGTGATAGCTTCAGAGTTGGAAGCTGCAGAGTTCACTTAAACCGCAGGTAAATAGCTAATGTAGGTCAGGCCTTGCAACGCTTAAAGCCCAAGGTCACCGTCAGCTACATGTCACCTTTCACTGAAGTAAGCTGATTATGACGAACACTGACTCATTAACCAGCGGCAGGCTAAAGGGATACTCCAGCATCCTTATGCAACATAGCGGTTTGGCGATGCTCGCCGCCCAAATTAGACGGTATCCGGAATTGACACTTGGTGCAGCATTTTTCACTGGCCGGTGTGTTCGCTTCGATAACCTGGAATATTTAACGACTTAATGAGAACGCTGGACTGCCATGTATGTCCACAAAGCACGGTGAACATGAATGTCTTGCCTGAAGATCCGTGCCGGTTCTCTCACTTTGTAAGAACGAAGACGAAGCGTAATTTGGTCTTGTGCTGCAATGACGCTGTGTGGGTGTATGACGTTCTGGCATCTTATGGTTGGCATGCGCTTTGTCACGCGTAAAACAGGCTTAGGGCTTAGGCTTAGGGTCCGTTCTTATTCCAGATAAACCAGTCTGTTTTAACACATAAACTGGGACATTCCACGACAGATCGGCAAGTGCCCTATACCATCAACCCTCGGATTTTGATTAAATTGGTTTTTTGAAGTTGCCATCAGTGCTGAAGTCACTGGTAACGTTTTCTAAATCTATCAGTTGCACCGTTTCCGAGTTATGGCCTTCGGCGATTTCGAGTTTTGCAATTGCAAAGTTATCTTCGGTGGCAAACTTCTTTCGCTCGCTTGAAATATGATTTGGCAGGTATATATGTTAAAATAATCAGAAGACTGTCCGAGTATTTGCACGCCACTCCTGAAATCGTTATTGCACGATCAACAATACCCAGGGCACGAAGCGCAACATTTCGATGTGATACAAATATGTTTTCATCAGCGTGTAAAAGAGCGTGGTTTGTTACCCGAATTTCTGATATGCCAAGGTTGGCTATCTGCTTGGAAAGACAAAGTCCATGCACAGATGAATAATGTGTAGTGCACGAAGACTGGGCGCGCGGCGCACCGCCGCAGCCGTCTGCCCCCCCCCCCCCCCCCCTATCTTCCCATCCCTCATGTGTACTGTCTCAGCCGGGGTAACTGGAGCGGGGGGGGGATGACTGCGTACTGCGAAGGTAGTGTGGCCTCCTGTTCATGTGGGGCAACTCAGTCGGACAAAGGCACAGTGATAGAGCCTTGGATCAGTGCCTGTTGTGCGGGTGGAGCGCGTGGGTGTATTGACAGTGTCTTACAACAGTGAAACGCTCAACAACCCCGCTTTGCCATTTCATTTGAGAAACACAAAACGAGAGCACGGCGAGGTTTAAAGGAAGGATGCGACCTTTTTTTGTACCCACTTATTCAGATCAGACACGCCCTATTTTATTGGTAATGCCAGTTTTCTCGAAATCCTGAACAGCTTAGAATTTTGATTTGAAGTAGCCGCTGCTGCGTGACAAATCTCATTGGACTCCCTGCTCACAACCATGAAAAGTGTTTCATTTGCTTTGCTTTTCCTACCGGGTGCGCTCTGCGATGTTTCTAACACACTAATTGGTCAAAATGTTTGAGTAAGAAATGCTACGAATGCTTGGAACCCTGTTAGGATAAAATGGCATGCAAACATGAGGCCTTATCCCGCGAACGTTGCGTCCTGATCGGTGGCAGCGGCACGCATGCGGTTTGCGTGTGCTGTTATCACTATAACGCAAAGCTGATAATGGAATATCTTGACCTGCGAGATGCCACTTAAGAGGACATGAGTCCAGGATGCGTGAGTGTGAGAAGTGCTCACGCTTAGGATGTGTGCGATGGTTTTTGACTAAACCTATCAGTGCGTAAGCAGAGGAAATTTTGGGTTCAATCAATAAAATCAGATTACGCAGTGCGTGAGCGCAGCTCGCTGTACTTAATCTGAACTTAGCCTACCAATGGATGAGTTTTTGACCAAACTTTCAAAAGATAAGACAGCAGTAATAGCCTTATTCCTCGGAGAAAACTCGGGAAAGGGGAGATAAAGTTGAGTTGATATGTCGGCAGCATGCCTTTATCGAGACAATAGCAGAAACTGAAAAACCTGAAAAAACGAGTAGGATCATCGGTAGACAATTTTAAATTCATTTCTGCCTTTTCCGATAAAAGCATGCTGCCGAAATTTCAACCCAACTGCATCTCCGTTCTCCTGGTTTTTCTCCGAGGAATAAGGCTATTACTGGTGTCTTATCTGCGTGAATAAAGTTCCTCGCTAATGCACTGTCAACTAAAAAATTGTCAAAAGCCAAAATTGCATTTACCAAACACTACTTAACGGCCCGGCACCAGGGTAAATTTTTCGATGGTCCTTAAAACAACCGCCCAAGAAATCATGATTTTCATATTTTTATATTTTTCAGAAAGCTACCCTTTCGTCGTTCATGTCGAAGTTCAACAGTTTCACCAGGGTTCACCGCAATGCACGCTGCATCCTTTGGAGGTACATTGAACAGAACCTGGACAGATTGAACGCAAAAGTTATCGCGCGCTGTCAGCCGCGATGAAACATAACACTTTTGCGGTCCATACGTTTCTACAGTACCTTTTACCTGGAGTGGAAAGCGTGGTTTCAAATGTGAAAAGTGTATTGCTTTTCAGATACGTCAGCTGCGCAGTGCAAGAACAGGTTCAATTATTTGAACAATTGCTTTCATGAAGATGACTTTGTCATGAAATGTAATTGGCAATACGTTGCCGCATCCCATGGGGAGAACTCTTGCGGCGGAGTTGGGGACCTTGGAAGGTGTTTCTGCCAGTGCCAGTCTGTGGCGCCTCCATTCCGATCATACTCGCTCTGTAGAGAACTCAGCCAGGTCCAGTAGGGAAAGGCTGATGTGCGGGCGGTATGTTTCTTCGTACCTGAAGGAGAAGTACTTCGGACAGAGGATTAGCTTGGCGTCAGCTTGGTTTCGGCCAAGACTGTCGACGAGACGCTGCTGATTTACGAAGGAATCACAGTGAGTGCTCAGATTGTCCCTGTCCTTGCGTTAGACTCAGGCGTTGGGAGGAAAGTAGCGGCCGCTTGATTTGGAGAGTACGGATGAATTAGAGTGAGTTAGACTGAGTGACTGGCGCACTGAGTCGTCTCCCACGTGCATGCGAGCCATCGTGTTGGTAATCTTAGCTTTTTCTCGTAATGCGCTCATTTTCCACCGCCTCTGCGGAGAGATGCGTGGGAGATACAGCGTCGATAGCCGGCGACGGATGGCGCGAATGAGGTCCCGAATGATGAAATGAAATACAAAATAATGAAATGAGGTCGCGAATGATGATCCCGTATTGTGACATGGTCAAATTTTTGAAATTAGTGCATGGAAATCGTGACATTTTTTCCAAATCTTTCCAAGGCGATAACCACGTTTATTTTTGGATTATGGGGTACTAACCCTGCTCTTTGACATGCAATGAGAAAAGGCTCAAAATCGCGTAGGAAATGGCTTCTGCATGCGTTGCAAATGCTCATAGTGCGACAATCAATGTTTTTTGTGGAATGATAATTCCAATCACGACATACACGTAGTCTGGAAAAACTGTTGCATCATTTTGACATCAAACTTAACGCGCTTTTCTTTCATCGTAGTGAAACAATGGCCGCCAAACTTAGCCTTTCAAACAAAGAACACGAAAATTGCAGTAGGCTGTAACTCCGAAGCCGCCCAACTGAGAGACATGAAAATACCGCAGGCGTTTTCAACGCCGCAGGCAGCCACTGTGGCCCATTATGGTCAAAATTCGAGAGATGATGGTGGAAAATGAACCGTTCGACCTGTCTTGTCTATTTGTCGTGGAATGCTTTAACCGGAAGGGGTATCCCCACCAGTGACTGAAATGACGCGAAATCCCCTCCCCAGTGGGAAACTTGTATTTTCAGGGAGTTCATGCACGATCGGAAAGCAGTTTCGTAAATAAATGCGTACAATTTGAAGTAGGGAGTAACTTCCCAAGCTTTTACCTCCGATCCGGTTGCATAAAGTAAGGAATAACTATGTACCTACTCTTACGTCCGTAAAATTCTATAAATATTCTATAAAAGTTATAAAAATCTAATAAAAAACACGGGTAAATTTGACCTAACAGACCCCATACTTCATCAAGCATCCATCGGCTTTCACAAACGAAGCTGCTTTGACCATAGACATTCACCTCTAAGCTGAAGTAAAATAAAAAGCTGATCTGCCTCGTAAAATCCGCAGTGATAATTATAAAGGGCCAGCGCGTGGCCGTGCAGGAGCAAAGGGGCGAAACGCTTAGACCGAGAATCAACCCGCACAAGGACAAAGCTTGGCTATTAAACGACGTGAACGACGTCGGACGACGTCAGCGCAGACTTTGCACGAGAGGTGGACGCGTAACGTATGTGTGAGAAAACCAATACAGAAGCAGTTAGTATTGCAATACTGTAATCATAGCAAACGTATGCCAAGACACTCGGTGGACAAAGCTCGGTGGACAACCTGGCAGTTAGGTATAAAAACATACATTTTTGCCCACATGTCGCGGATTTCACGAGAATATTTTTAGTTCTTGCCACGCCACGGACAGACATGGTGTTAGTTCACAAAATGCACGGCGCAGGGTGAGGATCAGCCATTTCAGTTAACATTTGTCCCTTAGGTTCATATCATGCATGCTTATTAGAGAGAAGCACTGGGTGTGAGGACATGAACCAAGCAGCTTTGCTTACTTCTGCGAGTTGCGGAACAATATCAAAAATTATTGGATATCTGCATATCAGCGGCTCATATACTTCATACTTCATAATATGAAGGTAGTTAGCGTAGTTACTCGTAGTAGTAGATAAAGTTAGCGTAGTTACCCCATGAATTAATCGACAAGCAAACCACATTTAACTCATAGATAGCGGCAGCTTTTATGCCGCTTTGGAGATATTTCTGGATTCATCAATAGGTATTCGAAACCTTTGGGTCCAAAACGACGGCATCGTTGCTAGAGAAATGTACGCTTGCATCGCCATTAAGATTGCTTCAGCCTCGGCTTTCTTACGTCAGACATATAGAGAACCGGGAGCCTCGGCAATCTACGGTTCACTTCAGAGGTGTGCTGCAAGAGCTATGAAACCGGCGTAGGAAGTAGCGGAGTACGCCGAAATTGTTTCAGCCGGCCAGAGGTAAGCAGTACCTTTACTTTATGAAACTGATTGCTGCCCTTTGGAACGGTTCAGGCAGAGACTGTGAGACGTGCCACTGAGTCGCGGTGGATGCAGGCATTCTGTATGTGGTCAAGCGTTCTGAGATGAGACAGCTGCTCTTGAATTGGAAAGAGGAACCACTAAAATAGGCGCTGAGGCGCTTTTGAAACGTCCAACAGGCATCAGCTTCTGACAGCTGGAATATGATTGGCGTAGATGTGTATTGGGAAGGATATAATCAACAGGCGGGGGAGGGGGAGGGGGGGGGGGGGCGAGTGAGGACCGAAATCTAAGATGATCTATCCCAAATATGGGTTCACGTAACCTATCCACAAAAAGTCATTTCTCTTCCGGTTTTTGACACTTAAGTATTGTGTTCAAATGAAAAATGACAAAAAATGCGGCGGATTGGCTGCAATGCATTATGGGGCTGTATGGGGACTGCAACAACTGCTAGTTGGAGCGGGAAATATAGGGTCAGTGAGGAGAAAGGGACTTCAGACCGAGTGTAAGGCTTCACGGTACCACCCTCTGGTTGAGTATTTGCTCTAAAATAAAAAAGAACATTCAGTTACAAAAGATGTGCGAATATTGAGCCCTGGCACTGGGGTCGATGTGACACCACTCTGAGGTTTTTTTGAGAATACCTCTCCTGTATGCCATTCAATCGCGCCAAAATTTTTAATAGACTATTGAACATTTATTGCATGTGTTTTGCAACCAAAAAGCAAGCGTGTCTCCAACATTTTGGTTACGGAACAGCGGTGGTAATTGAGGACTACTCCACCGCGATCTACGGTCGGTGGGGCCGGCGGGCGGCAACCGACAATATCGCAGAACGCGACTGGATAGCCGTCATTTATTGTTTTATTAACGGAGCTTTACACAACGACACGGGAACCGGTGGGGGGGGGAGGGGGGGGGGCAGTGGCGAGGGCCCTCCGATTAAAAGCTGGGCGAGGGGTGCGGTGCCGCCTCCCCCCCCCCCCCAGCCTGAAAGCCTATGGAGGGGCTGTTCTAATCTGTTTAGGACCGTGCTTGAGCTGTTTTTATGAACTGCGTAAGCCCGTACGTTGGGGTCCGCATTCCCACGGGACTCTCGCCCCACTCGTGGCTGACGCACGCGGCATGCACGGAATGTACGGGGTGCCGGTGGGATCCAGGACAAGTTAAGACAGAAAAAGAGGGACAAATCTCCATCAATGCGTCATGTTTTGCGGTACATGCTTTAAAAAGTTGGACATTAGTCCTAGATATTAATAAGGTAAAACAGCTAATCAAATAACTTAAGAAAATTGTGTTACGCGAGTATGTAAGCACAAGTAAATAGCACAAACTCACGGATATTTGTGCAAGTACACCACGAGAAAGGGCCAAGACACAACCACAAACCATAGTTGGTTCAGCAAACCCCTCCAACAGCGCCATGGCCACCTCTCGGAGGATTGTAGCATTACATGTCAGTGCTTCAGCGGCAGTTTTATACGGCCAGTTTGGCGGGGCCTCAACGTCACACAAATGTTCCATGACGCAATCAAAACACTGAAGTTTTGGAGAGGATATTTACTAAACAGAGAAACTGCGTTGCATAGAACAGTCTTTTCCACTTTAAGTAAGGCAGTCATTTTAAGTGAGCATATTTCATCGTATCTGATGCTTGCTTCAATATCTTCAAATATGGAACATTCCCTTTAACTGGTGTATTTTGCTAAATCTATCGGATGGACTAATCGAGCACTATCATGTGAACAGCCCCTCCCATTCCACAGGTTCGTTACTCAGTGATCTGCCCAACATGCTCTTGTCAAACACTCCAAAACTGCCCCCTTAGCCTGGCACCGCCTGAGCTGGTCGCCAACCGCGGCTGGCTGAGGATTACACGCAATCTCCTTGGTTTCTCACAGCGTTATCGTGGATCGGAACTATCAGACGGCAGTCGATACCACGGTAATCGATTCCACGGCAGTCGATACCACGACAATCGGTCAATCACACCCAGAATTCTTGGGCTCAGATGTGGCCGCAACCGCTAATGGGACCCGGTCCCAGTAAGGGCCTTACTCAGAATATCATAACATCACCAAAATCTTTGGGCGAACTCAGGACCTTGTAGCACTCGTTAAATTGGTTGTGAAGCTTCCGAACCGGAACCAAACGACAGTGCTTGTGTTTTCTCGCTTCAGGATCATACCATTTGGTTAGCAAATGCCAAGGGTCAACGTTGCGTAAAGTCAAGGTCATTTCATACCGTGGCAGCACCACGAACTTTAAGTTGGGGGGGGGGAAGATTTTCCAGGGGGCTCCTGGACAAAATGGAGCCTCCTCACAGGTTGACGTGTGAGAACAGCAATGCCATATTCTAGCTGGAGGGGCACTGAAGGCATGTGTCCTCTTATCAAATTGTTACATACATTTTATCCAAAGAAATCAATGTCGACAATGTAAAAAAGTTCAGAATCGGGCGTCCTGATTATCCAGCAAATGGTTTCGCTATCCTAAAAACAGGGCCAGCTGTTCTAGAAAGGGCCTCCTGATGTAATAGAGGCGCCTCATGATTCTTCGGATTCAGACCGCTTTCAGGATGTCCTGGTCCGGAACTGCGGAAATGTGATGCATGAAAGAGCCTACTGATCCAAAAAATGAAACCTCCTGAATACGGAGGGCGCTTCCTAACCCAGAGCGACAGCCTCCTAGTTCGTGATGAGCGCTTCCTGCGCCAGTAAAGGGATCTCCTCAACATAGCATTGGGTCTACTTATCTAGAGGATCGACTACCTTAGTCATACAGGTGGCCTCGTGATCCGGAAAACGGGTTCTGAATGTAGAAAGGGGTCTTATCTAAGGGAAAAGGGTTGTATCTTTGCCAGTGCATTCGCCTGGCCGAGGAGAGCCTCACAGACTTGTTGGACGTTGCTGTTGGATGCACCTGGAAGTCATTCACGGAGCTGAGAGGTGAATTACTTTAACGCCGCTATCCCTAACAGGGCGGTCGCGCAGAGTGGTCGGGAGATAAAATTTGAAGCTTCAGGAGCTTAGCTCGTCATGTTCAAAGCTCGGAAGCCTGACTGCTAAACTCAAGACTGCCATCAGATGATAGAGCTGAGCGGTGGCAACTCGCCGACCATACGTGAAGCCATGCGCAGATTGTACCAGCAATAATGAATAGTTAAACGTTCGTGGTTTATTTTATACACCTTGGCAGCCCATGGCCAGCTGGTCTGACGTACATCCCGGAGGCGGGGGACATGCCGACTGACCCTAGTGACCCCTGTAGCTGCACGTGGCTCGCCGCACCTGCTGACACTCCACGACCCTGGCCTTGGCGGACTCAGCTGCTGCTGCCGTCTCCTCCCCGCGGGCCAGCCGAGTGGTTAATCTGACGCTGAGGGAGCCTCAACACCTGGGACCGTTCAACAAGCGTCGCACGCTATCTTTTCACATATCTTGTCTAGTCTCTTTCGATACGATGTCTCGAACGATGTTCGATGCGATGTTCGATTTCGATACGATGTCTCGAACGGCTTGTAGTTTGCACCTCGTAGCAAATTTCTAACTGCCTAGCGTGATAGATTAGTGGCGATTTCGCTGCTGCTAGTCCTTCCCGCGAATCAGTCACAGTGCATCTTTCAGGTCCACACGCGTCCACACACACGACCAGCGCCAGCATAAGTCTTGTGCTTCATTTAGTCT
The DNA here is from genome assembly GCF_011947565.3 of Pollicipes pollicipes. Taxonomy (NCBI): domain Eukaryota; kingdom Metazoa; phylum Arthropoda; class Thecostraca; order Pollicipedomorpha; family Pollicipedidae; genus Pollicipes; species Pollicipes pollicipes. The sequence goes on from NW_023596136.1 coordinate 40,506,697, forward strand.
ACAAATATAAGAAGTCTACTCGGCAACAGACGAATCGCGTTACATACTGACCTCAAGCGGAAACGATTCGACCCAAGCGATACATAAATCACGCGGTGTCAAACGATGGAAAATATACGACACCACCCAAGAGGCGGCGTTTGTAAGCTAAGCCACTCAGAAACGGCGAGATCGCCTCGTGCTCTGCGATCAGCCTGATGCGAGAACCGCAACGACAGGCGCTAAAGTGAACTCTCCGCGCGAAATATCGAGTCGCGCTGTCAAGAAAAGTTAATTAATGAAACTGAGACGTCTTTGCCTCAGCGCCGGGCGAGGCAGAATTCCGATGTCCCATGTGGGAGAGCGATGAGTGGGACGTCAGGCAGCCTAGGATCGCAGAAGCGTCGGACATCACACACGCCCTTGCTCGTGCGTGATGACCCCAGATTTGGATCCTTTGATTGGCTGCGCGTGCCCCTTGACTGTGACTTGATGCGTGTAATGCGGCGCAATCTATCCTGACTGACGCGGCAGTGAAGACGCCCAAGTCACTCGCGGCCGGCGGGCTATGTACGCACACACACACACACACACACACACACATATATATATATATATATATATATATATATATATATATATGTGTGTGTATATATATATATATATATATATATATATATATATATATTGCATATATTAATTATATATATATATATATATATTGCATATATTAATTATATATATATATATATATATATATATTATATATATATATATATATATATATTGGAATATTTTGGCAGAATTCTTTCTTTGATACATGTTTAATTAAAAATAACTGCTGACTCAGCATTGACGACCTTGATGCATCGTTCCAGTTTCCGGGCCTTTGACTTTGTGTCATCGCTTAGATTAAAGATGGTTCGCACAAAATTACTCATATATTCATCACTCCTTCCATTCTAACGTTTCGAGATCTTATCTCATCTTCGGAGAAGACTAAATTGCACAAGAAATAAGTTTTGAGTTTTAAAGAATGAAAAATTGTGCACTTCTGTTGTAAAACATCCCTTGGTTTGGAAAACATAAATGAAGCATAACTAATTGAAGTAAGACGGATTCCTATTTTCACTTTCATGCATGTAAGAAACGCTCATAATGGGAACATCACAAAGACACAATGGGAACACTATTGTCACAATCACATCAGAAGTGCTCATCGCCCACCACCTAGTAGTTCAAGAGTTCTGCAAGAATTTGTCTGTCTGTTTAAGGCCGGAGAGTTCGTTAATAGATATGCTTTCCCAAATTTGGACCACATGCGACAGGAACACGACATGACATTGACGCGACAACAGCTGACAGACAGCACTGACATATCACGGACGTGCAGTGACAGAAGACGCCTTCAAATTTGGGAAAGCATGTTCATTAACGAACTCTCTCCGGCCTTAAACAGACAGACAAATTCTTGCAGAACTCTTGAACTACTGGGTGGTGGGCGGTGAGCACTTCTGATGTGATTGTGACAACAGTGTTCCCATTGTGTCTTTGTGATGTTCCCATTATGGGTGCTTCTTACATGTACGAAAATGAAAAAAGGAATCCGTCTCACTTCAATTAGTTATGCTTCAGTTATGTTCTCCGTACCAAAAGATGTTTTACAGCAGTAGTGCACAATTTTTCATTCTTTCAAACTCAAAACTTATATCTTGTGCAATTTAGTCTTCTCCGAAGATGAGATAAGATCTCGAAACGTTAGAATGGAAGGAGTGATGAATATATGAGTAATTTTGAGCGAACCATCTTTAATCTAAGCGATGACGCAAAGTCAAAGGCCCGGAAACTGGAACGATGCATCACAAACCTCGTCAATGCTGAGTCAGTAGTTATTTTTAATGAAATATATATATATATATATATATATATATATATATATATATATGTATATGTATGTATATATGTTGGAATATTTCGGCAGAATCCTTCCTTTTATGCATGTTGGCATCATCGCCTAAATTAAAGGTGGTCCGCGCAAAATAACTCATATATTCATCGCTCCTTACATTCTAACGCTTCGAAATCCTATCTAATCGTCGGAGAGGGCTGAATTGACACTGTATTGCCGAATCGAGGGTGTCGCGATGGGTTCACCTCTAGGGCTTTTATTCGCTAAGTTCTTTATTAGACCCGTAGAAGCCGATACACTAAAAACGACGACCTAAGACCGGACATTTGCTGCCACTACATAGACGATATCTTTGTGGAAGTTACTGACATTGACCAACTAGGACGGCTCAAGACGTCAGAGAAGACTGAATGGCGCAGTATGGCTAAATCGAGGGTGTTGCGATGGGCTCACCTCTAGGGCCTTCATGCGCTAGTTTTTATAGGACACATAGAAGCCGACGCACTACAAAACGACAAGACCGGACAACTACTGCCGCTACATACATACATATAGATATATATATAGATATAGATATAGATATAGATATAGATATAGATATAGATATAGATATAGATATAGATATAGATATATATATATATATATATATATATATATATGTATATATATATATATATATATATATATATATATATATATATATATATATATATATTGCACAGCAGAAGACGTAGAAGCAATCCCTAGGTATATAGTGCCCCGGCATATTAGCAAATGGGCCCCCGACAATAGCGTGGAGCCTTTCAGGCAGTAGAGGTATCCATAAGGGCCTCTGCTTGATCAAGAGTGCCCCGGCATGTTAGCGTATAGGGCCCGACAACAGCGTAGGGCTCTCGGAGCAAATGCAAAGAAATCAAGAGCAACGTGGAATGCCCCTTAGCGACCGGACTTCCCCGGCCAATGGGCATGTAGGTTCCCAAACAACAACATAGGGCCCGTCGATAGTTAATTAAGCCCTAAAACCTCCCCAACCGCTGCACTCTCACGTACATAGGGACAAGCCATTTTTGTCTGCTTAATGTACTTTCGTTTTCGCTTGTAAGCCTTCCTGGTCACCTGCAGGATCAAAGAGTCCAGTTTTTAGTGTGTTGTATTAAAAAACACGCATCGGTTTGACCGGTTTTTAGCCCCTTCGGGGCCCAAGAATGCGTAGCCCCGTGTCTCCCCCCCCCCCCCCCCCCCCCCCCTTGAATCCGCCACTGTTGCTGTGACTGTAAAACCGCGCTGTGTTTGGACAGGGAACCTGGAGCTTTGCATAACAACGCCAGGGTCAATGAGGATTCCGTGAGCGTTCCGAGCCGCTGCATACGTTCTGAAAATAGGAGAAGAGGTTCTGAAAATGTGAGGGAACCACTCCACATGCGCGAGTCACTGAATACTAGCTCTATCGCTGGTCACAGGGGCACGTGACGGAAAGCTGATAGCGGTGGGCGGAGTCGTTGTACAGTCACATCACACCACGTCGGCGGAGCACGATAGAGTGATGACGCCGCCGTGAAATTCCCAGGAGGATGGGAACTACCAGATATGAAGGAGATACGGCTTCCGTCAAACGTTTGTACAGCAATGTACCTTGAACGCCATGTGGGATCAATTCAGGCATTTGAGATCTCGGAATCTACTGAATAATTTTTGATTTGGGATGTCTCTGGCGAAAACGTGCATGGACTTACTGGCATGAGCTTACTTTGTGGACACAAATGTCGAAGGGTAGCTGCGTGCACCCATCAGTTTAAAATAAGTAAAATCAGAGCAAATTGCTGCATGGAAACAATGTATTGATATCTCCTGCTCACTTTTGCATTTGGTGTTGCCGTGATGTGTAGCTCAGATGGACGCATCAAACTGTTTTGGGATCAAAGAAGAGTGCAGGAGCTGGGGATGAGAGCGAATAAAACCGTTTGATGGCGAGCAGTGTTGTATTGCAAGCCGACATGTGCCAAATCCCAGGGTCCGATCCCAGGGTCTGATCCCATGATTTCACGGAGCCCGACCCTAATAACTGCCACGTTTTCCTCACATTTTGGCGCCTCACACCACCCATGTGACTTAATGCTTTCCTCTCCGCAAACTGTGAACGTTGTTGATGTGTGCCGGGACTTCACGGAGAACGGTGTATTTTCTCCTGGAATAACGGCCCTCGATAGAAATGATGACACAGTCCACTTATCTTTTCTGGAAACCATTTTAATGCCTTTTTGTTTCATGCCTTAGCCATTCTCAAGAGGTCATGCTACCAAACACAGCAGACGGGAAAATAGGGATGGTGAAAGGGTACTTCGGAGCAAAATGAGCTGTCATGACTGTAAAAGATGGCTCTTAAACACACACAAAAAAGTTAACAGCAGTTTGAAATACGACCGGTATCGTCAAGAATCATCATCAAGAAACGCAATTCAGCGTCATGTGCACAACTCTGTCGCAAAGGGCAGTCTTGAAGCCCAGACCGTTTAAGTCAGCCCAGGGAAACAAGCCAGAAGACCACGACCTAGATCGCAAAAGCAATAGAGGTCGTGCTTCGGAGCTCCCGCCACTCCATCCGTCGTCCCGAGCAGGAACAGTCTGCAGCAAAGCCACCGTGCTAAGGCTGGCAGGACAAGAGCTCAATCTGTTCTCATGCTCACTTCAAAAGCTGTCACCAACCGATAGTAACGCACACCTGTGCTACAGGAACTCGTAATCTAACTCTTCCTCCATCGTCCAGATTGCCGAAGAGGTTTACTTTCATTTAGAGGCAAAGTTAATACCCAAAACAATCGTTTTTGGTCTACTGAGGCTTCCGAAAAGGCTCGCGAAGCACCAATGCACAGCTGAAAGCACACCGCCCGATGCAGCACGAACTGGCGAAGGGTCATTGGCCCCTACTGGTACAAGGGCAGCTGGGGAGCTGCAGTGAAGGCAGTGGCCGAACATTACATGGCAGCTTCACGCAAGTTCGGGATGGCTTCGAAGAAAATCTGCGGCTAAGAAATGTCACGTCAGGGGCTTCAACAAGGTGATATGACGACACATCCGGCGGGTGAGACGAGATCGCGGCTCAAACAGTGGTTTGGAACAGGAACACTCTAAGGCACACTGAGAACATCTTGGACGCCTCCCCACACAGAAGAGGCTAGTCTTCCAAATTTCCAACTACCTCAATCTTCCAACTGGCACGAGTCCTTCCCATGCTGCGGCCTGTCGGGTCATAAGACCCCGAGACTCCACAGCCCAGCAGCCGCCGGCGGAGCGGCGTGGGCTGCGTCAGGGCCACACCCGTCGGTCGAGGTCTGCGTCTGGTCTGGCCGGTCTGGTCTGCCGGCCGGCGGGCTGCTATCTGCGGCCGCGGGGGGCAGTCTCCGGGCGCCGGATGGACAGGCGGGAGTCCTCCGCGCGCCGCTCTCCTGGGAGCCGCCATCTGGCCAGCTGACCACCCGCGATAACGCACCTGACGCGGCCGCTTATAACGCACGGTCGTCAGCCCCATCCGGTAGTCTCCAGCTCTCAGCGCCAGCTCCAGCTCCAGCTCCCCGAGCAGCAACGCCACCCGTCAGTCATGATCGGCCTGCAGACTGTGCTGTTGGTGGGCGGCCTGGTCGCCGCGGCCGTGGCCACGCCCTATCAGGACTGTGGTAGGTGGAGTCTGGTGACGCCCCGGGCTGCGGGGCTGCCGTACCGGACCGACAGCGGCGCAATGGCCGCCGTGCCGAGGGCTTCGGCGCCTCGTTGTTGCAGGCCGGTGATGGCCCCTGCCGAAGCGCGCCTGTTAAGAAACCTGGGGAGAACTGACCTCAGTACCATGTCAAGGTGGCTCACTGGCAGAACTGCCCTGATAGCCAACGTCATTGTGCATTAACACTGAAGTGACCTATTGATATTAAGATATAACGTTTCATACTATTTCCCAAAATACCATGTCTCACTTGGCTTGAATACAGCATCGCTGCTAGCAAAGCTTTATAAAAACCGCTGGTCACCGAAGTCAGCATTTTCCCCCCAAAGAGATGCTGCTCTCTGTGTGTGCTTCTTGACTTTTTGGTGAAATTGTTAGTGCACTGCTGGGCCGATGCTACTACAGATAGACTTAAGGTGGAGATCACACTATGCCGTCCGGAACGCATCTCACTCGTCTTGTCGGCAAGACTCGTAGACCAAACTGAAGTTAAAAGCGTTCCGCCTTAGAAGAAGTGTTCTGAGTTTCTATGAACGCATATGCACGTGTCTGTCCATACTCAGAAGATTTGGCTTTTATTGTTTAAATGGTCCATTTAACCATGCATGCGTGTAAGTGTAGGTCTCGTGCTCGACCCTGCTTACAAGCACACACTCCGTGGGGTACCGCTGGGCGTTGTCAGTTCTCGCACCCGACCCTGTTCACAGGCATCCACTCTTTGGAGCGTCGCTGGGCATTGTCTGCTCTCACACCCGGCGCTGCTCACGGGCACCCACTCTTTGGAGCGCTGCTGGGCATTGTCGGATCTCACACCCGACCCTGCTCACAGGCACCCACTCTTTGGAGTGCCGCTGGGCATTGTCGGCTCTCACACCCGACCCTGTTCACAGGCACCCGCTCCGTGCTGACCTCACTGGAGATCGTTGGCTGTGATGAGGTGCCCTGCATTCTCAAGAGGGGCGGCAAGGTCACTCTCAACGCCGACATTCTCTCCGGTACGACGCGGATCCTCGCGAGATCGAGATTTGCCGAGAGATCGCGAGAGAACCACGTGACGGCATTGACATCTAGACCCAGTGAATGTCCTTCGACATTGTAGCAATGGGTGCGACGTGCTTCCAGTCTTGTCCAGCCGATGACGCGTTTCAGGACGCATTGTATACAAAACTAAATCCGGCATCGGTGAAATGATCGGAGCGAGTGTGGGCAGTTTTGGTCCGAGCAGCCCATGAAGCTGGGACGCAAAACCAAAGTCGCACTTGCATATGAAGAACAGTGTTTTCTTTTTTGCAGCTTCACTTAAGAGATCTGTACTGTCCGTCGCAGCGTTATCAGGGGTGACCAGCTACTGCTGTTGGTTCCAGACACACACACCGACGGCCTGGTTTCTGAGATTGCCGGCATCATCGCTGGTGTACCAGTGCCCTTCCTCAAGGACGACAAGGTGATAAGTTCGTCACCACATGGTGGGGTTTATATGGTCGGTACGACATTATTTGGTCGTGGTCAAGGACGTGTCCGAGGGCTTTTACTCCTTAATGCCCACTGCCCCCTGCCCTCAACGTCTGCAAATTTCATCACATTCGCGTTGACTTTGACGTCCATGTTGAAAAACAACCAAGCTGGGGTAAACAGACGCACCAAAGGTGTTGGGAAGGGGTGCAGCGAAGCCCAAATCGAAGGCCGCTCCTGGGTCCAGGTGAGAACAGACCCGAACCCAGATACCACGTGATTCGAGGTCAAGGGGCTCTCCTAATTATACATAAGCATGAACACTTGAGCCTATATGACAGAGCGGTACCCCAAGACTGAGGCCTCAAACCAAGGTGGGAGGTACCCCAAGACCAGGCCCAAGTGATGGGGTGCTCCAGGCTTGGGTAGAAGGGAATCAGTATCAGTACCGGCGCCCCAAGGTAACTTTAGGGTACCTTAATCCCAAGTAAACGAGTGTTCCAGGCTTAGGTAGAGGCGCGCCCGAAATCCAAGGGCGCCCTATGTGATGGGGTGCTCCCTTGTGAAGGGAGAACTGAGGAAAGCTCTCACTTTATTGTTGATATACATATATATATATATATATATATATTTATATATATATATATATTTATATATATATATAGTTTATATATATATATATAAACTTATATATATATATATAAACTTATATATATATATAAGTTTATATATACATATATATATAGTTTATATATATATAAGTTTATATATATATATATATATATATATACCAGAAAATGAAACCGACTCGGTAAAGGTAGCCAACAGAAGTGTCAAATTACTGAGCGGCCAGAATGTACAGCAGCGCTTAGGTCTATCCTCACAGATCAATCAGATCTCCTCCCGTGCACGGAACATCCAGAAATATCCCCAGTCTCAGTCAGTCAGTCAGTCAGTCAGTCAGTCAGACCCGCCAGGCAGTCAGTCAGTCAGTCAGTCAGTCAGTCAGTCAGTCAGTCAGTCAGTCAGTCAGTCAGTCAGTCAGTCAGTCAGACTATTACGCAGACCACCCACTGCTTCGTGTAAAGATTCGCCCGTTAGAACGCGATCAAAGCCCCTTGTAACGGCTCGCCCTGTAACGGGTAGGCAGATCAAATGTCACCTTAGCGGCGCACCCTCTGCAATAGACCAATCAGAGCTGACGCTAGCGACCCGCCGTCTGGAGAAAGCCAATCAAGGTTTCCCGTAATGGCCAGGCCTACGCAACAGACCAACCAGAGCTGACCCTAGCGTCCCACTGTCTGGAGAAAGCCAATCAGTGTTCCCCGTAATGACCAGGCCTACGCAACAGGCCAACCAGAGCTGACTGTAGGGCCTCGCTCTCTGAGGAAAGCCAGTCGGGGCTTCTCGTAATGGCCAGGCCTCTGTAAACGACTAGCCGGAGCCGGTCCTGACGCCCCGACCTCTACCGACAGGCTTGCGACGGCCTGACGTCCGGCTCGTGCCCCCTCGAGGTCGCCGACAAGGCGTCGTTCTCCGCCAGCGTGGACGTGTTGAAGGAGTACCCGCCGATTGCCGTCACCCTTCAGTGGAAGCTGAAGGACGACGCAGGCTCAGAAATGTGCTGCGTGGAGATTCCAGCCAAGATCCAGTGAGCAGCGTCCAGCGACCCGTTCGCCCGCGCCGGCGCGCTCGGCTCGGTCGGTGCCGGCTGGTCCGCGGGAGGGGCCGTCCAGGATCGGACAGTGCTCCACTCCGGACTGCGGCGTCTGTGACGTACCGTCGGTGACGTACCGTCGGTGACGCGCCGGCGGTAACGCACCGCCGGTGACGCGCCGTCGGTGACGCACCGTCGGTGACGCACCGTCGGTGACGTACCGTCGGTGACGCGCCGTCGGTGACATACCGTCGGTGACGTACCGTCGGTGACATACCGTCGGTGACGTACCGTCGGTGACGCACCGTCGGTGACGTACCGTCGGTGACATACCGTCGGTGACATACCGTCGGTGACGTACCGTCGGTGACGTACTGTCGGTGACGCGCCGTCGGTGACGCACCGTCGGTGACGTGCCGTCAGCGGCGGATCGGGCTGTTGGCAGACGGCCGGGCGGCGGGTCGACGCAAGCTCCGACGCAACCATTTGATTCATCCCAGTATTTATTTCATCGTCCGTCGTGTCCGACAAGCGTAAGGCGCTGTTTTGTGATGTAGCAGGCGTACGTCAATCAAATACAGAGACTGCAGCTGAAGATGTCTTTTGAAAAGAGCCGCGCGGGCGGCTGAACGGCTGATGTCGAGACCGATCCGGCCTGACCCGCTCGGTTTGAGCACATCGCTGAGTTAATAGCCCGACGGGTCATCGTCGGAACCCTCCAAATATCCAAATATCCAAAGATACCGCTGCGGATTTGGATCGTGCATTAGCCACTGCATGGCTGCCATTTGTATGGGTCAGTTTTTTATGTTGTACTTGACTTCTGATGCTAGAGTTTTGTCGGCATTTGGTGTCAAATACCGATCATATCGAAAACGTGCTTAACCGTGTACAGTTTGCGGTTTTAGAATGCATTTGTGTATTGATTCTTACAATGGCAATGAATGGGCATGACTGAGATATGTGCAAGAATCATCCGTTCCATTCACTCCTACCCAAAGTAGCAAGCATCCCAGCTACATTTTTGTTTTGCTTGCCGTAAAATAGTCCGGCCTGTTTCGTTTCTAATTTCGATCGCGCAATCCGGAGCATGCGTAAAATGTCATAACATGCGTTGACACACCCGGATCAGAACGAAAGGATGCACAGTATACAGTCTAGTTCACTTCTAGCTGTCCCTATAGTATACCTACACTTAACTATATCTAGAAAGCCGCCGATAGCTGAGGAGCTATGAATATTCAGGTAGATGTAAGGGATTGGGCTTAGGGATTGCACAATCGGCAATACCGCAATATCTTCTTTGATTTCGCATGAAGTTGCAATCTGTTTTTAAAATGAGAATAGCAATGGAGATAGTCCCGGGTTTTGCAATCACATTCATATAGCAATCATTCTGTCTCCAAGCTCATATGGCAATCCTTCCTCTTGATTCGCGTGCTTGCGGTCATTTCTTTCCTCAAAATGACGGTGAAATGTTCCTCAACCCACAAAATACATTGATATTTAGGGTCAGGGCCCAATCACTTCGTTTACCGAGGCAATGCAAAGTGGTGCCGAAAGTGTTAATAAGTAATGAATGAAAAAACCGTTAAGATATCTCCCGGAGGTATGCGCCTTTCCTATACAATTCACATACATCGTGCTGAATACGAACAAATTACAACAACGTGCATTCTGGAGCATTCAGTAGCGCAAAGAATGCTCACTGCATCATACGACGAGACGTTTGATATCTGCAGCTCAAGTTTACTGCTTCCGAAGAATGCGAAAAGCTAAAGAGTCACGAACACAGATAGCAGGAGAATGAACTTATCACCTACACCCACCGTCTAACGCCATCTTATCCTGGTCATCCCTTCAACATATTTTGCCAGCGTACTGTCATGACAGCAACCATCATCATCAACCAGTTGTTAGTGCACACAATCTTCGAGATATATCTCTGGTCGGTCGACGTGACCCTTGTTGTTCTAAACACCCCTTCACTGTTCCTGGCTGAATGGGGACGGTCCGATTGTAAAGTGACGGCGCTTATCCGGCGGCCAGGAACAAGTAGGTCGAATCGCGCCCGATTATTGTATCTCTGTGGATTGTATAGATTTTGTATTGGGTTGTCAGCTGCCAGTACACAGTAGCTGTTCTTGTGCACGTTCAGCAGTATTTTCCCGCACAACTGTATGCTGACCATCGCGGCACTTGGCAATACATCGTCTCGGTGCGATTTCAACAGAAAGGTCATGTCGGCCGATGAGCAATTCCGTTGCCATCCGGACACTCTCCCATGATGCCAATGTTTACGCATGGCCGCACACGCCGCGCACGACTAAAAGTATTCTAAATTAAAAACTGTAGCTTTGCAGATTGCAGCTGCGGGCGTCTCGCCAAAACTGGGTTAGGAATTGGCCGAAAAAGATGATGTGCTTTTTGAGCGCGTTAATAAGCGTTTTCCCAGGCTACCTCTACTGAGCAATGCGCAGTCTCGGCGGGGGGGGGGGGGGAGGGCGAATTGAGCAAAAAGGTCATGTCGGCTGACGAGCGATTTACATCGCATCACGAACGCTCCCCAACAATGACATTATGTGTGCATGTTGGCAGCCAGCGAACAAAACTCAAAGTATTTTATATTGCAAGGTACAATGCTACAACTCGCCGCTGCAGCCGTCTCGCTAGAACTGCGTTGAAAGATCGACCGAACAAAACAGATGACATTGAAAAAAGCTGATATACTGGCAGCTAGCAGCCCTAATAGCAGCCCCAGCCCATTCTTTAGCCCCAGCGGCGCTAAAAAATGCACGGGATAGCTGTCATTGCGCGTGCTTATAATTGTTTCTTGGACAACTGCATGCCAACCATCGCGCTACTTGGCAATGCAGCATTTCAGGGTCATTGAAATAACAAAAGTCATATCGGCTGATGAGCAATCTACATATCCGCCTGAATGCTCTTCCACAATTACATCGTGTGCATATGGTCGTACGCCACGCAGGACCAGAATTATACCAAATTGCAAGTCGTAACTTTACACGTCGGCGCTGCGGCCATCTCACCAACGCTGAGCCGCAACATTGAGCAACTGAAATAGATAACGTCATCAAAAATGGGCAGATGATTGCACTTAGCCTCCCCGAGAGATGGTCGGTCCACCTCCTCTGACTCTGGTTGATGATTGGTCACCACTGCGCCACACTTACACGCCGCGTCCGTCAGCGGTCGTCACCGAGCAGGCGGTTGAACAGCGTGGTTCAAAATTCAGACACGTTTTAAGCATGCATGGTTAAACGCTACAACCACACCTTACCACGCACAGTCAAACTGATCTGCCGCAGCTGACCACTCATCGACTCCGCGTCGGTGACCGATCGCCGACAGGATCAGCGAGCCCCTCTATGTCTGCCGGCAGGATCAGCGAACCCCTCGATGTCTGCCGGCAGGATCAGCGAACCCCTCGGTGTCTGCCGACAAGATCAGCGAGTCCCTCGATGTCTGCCGACAAGATCAGTGAGCCTCTCGATGTCTACCGACAGGATCAGCGAGTCCCTCGATGTCTGCCGACAGTATCAGCGGGCCCCTCGATGCCTGTCGGCGGCTGGCGGCGGAAACACGGCAACGGAACTGTGGTGACCGAACTGACGGAAAGAGAATGGACCCACCACGCAAGTCTAACTTTTCTTCGCTTAGGAAGAGGGAAAATTGTAGGTTTCAAACAAGCACCTTGCCAACCCGATCCACTACTGAGCTCCACTTAAAGCCGTCACGCTACGTCCTAAAACACTGTGATAATGGAGATCGTTACCACGCACTCGCGCTCTATAGGGCTAGAACTTCGCACAGTCATCACTTGTGACAGGGAGCCTCTGGCGAAACGAGAGATACCAAATGTATCAGGGAGTATGTCCTTAAAGACAATCGATCAACAAATATTTGTTTAATATGCCCTTGTTGTCTGTTCAGACCGTGTCCATTCCATTTTATGGCGGCTCGCCGTCTCGGATTTGGATGAACCATGCATGCGTTTATGAAGGAGCAGAATGTGATGTATTTATGATAATCGCATTAATGTGTCAACAGCCTCGTCTACACTGGGTGATATGCGTTTGCCAAAGCTCGACACGCCACCCATATCTGACAGATCATGGAGCGTGCGGTGTCTACCCCAAGTCGCGCCCTCATCTGTGAGTGGGCCGACGCCCATACTCTTGGAAAAACCTTCCGCGGGCCCTCAGCGCCGATCGATAGCCGGCAGCTGGCCCGCTTCTGTGGGTCACGTCAGCTGCGCGTCGGCGGCGGCCACCCGTTCAGATAGGTGCCGCTCTCCGGCCACCTGACAGCGGCGGCGGTTCATAAAGGACGCTACCAGCCGCTGGACGTGCCCCTCATCGGCCGTCTGCGCAACGGTCCCCGGCCGACTGGGCAACCTCCGACGGGCGGACAGCGAGCTCGCCAGCCGACAGGGACGGCCTCCGACAGAGCGTCCGACAGTCGGCCGACATGTCGGGCTTCAGCCTGCTCCTGCTCCTGGCCGGCCTGGCCGCCGCCGCGGCCGACACGCCGTTTACTGACTGCGGTATGTTGACCTCGGGGCGTACTGACGTCACAGAGGTCAGTGGGCATGCTGGTGGAGAGGCCCCGATTATTGTATCAAAAGAGACGGACCTACCAGAATGCCCCCTGATTTGAGTTTCCTAAAACGAGTAAGGCAGCTTTCAGCCTCAAGAAGTCCCAAATAATTGAAAGATTGCAATTTTTGTCTTCTGTCATCAACCGTCGTGCCATTGACAGCCATCATGAAGACACCACTGGCGCATATTAAAAGCTTGCTAGCCTTGCTTTTGCATAAAGATGGAACTTGCGGAAAAAGATTCTTGATGAAAAAGTTTTTTGATCATGATTGAATTAAATATACGTTTGAATATACATTTGAATATACGTTTGAATACACGCTTGTGAATACACGCTGTGTGAACATACGTTTGAACATGCGTTTTTTTGGATATACGTTTGAATATACGTTGAATGCAAGTTTGAGATTGAATTGAATATACACCGACTAAATGTGGTAGGAGGCGAGCACTTCATGCCATCTTCACATCGCCCCGATCGGACATCGTCATTATCTAGCACCGACAGTGCAATGCGTTCCGACGCTGATCTGATGCCCCTACAGAATCTGCACCTTTCTTAAGGTCCAATCTGAAGTTCAAAACAGTCACCGACATATAGCCTGGGGGTCTTCTGACGGGCCATACTAGGTGGCTTCCTTTAATGGAATACATCTCGTAAAACAGCAGACGGGCTGTGGAACACTGCACGCCGTTGAAGTTGTCTTGAGGACATATTCATTTCCAATCATCGGATTTCTTATGTTTCATTTCACTCTGAGGTAACGAAACCTGCCTCACCCTGGAATTTGGTAGCGTGTGCAGCTCAGCTCTGCTGCAGCGCCTGTTTTCAACAGATGCGTCATACGCCGAAGATAACTGTTGGATATAACCTGTCAAGACAGCCACAAACAGATTGGCTGTCTTTGTTTTGATCAAGCTGAGTTTGTTGCAACTATATTCAGGGCAGGACAAGCCATCACCACAAGTTCTCACCAACATATGAGGGATGACTGTGTTATGCACCGCTCGATCTATGGAAGCATGTGATTTCCTTGGTCTTCGAAACACGAGAAGACGGTACTGCCACTCGTTGTCCAACTCCGCTCCAGGAAGTAAAAAAGCATTGTGACTGCAGCATGTATATGATCGACAAAGTAACATGGTCCGTAATTTGTTTTAAAGAAAGGGCAAGTAAGACTGAAAAACGCTTGGGAAATTCAGGTTTCCCCAAATGCTATGAAAATCACCTTGGCTTTTCCAAGCTTTCCCCTATGGAGCGCCTGCTATAAGCCATTGCTTAGGGAAACGTTGAAATTTTTCCGAGTTTCTCCGATCATCATGCTTGGTATGTGCTTGGGGAAGTCATTCTTAGTGCAAAACTGCCATAGGCAACTCAGAGAAACGCTGAAATTCCTTGGCCAACTGTTTGGGGAAAAGCTGGGAGCTCCCGATTGGGATCTTGCATTTTTAGTTCGTGTGAGCATGACTGTGTGTGAGCATTTAGTGTGAACGTGCCTCAGTTGAGCTGTGTATTCACCATACACAGCTAAAAAAAAACGCTCCAGGGGCTTCCACTGTGGAGAATATTGGGAAACGTACCTGGACAGAACGGGAAACTCAGCTGAAGTGGCTCAGCTTTAGGTCTGATCCCATTGATTTCCCATTTCTCCAGCTCACAAAGTCGGAGAGCCGTCGGGGTATCACGGTTAGAATAGGGGGACAGTTTCTGGTTAGAAAGGTGCTAACCGTAAAGCAATCTGCTTACCTTTCCGCTTGTCCCGAGCCATTATCGAACTTTCTTATTATTGAACTCACTTGGCTCAATTCAGCCTCACAGATAAAGCCTTTGGTCTGTTTCACCGCTCTGTGTCGATCAGCCGGCTGGCAGAGCGTGCCTCACCACCCTGTGTCGGTCAGCCGGCTGGGAGACCGTGCCTCACCACCCTGTGTCGGTCAGCCGGTTGGTAGAGCGTGCCTCACCACCCTGTGTCGGTCAGCCGGCTGGCAGAGCGTGCCTCACCACCCTGTGTCGGTCAGCCGGCTGGAAGAGCGTGCCTCACCACCCTGTGTCGGTCAGCCGGCTGGAAGAGCGTGCCTCACCACCCTGTGTCGGTCAGCCGGCTGGCAGAGCGAGCCCCACCACCCTGTGGCGGTCAGCCGGCTGGAAGAGCGTGCCTCACCACCCTGTGGCGGTCAGCCGGCTGGCAGAGCGTGCCTCACCACCCTGTGTCGGTCAGCCGGCTGGCAGAGCGTGCCTCACCACCCCGTGGCGGTCAGCCGGCTGGCAGAGCGTGCCTCACCACCCTGTGTCGGTCAGCCGGCTGGCAGAGCGTGCCTCACCACCCTGTGTCGGTCAGCCGGCTGGCGGAGCGAGCCTCACCACCCTGTGTCGGTCAGCCGGCTGGAAGAGCGTGCCTCACCACCCTGTGTCTGTCAGCCGGCTGGCAGAGCGTGCCTCACCACCCTGTGTCGGTCAGCCGGCTGGCAGAGCGTGCCTCACCACCCTGTGTCTGTCAGCCGGCTGGCAGAGCGTGTCTCACCACTCTGTGTCGGTCGGCGGCAGGGTCCAGCAGCACCATCAACACCCTGCAGCTGACCGGCTGCAATGAGGTGCCCTGCATTCTGCACAGGGGAAAAGATCTGGTGATGGACACCGACATCACCGCAGGTCAGTCGAAGGGAAGGATGTTGTGCGCGGCAGCCTTGGTCTGCGGACGTCTACACGAGAACAACCAACACTGAGCCTCTGAGGGCTCCTGGCCCCTGGGGCCCTGATCCCAGTGATATCGGAGCAGATTTTGCTATTGTGTGTGCTTTCACCTTATAAAATGACATTAGCACAGGTTGGATGACAGTATGATTGAATGTGTTGTTGCATCCCTGGCCGTTTGGGCATACATACGCCTGTAGGAGAGCCGGCTGTTCAGAAAGGCTCCCGTGTTCTTCACGGAGGGGTGGACGTGTAGCCAGATCACCGTGTGAAGTACATCGCGACTGATCGTGACTGACAGAATCGGAGAGCGTCTCGACCCCTCTCTGTGCGGCTCTGTTTTGTTGAGCCTGCAGCAGGCTGCGACTAGGTTGGTTTGTTCAGATGGAGCGGGTCACAGACACGTGACTACCTCCTCCCCCTCCCCCACCGACAGCGCGCGGCCGGCGCTACGCAGACGCGTTCACCGAGCGTGCATTTTTCACATCTAGCGGTGCAGTTGCATGCACTATCACTTCACTTGTCGCTTTGACGTTGGAGGAACAGCAAAAATTGGACTATGGAGAGGGCACATGCATATAATATGTGCCTACGAAGAAATCGTAACCCAAGTTTACCTGAAACCTGAGCTAAATACACTTATATATATATATGCATATATACGTCGGCAACCAAGTATCTCGCTTTCTTAACCTGACCGTTTATTCATCCTCGTGTACACCAGAGGCACGTTCTCTGTGTTGTGCGTCGGCTGATGCACTTGCGGACTTATTTCATCATGTGAGAACTGCGTCTGCTGATTCCAGCTTCGAGCATCTCCAGCCTGACGTCGGAAGTTCAAGGCATCATCAGCGGCATTCCGGTGCCCTTTTACAAAGACGACAAGGTTCGTAGCAACGCCACGGGCCGGCCCCGGGTATTCACGTCCCCTACCACATGCCAAGACTCGTCCGTTTCGTCAGGCAGAGACCTCCCTCGTTCTTCTGAACGTGTGTGTGTGGGGGGGGGGGGGGGGAATGCTTATTTTGCGTGTCACCACCAAACCAACGTTTGTTTTCGGCCAATGGGCCACGTCTAACAGTGCCAGACCACCTTAAAGGACTGGGCCACTTGTGGCCGCTTGCGGTTCATCTCAAGGTCTGTGTCCCGTGTAGCCATTCCCCGCCGCTCTCGAGGTTTGTGTCCTATGTAGCCCTTCCCTGGCGCTCTCGAGGTTTGTGTCCCATGTAGCCCTTCCCTGGGGCTCTCGAGGTTTGTGCCCCATGTAGCCCTTCCCTGGCGCTCTCGAGGTTTGTGTCCCATGTAACCCCTCCCTGGCGCTCTCGAAGTTTGTGTCCCATGTAGCCCTTCCCTGGCGCTCTCGAGGTTTGTGCCCCATGTAGCCCTTCCTGGCGCTCTCGAGGTTTGTGTCCCATGTAGCCATTCCTTGCCGCCCTCGAGGTTTGTGTCCCATGTAGCCATTCCTTGCCGCCCTCGAGGTCTGTGTCCCATGTAGCCATTCCCTGCCGCTCTCGAGGTTTGTGTCCCGTGTAGCCATTTCCCCGCCGCTCTCGATGTCTGTGTCCCATGTAGCCGTTCCCTGCCGCTCTCGAGGTCTGTGTCCCATGTAGCCATTCCCTGCCGCTCTCGAGGTTTGTGTCCCGTGTAGCCATTCCCTGCCGCTCTCGAGGTTTGTGTCCCATGTAGCCATTCCCTGACGCTCTCGAGGTCTGTGTCCCGTGTAGCCATTCCCCGCCGCTCTCGATGTCTGTGTCCCATGTAGCCGTTTCCCTGCCGCTCTAGAGGTCTGTGTCCCATGTAGCCATTCCTTGACGCTCTCGAGGTCTGTGTCCCGTGTAGCTATTCCCTGACGCTCTCGAGGTCTGTGTCCCGTGTAGCCATTCCCTGACGTTCTCGAGGTCTGTGTCCCGTGTAGCCATTCCCTGCCGCTCTCGAGGTCTGTGTCCCGTGTAGCCATTCCCTGACGTTCTCGAGGTCTGTGTCCCGTGTAGCTATTCCCTGCCGCTCTCGAGGTCTGTGTCCCGTGTAGCTATTCCCTGCCGCTCTCGAGGTCTGTGTCCCGTGTAGCCATTCCCTGACGTTCTCGAGGTCTGTGTCCCGTGTAGCTATTCCCTGCCGCTCTCGAGGTCTGTGTCCCGTGTAGCTATTCCCTGCCGCTCTCGAGGTCTGTGTCCCGTGTAGCTATTCCCTGCCGCTCTCGAGGTCTGTGTCCCGTGTAGCCATTCCCTGCCGCTCTCGAGGTCTGTGTCCCGTGTAGCTATTCCCTGCCGCTCTCGAGGTCTGTGGTCCCGTGTAGCCACTCCCTGCCGCTCTCGAGGTCTGTGTCCCGTGTAGCTATTCCCTGCCGCTCTCGAGGTCTGTGTCCCGTGTAGCTATTCCCTGCCGCTCTCGAGGTCTGTGTCCCGTGTAGCTATTCCCTGCCGCTCTCGAGGTCTGTGTCCCGGGTAGCTATTCCCTGCCGCTCTCGAGGTCTGTGTCCCGTGTAGCCGTGCCCTGCCGTCCTCGCTGAGACATGCTTGATTTTGTCTCAGGCGTGCGACAGCCTGACTTCGGCATCGTGTCCCCTGGCGAGCGGCGACACCTTCGCCTACCAGGTGTCGTTCCCCGTGCTGAAGGAGTACCCGACCATCCCTGTGCTGGTGCGCTGGGACCTGGTCGACGAGGCGGGCGGCGTCGTGGCCTGCGCCGAGATCCCCTGCAAGATCCAGTGATGGGCGGGGTACTATCGCGCAGCTGTGTGGACAGTACCCGACCAAGGGCGGCGCACTGTCGCACTGCTGCGGCGACAGTGCCTTACCAAGGGCGACGCACTGTTGCGCATCTGCGAGGACGGTGCCTAGCCAATCCAAACCAGCAGGCAGTGGACAGGGAGACTAATGCACGCATCCTCTATTGTCCCGGAACTGTCAAAACATCTGATCTGAAGATAGGACGCTTGATTTGATATTGATTCCGTATTTATTGCGCAGCTGAATCTGTGTATGCAAATACACCGCGATCACGCCTTGTCTTTTTTGCAGCCAAGCGCGGTCTCGTCACTTCTTTCAGCACTCCGCAAGAATAAAACACGTGCGCGAGTGTACTACAAACATATATTTGCGAAAATATGCGACGGAACAGTGGTGGGGCCACCGTAACACAGCCGACGTACCGACGGAGCGGCCTCTCAGGACCCCACACGCTGCAGGACAGCCTCCCGCCGCTCGCCGGGAGAGCTGCGACCTGACCTGACCTCGACTAGCTACACTCGACGCTCAACCGCAGAAAGCACCCACTACGCCCGCACCACCAGAAACAGAACAGATGTCGACAGAGCGGGCTGCAACGCGGCGGAAGCCGCTAAGGCATCGAAGCAGAGCAGCTGGCGTCTAAGCCGGCCGGGCCATCGGTTATATTGTACACAGATACTAGCGGCGTTGTCCCGAAGCGAAGCGAAGAATGACAAGTACACGGTACGCACGTCACCTGATCACGTTTACCTCTGCTCGAGAGCACTTCCATCACAGATGTCACACCGTACAGCCTTCGGTCGTCTCGCTCCGACGTCGACCGCCTCTCCCGAGTCGGTAAGGACGGCGCCAGCGCCACCTCTACATGGGCGGCGCGCCTCCAGGGTAGTTCAGCATGGTCTGCACGCTGGCGGCGAAGTTGTTGGAGCCGTTGCTGCAGTCGGCGCCGGACTCGCAGACCGGGTACAGGGCCAGGACGGCCAGGCCGAGCAGAAGCAGGGCCTGCACGGGCAGCGCCACCCGAGCCACGCGCCACAGGAGGCCAGCGGTCCGCGCCAGCATGCTGCGTCTCTCCTCGTCGTCCGGCTGCGACACGCGCGTTGCGTGTCAGCCACGACATCCACATGCACCCAGCACGGACGAGTGTGGCAGGCACAGAACATCAAAGTCCAATGTGCCGCGCGCGAGTGTGACATCGACAATACGGGCGCAGTGTCATTCTCTCTGACGGTGTGACAGGGGCCGTGCATAAGTCACAGTTCAATGTCTCCCTGACGGTGTGGCAGGGACCGTGGATAAGTCATAGTTTAGGTCTCTCTGACGGCATGACAGGTACCTTGCATTCGTCAAAGTTTGGTGCCTCCCTGACGGTGTGACAGGGACCGTGCATACGTCACAGTTCAATGTCTCTCTGACGGTGTGACAGGGACCGTGCATACGTCACGACTGAATGTCTCGCCGACGAGCGTCAAGAAAGTAGTCTTGCGTGGTCCCCCACGCAGCCTCGGCACACTGCGCGGGGGGGGGGGGCTCACCAGCGCGCCGTCCGGCTGGTCCTCGTCACCGGCGACGGAGAGCAACTGCGACTGCAGCGCCACCAGCCGGCCGGAGACGGCGTCCCACTGGCTCTGCAGCTCGGCCAGCCGCTCGCGCACCGGCCGGCCGCCGGCGGCGGCCGCCTCGGGCAGCTGGCGCCCGGCCAGGCAGACGGCCGTCACCAGCTCGGTGTGCGCCTCCAGCTCCACACACAGTCGCTGTCGACACACGACGCTCCGGTCACGCGCGGCCGGCTCGCGCGGCCGGGCAGGCGTCGGGGCAGTCCACTCAGCGCAGCCGCTCCATACGACTCGGGTGGCCGGTGCGCAGAGCAACACGGCTTCGGCAAACGAGGGACGCGCAATGAGACGGGAGCTCTTCCGTCACATGGGCAAGCACGATCAAAGAACCGCGCCTGGTGACTCCACGACAATCCGCTCAGCATGCTACCAAGCCACGCACACACACACGGGCACACCATCGCCGCCACTCACGTTGAAGCGGCGTAGCTGGACGTCGTCGCGGCGCAGACGGTCGGCCGGCGGCATGGCGTCCAGCTTGCTGGCCGTGTGCTGCAGCCACTGCTGCAGCCGCCACCGGTCCAGCTCCCACTGCATGGGCGCCCGCTCGCTGTCATGAAGGCGGCCGTGCGCCGCCCCCCGCAGCGTCTCGTATCGACGACGCACGGCGGGCACGCGCTCCTCGGCCGGCCCTGCCCGCTGCCGGCTCAGTGAGTCGACTAGGTCGGCGGCGCTGGCGCAGGCGCCCAGCTTCTGCGCCAGCTGCGCCAGCGGCGGCGCCTCGGCCGCCAGCAGCTGCTCCAGCTCCGCCAGCGACGCCTCGGCCTCATCCATGGCGCCGTCCAGCTGCGCCACAGACGCGTCCGCCGCCTGAGGAGGAGAGGAGAGGGCAGGTCGGGTCAGATAACGTAAATGTATCCACCGTAAAGGAACAATAGCGGGCCTGGTCACACAGACGCCACTATGGCAGGTCAGGTGGCAAAGACCGCACGAAACGCAGGCGAGACGCGTTTCTGGCAAGGCCACATAATATGGTCTGACAATAAGTACCAACACCACGTCAGGTATCCAGACAGACCCAATGGCACATCTGGTAAAAACGCAGCACGCGAGTGAGTTTGATGAGGTCAGACTGAAGAGACGGTAGGAAGATGGCCCAGGCCACCTCACATCGAGGAGGAACAAAATCACCTGGAATGGGTCGCCTCAGCCTTTGCCGCTTCAAATGTTTGACCCTGCCCCAAGTCTGCCGTCTGTAGAGGACCCCGTTCCCCAGCTTGGCTCTCAGCACCGCCGCCTGGTCGGGGCGCCGTCCACTGACCTCTGTCTCCGGGGTGCCCAGCAGCTGCTGCAGCTCCGCCAGGCCGTCGCCGAGCCGGTGGTAGGCGGCCGGCGGCCGGAGGTCGTACGAGCTGGCCTCCTCGGGCGCCGTAGTCTGCAGCAGGCTGACCGTGTCGCGCACCGCCTGGTCCAGCTGGCCGGCGAGCGCCGCCCGCTCAGCCTGCACCTCCTGCCGGCGGCAGCAGCTCACACCCGTCAGGCGGCGGCCCGCCTCAGACGGTCCGGCTCAGACGGCCGGCTGACGTCAGGCGGCAGCCCGGCTCACACGGCCGGCTGACGCCAGGCGGCGGCCCACCTCAGACGGCCGGCTGACGCCAGGCGGCGGCCCGCCTCAGACGGCCGGCTGACGTCAGGCGGCGGTCCGGCTCAGACGGCCAGCTGACGCCAGGCGGCGGCCCACCTCACACGGCCGGCTGACGCCAGGCGGCGGCCCACCTCAGACGGCCGGCTGACGCCAGGCGGCGGCCCGCCTCAGACGGCCGGCTGACGTCAGGCGGCGGCCCGGCTCAGGCGGCCAGCTGACGTCAGGCGGCAGTCCGGCTCAGGCGGCCAGCTGACGTCAGGCGGCAGCCCGGTTCAGGCGGCCGGCTGACGTCAGGCAGCGGCCCGGCTCAGACGGCCGACCGACGTCAGGCGGCGGCCAGGCTGACATCAGGCGACGGCCCGGCTCAGACGGCCGACCGACGTCGGGCGGCGGCCCGGCGAACAGGGCGGGGGACCAGACAGCATGATGGCATGACTTTCGCTAGCCGTTGAGCCACCTGAGCATCCCCGGTTACGGCACAGTGACACCTGTCATGTTACCGCTCCAAAGACCATGTGAATATCATTCCACCGGGCAGGCGCGGTTGTGTCTGCCACGGCGGCGACACCAGCGCCGCTGCGGCCCGGCCCGCCGCGCCACTCACAGCCAGCTTCGCGGGTCCGTCCAGAACACCTCCGGCGTTCGCCTCCAGCTGGAGCAGCCGGGTCGTCTCGAGCAGCTGGTCGGCGCGCCGCTCCAGCTCCGCCCAGTCGCCGGCCGTGTGGCGCTGCACCGCCGCGTGTCGCTCCATGCGCGTCGCGGCGCGCTCGGCGCGCGCCTGCAGCGCCGCCCAGCGGCCGGCGGCGGCGACGCCGCGCTCGGCCAGCGGCCCGGCCGGCGCCAGCTGACCGCGCCGCAAGCCGTCCAGCAGCAGGCGGCGCGCGGCCTGGACGGGCGGCGCCAGCTGGCGCAGCTCGTCCGCCGCCTGGCTGGCCGCCTCCAGGCCCGGCTGGACGCTGTGGCGCGCCACCAGGCCGGCCGGCGGCTCGGCAGCCGTCAGTCCGCTGCTCGGCGGCCGACAGGCGCGGCTCCAGCTCGCGCAGCTCTCGGCCCAGCTGACCGGCCGTGGCCCAGGCCTCGGACACGCGCTGCCGACGGCCGGCCGACGCGTCGCAGATGTGGCGCCACCTGTGAGCGAAGGAGGCGGCGTCAGCGTGAGAGTCCGGTGCAAGGTTCGCCAGCGGCATAAATTAATTCCATACCTACGTTAACATATACAAACATACTCTTGACGTATAGGAATTGCATGCATCCAACGGCCATCGAAAAACAGCAAGACGGTTGGTAGCCAGCAGCAGCTGACACAGACAGCCTCGGATCCCACTGCTGCCCCTGACCCACTAACCTTTCTTGAAGGTGTCCGCCGCCCTGGGTCACCGACAGCACCTCGCGGGCATCGGGCAGTCCATCCGTGTCGCTCATTAGTAAGTCACACAGGCCGGAGATGTCGCCCATCTTCTTACTCACATCCCGTACCAAGTCGAGCATTTCCTGCAAAGGCCGGGCTTCGTCAGCACAACCCGCGAGCGCGCCCATCTTACGGTATCATCAACGGACACCAATATTTGCGTACGAAAGGCGTCGGAACCCCACCCAAGACAGACGGCCTCAAGTCAGCCGAACTATCACACCAAACCGACTGTACGCCAACGTGTGCCAAGGGACGGGCGAAGCATCGAAACGGCCTCGGACAGCAGACGATTTCGGCAGGAGTTAGTCGTCATAGCTCACGTCGTTTTTCTTGTTGGCCGCCTGGTGTTCCTTCTTGTCGCCGGTCTCGAACTGGACCGGCTCGTCCAGCGTCGCCTCGATCTTGGACAGCTTGCCGTCCAAGGCGGGCGTCATTTGCTCGAAGTCAGCCACCGTCTGTCGACCCGAGGAGCGGTCAGGTCACACGGCGGTCGGGTCAGGAGCGGCCAGGTCACACGGCGGTCAGGTCAGGAGCGGTCAGGTCACACGGCGGTCAGGTCAGGGGCGGTCAGGTCACACGGCGAGCCGCACCGACCAGCGGGCAGCGGCCGTTATTCTGTCGCCACTGACGGCGAACAGTGAACATGAGCCGAAACCTGCTCGAAAGCTTGCCAGCCTTTTCATTAAACGCTGTTAGATGGCCTTAACAAGGCAGTACCGATAAAACATGCTACGCAGTTTAAATGCTTCGTTATAGCTGTCTGTAGCAAAGTTGCCGTCCTCCATATTCGTTTGTGTTTCCAGCTATTTTACAAACCATCTCGCCCAAAAACAGCCGCCACCCACAACCCTTCCCTTTTCACCAAACGTGCCAAGCGGAGGCAGCTCGCGGCGCCTGGCGGCGGCGCCGGGGTCGGGGCAGCGCCTCACCTCCAGGAGAGAGTTGATCTTGTCTCGGCGCGCGGCCCGCTCCGCCTCCAGCGGCGCCACGTCGCCGTCGGTGGCCGCCAGCTGCGGCGGCAGCTCGGTCTGCAGGTACTCCAGCAGGCTGCACAGCGACAGCTGGCCCTGGCCGCGCAGGCTGGTGCGCTTGCGGCCGCACCAGGCCTCGTGCAGCTGCTCCCTGGACGCGAGCGGACGGCGCGGTTAGCGGCGCGCGGCCGGAGGCAAGCGGGGCACGCCATCGGAGCGCGACGGACAGCGGAGCGTCATAGGTCAACAGCCACGCGCAGACCAGCACAACGTGCTGAGAGGAGTCAACATGCAGACGCGCCACCATCTGTAATGCCTTCGGCTTCCCGATGTCACCATCCGTTCCCCTGCTGTCACTATTCCTCAACTCTCCCTCTCCACAAACTGTGATGCTAATGCCTGCACACGGGCAGACGGCCTCCTCCCGGCCGGGGGGCAGGCCTGTCGTCTCGTACCTGAGCTGCCGCAGTTTGCGGCCGCTGCGCTCGTCCGCCTCGCGCTGTCCACCAACGGCCAGCAGCAGGCGCAGCAGCAGCAGGCGCGCGCGCTGCTCCGCCACCGCCTCGGTCGCCGAGCGCACGTCCTCCGACAGCAGGGCGCCGCTCAGGGCCACCATCTGGCGGTCGGCCTCTTCCAAGCGGCGCTCCAGCTGTCCTAGCCGCAGCTCAGCCTGGTCCGGCGGCGCGGCCAGCTCCCGCTCCAGCGCGTCCAGCCCGACGGCTACCTCGGCCACCGCCGCCTGGTGACGCCGCCACGCCGCCGCCACGTGCGCCACGTACGCATCCCACGACGTGAGCGCGGCGTGCAGCTCAGCCAGGCGCCGCTCGAGCGGGCCCGACCAGCGCTCGGCCAACGCGCCGCCATGGCGGCCCAGCTCCGCCAGCAGCCGGGCGCCGCGCGGCAGCCGCTGCAGCAGCTGCGCCAGCTGGCGCTGGCGCGCCGGCAGCTGGCCGGCCGGCAGCGGCCGCCGCTGCAGACGCCGCCGCTCCGCCTCGGTGCGCCGCAGCCAGGTCACGCAGCGGCCGAGCAGCGCCCAGCCCACGGCGGCCCTCTCGGCGCGCAGCTGCGCCAGCTGGCGCAGCACCAGCGCCAGGTGTCGGCGCAGCTGGTCGGACGGCGGACCGCCCGGTTCGGCTGCCGCCAGCGCCGCCGCCAGCTGCTCCCGGTGCACGCCGAGAATGGCCTCGGCCGTCTGAAACGCGACGGGCTCAAGTCAGCAGCCGCAGGCTGGCCGCCTGGACAAACAGCGGCGACCAGGCCCAGCACACCACATCACTCACAGCCGGGCCCAGCACACCACATCACTCACAGCCGGGCCCAGCACACCACATCACAGCAGGGCCCAGCACACCACATCACTCACACCACTTCACTCACAGCCAGGTCCAGCACACCACATCCCGCACAGCCATCTGCAAACACTGGCAAACCTATCTGAATTGCAAACATAGCCACAAACTTGTTTTTTACACACATGTGCCAAATAGCAGCCTCACGGTAATTCATCACAGTCTTCGTCGTTTCACGCAGCAGGAAACGACAAACTTTTTTCATTAATTCTTGAACTTGGCCATCTAGCCTTTTAAGTTCGCCTTTTCACGTACATGCTCAGCCGCCATCAACACTACACAGCTGCATGAGCTGTTCACAACTTCGTGCAACATGCCAGTGACACTGTGCGCCTACCTGAGCGCGGACCGGATCTCCGATCAGCTCTGGCTGATCCGTGTAGGTCTCAGCCGGCGACGCGTGTTTCGTCAGCTCCTCAAACACAGCCTCGTGAATTCCTTCCGATCCGTCTTGGATGGCCTGTGTCACCAGCGTCTCGTACCGGGACATCAGAGGACTGATCTTGACCTCGTTCCAGATCTGCGGGAATCGGGCACTCCGTGAATCGCAAGCCAATCACGTGGGAAGAAAGCGGTGGCAGCGTGTCAGCCACCAGTCTGCTTGTTCGGTGCAAACACGCAGTTCAGCGCGATGTTAAACAGGTTTCAACGCCGGAGGCGTGATTGAAGCCCAGCTGTTTGTGATGCTGCATGCAGCTGCAGCGTTAAGAATGAATAAAATGAAGTTCCCTACGGCCAAAGATGAGCACAGGACTGAACATAGCCCGCACCAGTTCGCGACGGGTGTCGCTATTTAGCCACATCATGCGGCCAGCAGTCCAGTGTGGGTGCCGCCTGATCACTCACGTGCAGCAGCCGGGCCGCCTCCTCGCGCAGTTCGGCGGTGCTCGCCGCCACGCTGAGCTGGCGCAGCTCATGCGCCACGTCGGCCGCCGCCGCCAGCTGCGCCGCCGCCATTTGAGGCAGCTGGGCGCGGCTGTCGGCCGCCTGCGCCAGCTGCCGCTGGAAGCCGGCCAGCACCAGCGCCTCCTGCGCCGCCCGCTGCGTCATCTCCGGTGAGCGCAGAAGGCGGGCGGCCACCGCGTCCATCCGCTGGCCGGCCGCGCTTAGCTGACTCTCCAGCTGGCCCACGGCGTGCGAGGTCACGTGACCGGTGGCGGCCAGCTGGTCCAGCAGCAGCCGGCCGCTGCCGAGCGCGCGCTGCTGCAGCGGAAGCTGCTCCAGCAGCGGCGCCGGCTGCTGGTCGGTCAGCGGTTCGGCCGCGTCCAGCCAGGTCTGGGCGGCGTCGAGCTGGGCGGCCAGCCGCTGCCAGAGCGCGGCGCCCGCCCGGCAGCGGTCGGCCGCCTCGGCCAGCGCCTCGGCCGCCTCCTCCTGCTGGCGGCGGCCGCGGGCGGCCAGCGCCGCCGCCGGGCCCGCGCTGCCCTCATCAGCCGCCTCCGTCGCCGACAGTCGCTGGTGCGACATCTGACGGCGGACAAACAGCGCATGAGTCACCGACTATTCCGGGGCGAGCTGTCCCCGGCGGTCGCCTAGGGCGGCCTATTGATCCAATGATGCTCATTGGTATTTACCAGGGAATATGGCGTTGTCGACAATCATTGTAATTACTGCCCCGGGAGCATCGTCGGTATGGATTGGCTGGATGACAGAAATAACCATTTCTATTTATATAAACAGATGCCCATTTAACCTATGTGGTAAGCCGTACGAATCTCACCCTCTCGCATGCCGGCTATTTGATACCAGATCGCTTCTAAAGCTACCGTTGAGGCATAAAAGCAGCATGATCGGAACCAAACAGTAACTTGCATATTCGTAAACAGACACCTGTGCAAGTATACATACTTGCCACGTGCGTCAGACCACTATCGGCGCCCGCACCGACATCTTGGCATCTCAACGACGCCAAGTTGGAGGCGACGAAGGCCGCGCCAGCCAGCCAGCTTGTTTTCACCTGAGCTTAAGGCCGAGCCTCTCCATCCGTCGTCGGGAATCTGCCCGCTCCATGCCCGTTGTCGGTCACTCACCTGTATCTCGGGCCGCCTTGTTCTCCAGCTGGTCGACGGTGTCGCAGTCGGGCCGCGGGTGCGTGAGCGCCTGCTGCGCCTCCAGCGCCCGCCACGTGCGCGGCCAGCCGGTCCAGCGGGCCGGCCAGCTCCTCAGCCGCCTGCCGCTCGGCCGCCGGCTGCTCCTCGCCCAGCGAGCGGAGCCGGGCGAATCAGCTGGCTGATCTCGGTCTCCGTCACCTAGCGGGGCGCAGCGTCAGTGGCGGCTGGGGACCGGCACCGCAGGCGCGCGAGCGTGGCTCGCCGGCGCCAGCCAGCCGTCTGGGGCGCGCTCAGGCAGCGGCAATGTCGGAGATCGCGTCATTTACTTAAAACAACGGACCATTTGTTCCGCTCGGAAAACGAGCACAAGACAAATGAACCCGCTCACCATGGCAAGACAGCCATGAAGAGCGAACACCAGTGTTTGAAAGACGGACGGCCTGCAGAGGAGACCACTCCTGCCAAGAGTTGTCGCCGTCTGACCGGTCCTGGAGTGTCCGGTCCGGTCCGGCACACATACCTGCACGGCGTGACAGTGCGGCTGCTTCTTCCGCAGGGCAGCCACCGCGCAGCTGCAGCGCCGCCACCTCGGCCTGCAGCTGCGGCACATGTGCGGCGCGCGCGCCGGCGCCGCCTTCTGCAGCAGCTCCAGCACCATGATGCGCCGTAGAGCGCCATCTCGGCGGCGCGCCACCGCCGTCAGCTGGTCGCGCACGGGTCGCAGCGCCGCCAGACGGGCAGCCACCTGGCGGCGCAGGCGGGCGGCGCCGCCGGCGCGCCGCGCCGCCTCCAGCCGCTCCTCCACACTGCGCTGGTCATCGGGCACGGCGCGGCCGGCGGCGCGCTCCCAGTCAGCCAGCGGGCGTGCACGTCCTGCAGAGCGGCACACCCACGGCGCCAGCTCGTCGGCCGGCTCGGCGGCGGCCCAGCGCGACAGCGGCGCGCCCGCTCCAGCCAGTCAAGCTCGAAGCTCGCCGCGCCCTGGTCGGGGCGGCGCGCAGCCGCCGGCCTGCTCCGCCAGCCGGCGCCCGCGTCCTGTCCCGAGCAGCGAGCGCTGCAGGTCCTCATCGGAGACGGCCCTTCCGTGGCCAGTGCCGCGTTCAGCTCGTCGGAGGCGGCCGCCGACAGGTGCTCCATCACCTCCAGCTGAGCGCGCAGCTCCTGAGGGGCAGAACGGAGCGTGAGGCCAGCAGCCAGGCCGCACTTTGTCACCGCCAACCAGGCCTCAGCCCACCCTTTTAACAAAGAGCCCGGCGCCATAACCATTCCTTCAGCATTTTGCAACAGCAAAACATGGCATAGCTACGTCTAAGATCCCCTAAATCCTCGTGCCAGCTGGTACACACCCAAAACACCAGAGGCCCGGTCTGCGAGGCCACGAGACTGCGCAGTGCACCAGGTCGGCTGCGCGTCCTTACCTCGCGCCGTTGGAGCTGCTGCTCGGTCGGCGCGTCGTCAGCCAGCGCCTTGCGCACGCATCGCACCCAATCCTCCACTCGCGCGGAGTTCTGGCGGACGGTGAGCATGCGCAGCTGCAGCGCCAGAGCACGGCCGACAGCCCGCTCCAATCGGCTCCGCAGCTCATCCAGCTGCGCCTCCAGCTGCGTCAGCTGCATCTGGCCGCTGCTCGCCGTCACGTGCAGCTGCAGCCGCGCCAGAAGCGGCCGCAGCGCGCGCAGCCGACGGCTGTGATCGGCCGCGCCTCGACACAGGTCCTGGTTCGGAGAGGACCACGAGGTGTTACTCTGGCCGACAAAAACACGGCAACAAAACGACAGCTTCACAAAACGACATGGATCGTAGTAAAAAACGCATTTAGGCAGCAGTTGCATTATAAAAAAGCTTATTTCCTGTGTTAGAGCATGTAGTGTCAGGTATCCAAAGAAGGATTTTCAGTTTACCCTCGCTCCTCCCCCCCCCCCGGGTTATAAACAATCAGGTAGTGTGTACGAATAAAGAACAATCGTGCACGATCTTTTTCTAAGCTTGAGGACGAGTCCGTCCGCCTTGCATTATTCACACATCACAAAAGACTATGAAACACCCTGAAAACGATCCGGTTGAATCGTTTTAAGACAGGCCTCCGGATCCGGATCGCCTCCGGATCCGGTTCGGCGGCGGCCAGCGCGGCGTGATACGATCCGGGCGAGTAACCAATAGCGCGGTATAACACCGCATCCGAACGGCACACTGTTCGGCCGGAGCCCTCCTCCGGCCGGGTGCGGCCAACCTCACCTCCAGTCGGGGCACCAGTTGCGTGTCGTCGGTGCTCGTGTCCTCGGTCAGCTTGGCCAGCTCGACGTCGCACCGCTCGCGCCACTCCGCCGTCTCGGCCAGCTGGGCGTCCAGCGTCTCCCAGAGCGCGCGCGCCACGCTGAGCTCCGTCAGCTGGCTCTCGCGGGCGCGCAGCGTCTCGTCGCTGGCCGGCAACTGGCGGCGCAGCAGCGCCAGCAGGCAGCGCCACAGGTGGCTCAGCGCGCGCAGGTCGGGCAGCGAGTCGGCCGGCAGCGGGCGCTGCTCAGGTGTCGGCAGGCAGCGCAGCAGTCGCTCCAGCTGGTAGAGCGCCGGCGCGTCGGGCGTCGCTGACGGCGCCGGCGCCTCCAGCAGCGCCCGTAGCGCCGGCAGCTGCAGCAGCACGGCGCCCTCGGCTCCGCCAGCAGCCGCCTGGCCGGCCAGGTACTGTCGCCAAAGAGGGCCGGCGTGGCTCTGCAGCTGGGTCTCAGCCAGAGCCGACAGCCGACTGCGTTCGGTCGCGTCCGCGAGCCCCGCCGTCTCGTGCAGCCAGGCCTGGACGGCCTCCAGCTGCAGGTCGAACGGCGCCGCCTCCTGACGCTCCGCCGGCTCGGCGCCGGAGCGGTCGGCCGCGCGCCGCCGCAGCGTCACGCGACGCCGCGCCTCCAGCACCGTCAGCTGCAGGCCTTCCAGCAGGGCGGCCGTCATGTGACGGGAAGCGTCATCCATGTCCTGCAACTGCGGGAGCCGGTGCTGGAGCTGGCGCAGTACGTCCTCGGCGGCCGTCAGCTCTTCCAGGCGTGCCGCCAGCTGCACGTCGGGCCCCGCCGGCGCTCCCAGCGCCGCGTCTGTCCGCGCCATGACGAACAGCAGCGTCGTCTCCCAGAGAGGCCGCACCTCCGGCCAGCGGGCCGTCTTGGCGGCGGCAAGCGGCGGCGCGGCGGCAGCGCGCAGCTCGGCCGCACCGCGCGGGCCGGCGCTGGTCGCCAGCGGCGACACGTGGACCACGCGCGCCGGCCGACTCAGCGCCGCGTACGCGGTCGCCAGCGTCTGCAGCGGCGGCGGCTCGTCCGCAGGCGCCGGCGGCAGCGGCGCCATCGTTACCGGGTCCTCCAGAATGCTCTGCTCCTCCGGGGCCGCCGGGCCGGCCGGCTGGTCCGGCTCCGTTTCGGCCACCGGCGGAGCAGCACTCGGCGGCGCGGACGACACGGACGTCAGGACAGCCCGCTGCACCGGCGCCTCGTCCAGGTGGTGCTTCACCACGCTGGCGTACGACTCCTTGTCGCTTGGGGTGGGCAGGTTGGCGGGACGGGACGGCGCGAATGAGACAATGGCAGGCTGCGGAGCCGGCCGCGCCGGTGCACTCTCCTCGCTCAGCAC
>NW_023596136.1:40538140-40677904 GCF_011947565.3 Pollicipes pollicipes
AGCGTCGTGCTATCCCTCCCCCGTCCGACCTTTCGACCAGACGATGGTGGCCCCAGGGTACGTGGCGAGACCCTTAAGTATCGATGCTATCCCTCTCTCCGTCCGACCCAGTTAGGCCAGATCGAATCCAGCTCCGCCCACTAATTGGATTGGCGTCTGTCACTAGCTCTCCAATATACACCTCCCTCATTACAAAAATAACTCAGTTTAGTTCCATTCCAGTCGATCACTTTCCATCACCTTTGACGTAAAACACCAAATATAGCGCGTGTGGGCACATAGCAGTTTCTCAGTTGACATTCAACGTTTGCTTACTGTTCTCCATTCAGTTTGTACCGATCAGTGTACTAATCTTGAAATCTGGATTGCTGTTCCTTGGAATGCGTCCAATGCAGTTGAGTCCAATTCCGAAATGTATCCTTAATGCATGCCATCCATGGAGCTTCAGCACGTGGAGGTCGCTTCTACTTTCCTTCGTGTGACACCAACACGTCGTCATGCTGATCTGTATGCCGACTTGGACGGGGGGGAGGGGACGGGACGGTCATCCTGCGTTATTCGGGACCGTTGCGAGGCCCGATGTCCCGGGACGCCAGTTGGAACTGATACACCGACACGGTCTCGAGTGAGGTCGGCTCGCAGTATTAGCCGCGGGGAGCAGAGCCTCGCAGCGGTGTCGGATCCCACTACTAACTCCGCCCGTCGCCAACAGGTGTCGGGTCCGGAGTGCGGATACGTGGCCACGCCGATCTGTCTGGTACAGTGCGCTCTCAGCATCTTGAAGGAACCTGGCAAGATGCCCGGCAGGTGAGCCCCGCACCATGCTCCTGTCTGCCGCTCGTCAGCAGCTCCCTGATCTGACATGACTCAGACTCTGACATGACTCAGACTCTGACATGACATGACCTGACTCTGTCTCATTGGGGCTTCTGACCTCAGGTAGTCTTGGGGTCTCAGAGTCACCGCCCGTCTTACCGTGCGCTGTCTTCGTTAGACTCACCTTACACGAGTATGCGGTTGTGTCGTCCCGTAACTCACGCTGCGCCAAAGCTCGGCGGCTGTCAACCACAGGGTTGTCATGACTGGGAAACCACAAGATTGGGGTTAGACCGTTAATACTGACCAATCCCGGTGTCGCAACGGTCCATCCGCCTCGTTGAAACAGACGCAACGAGAGCGATGCCAAAGGAAGAAGGACGCTACGGCTTAGTTGCATCCATTGTAATATCTTGACCTCGTTCACCATGCGTCGAAGGGTTCCTCAAGAACGCTGAAGCCGCGTGTATGTCGTCCTATCTACTCTGTGTGATTATTGTTGTTCACACTCTGCTTAATGCACGACTCTTTTGGAAAAGAGTTGCATGCATTCGTTTGGTTTGAGCGCTCGTCATTTTGCTCCAGCGTAGCGGTCGGATCATTTCATTGACTTGGAGTGATGCGGACATGATATGAGAAAGCAAGGCCTTCAGCTCCTGCTGTTTCGGCTGGGTGCCATATGACCGACGTGGTCGGCGCGCCCCAAAGCCCAAATCATCGCCATCATCCTGCTGTTTGCAGGGGTCTTATGCTGACTTATTGGTCCTCACTTTGCCAGGAGGTGCTGCTTCAACGACGTTGCAGTGCGAACATTGGTTATACTGACAGTAGTCATTGCTGTACCGAGCACTCTCAAAACAACCCATGCGCTATAACTCGTTTAACCAGTACCTCCTGGTGTGCTGAGGGTGGATAACTCAGCATAAGAGCTCTGAACTCATACTGATTCGGGCATAGCGTGCCCACATCGTTCGTATTGAGTCGGTCGGGGATGAACATGTGTGTTTCAGTGCTGAAGGTGCACATGCATGCGACATGCGATGTACATCCGGTGTCGGCTTCAGTACTGATGGTGTTTGGTTGACCCAGTGTCAGCGGCCGTCTGTGCCGGTCCCGGTAGTGGGCTGTTGGGCCGATGCGCAGCCGGTGTTGGCTTCGTTGCGGCGGTGATGTTTGGTTGACCCAGTGTCAGCGGCCGTCTGTGCCGGTCCCGGTAGTGGCTGGTGGACCGATGCGTAGCCGGTGACTGCTTCAGTGCGGAGATGTTTGGCTGACCCAGGCACGTTCACGTTCGTTTCAGCGGTGGCGTGTACGCGCCGGGCGCGGCGTTCGCAGAGACATCTCTGATCGAGCGGCTGAACCATCGCGGCGTTACGTTCGAGGTCATCGGCGACCAGTAGACGGCAGGCGCCCTGCCCGCCCCGCCCTCCCCCCCCCCCCCCCCCCGTCCCTCCCCGGGCCGGTCGCTGGCAACGCAGCCCGGAGAGAGGACCGGGGCGCCTGGCGACTGGCAGCTGCCGCAGCCGCTCGGGCCGGACCGCGAGGGCGGCCGCTCGAGGGGCAGCGGTCGGCGCGGCTGGAGCTGGGCATTGCACGGGCGGGAGGCCTCTCAGACACGTGCGGGTCTAGTGTGCCTCCGCGTGTCGGCCGGAGGCGATTGTGCCGTCGACCCGGCTGTAGCACCGCCATAACGCAGCTGTAAATTGTGGACCGTTGTCAGGGTATTCGGGGGAGACGTCAGCGCTGGCAGATCTACAGGGGCGGGAGCGCTGTTGTCAGGCGGTGGCGCGCTCTTCGCTGAATCGAGGCTGTACTTCGGACGGTGACGTCCAGGAACCCCACAATCGACCACGCCAGCGCTCGTGGACAGGGTATCGTGTGGGAGTAGCGATAACGGGGACAGGTGTGGGCTGGGAACTCCGGCAGCAAGAAGGGCCAATTTGATTAAAAAGCTGCGGCGGTAAAGTCGTGTACAATTTGTAAGAGAACAGCGGGTGTGAAGAAATGTGTGTAGAATGTGACTGGGTGATAGGGACATGAAAAACTATCGGAGACGTCGTTGGGCGGGGCTGTTACACGCTGCTAACAGGAGGAAGGTATATAAATGTGAGGCGCGTTATTCTGGATGGGTGTGAATGGGTGTTGGGGCCCCTTCAGCAGCAAGCCAGTTTATATGATATTTCAACTGAGTGGCCAGAAATCAACGAACAATCAGGTGATGAGCAAGTCGAACGCTGTTCCGTCGCTGTCGGACGCGTGCCCACGTGTGTAGCATGAACAGGCTGCGGTGGGCGCCGCTGTCATGTGGGAGCGATCCTAGAGGAGGGTATCGTCATGTTGCTTCTGTCTGCAGAAAGGTTTAATGTGGCCAACGGTAGAGCTTGCACTAACAGCAATATATCATGGGTGAAGTACGTTCTTTACCAGCCGCGGAATGCGGTTTTGTCGTCGACGTCGTATTTTGAATCAGATGCTCTGTCTAGCAAAGCACAGTGACCATAGATATGCGTTATTCATCTGTTTGCCCCACCATTTTTGTGACCGCGTCTCACTCTGGTTTGTCATCGTAGTTCCAGTTAGTTATTCCCTGCCTGTACGACGGCTCTCGTCAGCGTTCCTCCCACACCGCGGACGAAGTAACATTCCCAAGCCAGCCCGTTCTCGGTTGGGCCAGGCCAGCCCCGTATGCCTTTGCAAGCCAACTCCATCGGTTGGTGCACCATGCAGCAATGCATATATTGACTTGCAATAGGTAGTGCCTCTTCTCTTCAGCCGGTTGCAGTGCCATCAATGCTCTGCAGCTATTCTGGAGCACCGCACCCAGGTTACCGCAAGATGCAAAACAATCAGCAAACGCTGAGGCAGATGCTATATTTTGTCTATATTTTGTATAGCATACTCGTCTCCCCGTTCTGTCCCTCCCTCCCTCTCTCTCTCTCTCTCTCTCTTTCTCTCCTCTCCCCCCTCCCTCCCTCTCTCTCTCTCTCTCCCCCTCCCTCCCTCTCTCTCTCTCTCTCTCCCCCTCTCTCTCTCTCGCCCTCGGCACTTGGGCGAGGAGGTTCGCGTTGTTTCGTGAACAACCGTTGGGCTAGAATACTACAATCATGCAAAAGTTCATGCTGTGTGATACCTCTGAGCAAAATACGAAGACTTCCTTAGGGGCTCCGATGGGGAGGGGGGGGGGAGGGCATTGATGGGTCGGCGCTTGTATGCCCAACTCGCTGCAGGAAGTAATGACTTCCTTGCCAGTCATCCCAGGCCTTGTATCCGTTAGGAGCATTCCACAGCCGGTCGTGGGGCTTCGCATTGACCCAATTTAGGCGTACGAAATTTGTGGTGCAAAATTAACCGCGGTCAATTTTTTTACAAATCCGTTATGGAACAATCAGATGGCTTGTTGTCATGATGACGCCATTGCAGACTGGCCTTCAATGCCAGAATTTCACCAGGCAAACCTGGCTGGCCCCGTAGGGCCAATACCACTGCCTTCAGAAGCCAGGGATCCTCAGTGTGACCTGTCATTTCCTCGCAATGTTCGCCGGAGTGACAATGATTCCTCAGTCGGGTTTTATGCTTTTGCTCCACAGACCTGTGCGTGCCACTTTTCCTTCTTTTTTCACTGCTTCATTCTTATGGTCGCATAGACGCTCTTAAACTCGCCCCTAAAACGCTCCTAAACTTTCTTGACCGCCTCCATCGCAAATAGACAATTTTTTGCATCAATCTCCAACAGCGGATGTTTTCAGTTTTAGCGCTTTCTCGTTATCGTAAAACTTGTGTCGTTGCCAATGGTGTAACTGGACAGCAACGATGTTGCCTGCTCATTGTATAGCAACTAGCAACGCTGAGATTTTCTGATCTTTTTATTGTGTACCTTCGTGGATAACGCGCACCACATTTTCGCTCACATGTTGTGATTGGGGTTTTAGGGCGCGTCGACGTCTAGGGTCATTTTGCGCCCATCGCTCACATGTGTAGATCCGTGTGGCGTTTACCTTCCGTGTTCTGTTATTGAACACTGCTTCTTGGTGATCACGCACCCATAAACCGGTAAATCAAATGCGGACAGCACAAGATCCCACGGACGCCGATCGCAAGCAAGCTCACTGCCCGCCGAGCACGTCTAGCGTCCCTTCGCTGTTCATCTTGCACCCTCACGTCCTCCGCGACCCCGTCGGCTCTCCGCCGGCCGAGACGGGCCAGGTCCCGCGGCCCACGGCCGCCACTGCCCTGCCCTGTTCAGGTGAACTGTGCCGGCACCAGGGCGCAGAGGACCGTGGCGTCGTGCTGGTCGGTGATGTGCCACTCGAGCGTGATACCGACGGCCGGCATGTCGGCGGCGACGGGCAGGTCCACGGCATACGTCAGCTCCTGGCCCGCCTTGGCTGGGCAGCGGCCGGCGAGCATCTGGCTGCACATCTGCGGGCAGGGAGGCGTCGGCCCATCTGCGGCACTCGCTCCAGGATGGATTGGCAAAGCGATGCCGCGTAGACTGCCGAGGCTGCTGTCTGTGGTCCTTTGTCGTAATCAAGGCCTGAACATACGGATCTCCAGCCGCGATTACGTCCATTGGCGATGGCAGCAAAGTACATATGCCAATAAATGCATGCACGGAGAGAGAGAGAGAGAGAGAGAGAGAGAGAAGAGAGAGAGAGAGAGAGAAGAGAGAGAGAGAGAGAGAAGAGAGAGAAAGAGAGAGATAGATAGATAGAAGTATATATATATATGTATATATATATATATATATATATATATATATATATATATATATATATTCTGGTGTGGGTGTGTGGTGTGTGTGTGTGTGTGGTGTGTGTGTGTGCGTGTGGGCGTGATGCGTGCGTGTGTGTGTGTGAAGCGTTTTATAAATGGAAGTGGAATAGGTAAAAAACATCTCATTATTCAACTCTTCCAACCTCCTTGGTCTCCTGAACGGACATCTTACCTGATTATCGTAATCCAGTGGTATTGGGATGTTGTCGAGAAGGCCAAATATCATTGATTTCATGCTGACAATCTCCTGAACTGGAACACACATTTTACAAGCGAGATTTCCAGTGATTGCGGCAGATTATGCACAGGGTATGCTCAACGCCATGAATGAGGGCCATGGAGAACTGTTTGCCAGCTTTTTGAGCGTTTTTACGTGATGAATCTGCAGCAGTTGTGTCTTTTACTGACCAGCGTTATGTTATGCTGCAGTGTTCCGATTTTGCTTCCCGCAGCGTGTCTCCAAATATCGCGTCAACAATTTATTTCCAATGCTCCTGCAATGCTAGCCACACTGCACATTCAATTAACCAGAGATCTGGCCAGAGTTCCAGCAGTCGCTGTCGGGACGGGATCTCGCAATAACATATGTAAATGACAGTGATGCGATGCATGCAAATGACAGGTGACACGACGACAAAGTGCGGCACGGCACGGCTCCGATGACTCCCGCCTTGAAGCGCACCTGCATGGGCACCGTCGAGCCCCTCTTGATAACGCAAGGCAGATGGTCGCAGTCGCCCACCTTGACATCCAGCAGAGCGCCCGTGAACCCTGAACAAGCAAAACGAGCGGTCAGCATACAAGGGAAGTAGCGTGCCGGATGATAGTCGAGGTGACGTGGAGGCCTAAGGCAAACCTGGCATACCCACCGGAGCGTGCTACTGTCAAATAATAAGTTCCGGTGGGGCTTACCACAGGGGGCGTATCCATGTATTGGCCACGGGTCACGTGGCCCTCCCCTATCATATTGCTGGCATGCTTTAATGTGTTCGCAATGGCGTATTGACAATTAAAAGTTTGAGACAGAGAAATGTGAAACAAAACATATCCCCAACATCCGAGGCTGTTGTACGTCATGAGAGAAATGCTACGATCTTCGGCGCGCAACTCTGAGTTTTCTGTGCAAACTTGGGAGTTGTGTCCCCATTGCAAATCTCTACAGTTGATCTTGCTTACTGCTTTGATAGCAAAAGGTATCTATACCAGTATTTACACCAGCACGGAAATAGTAGTAAGTCTAATAATGTCTACAAATACTGAAGTACTACCGTCATTCCTCCACCTGTTGTGCTTACAACGGTTCCTTGGTCGGGCTGTGCTGAATAATATGTAACTTAGTAAACCTTGCGTACAAGCCCTGACACTCCTCTCGATTTCCTCGAGCTGCGAGATAGCCTTGAAAGGTTTTACAGCTGTGGGATTTGTGGCGCACCTCCCAGGTCAAGGCCACGGTAAGCAGTCACGAAAATCCCCATGACGGCAGCGGACATTGCGCTGACCCGATTCTACATGAGATGACGCACGGGCCGGCCGAGAGGCATTGCCGTTGTCATCTGTCGTCACAGCTTAACATTCACCGTACGCTGGCGCGGAAAAGAATCCACAAGAACGTGGCCTTTTCACTTTTTGGTACGTTATCCCGCCCACGTTCCGTCCTCGTCGCGTCTCAGGAGCGCCCACTGCCGCGAGTCTCGCAGAACCGTCGTTTTCCGCGGCAGTTGACGTAAGCTGGGACTACAGTATGCCCATGTGCCAGCTTTTCCAACGTCTTGAACCTTCCCACGGATACAAACCTGCGGCTGCGACGGCTAGGGGCACCTACTTTCTTCACACATTGTCCAAAAGCGTTTCTGACGGAGCGCAAAAAAATGGTGGTCTGTCATGTTAAATTGACTGGTACCGCTGAACGCAGCACTTAGTATAGCGCCACAATCGACATCGCATGACGCGCGGTGCATGCCTGACCACGATGGGTCAATTGTATTTACGAAACATTCAATAAGTTGCATTCAATAATCGTTGAGTTGTTACATTCAATGGTCATTCAATTGTGCATTCAATAGTCATCACAGCGGAATGCAATCTTTCGATGCTCAGCTCTGAGTCAAATTACAGTCATTTCACGCAACAGCACGCACCATTTCCGAACCATACCCATACGGCATTTGCCCACTTACCACAATTGCTGAACGGAAGTAGCCGAGGCCACTGAAGAAAGCAGCAGCAGCCAAAGGACACCGCTCAAGACCGTCATTGTGCCGGTGGGATGCGGGCGTTGTCCCGACGACGCAGGCAGTGGTCGGCACGCCTCTGGCGGTGGCACGTGGCGTGCTCCCGACGCGGACCAGTGCACCCCTTGTGCGGTTATCGGGCGACTCCTGAAGATGGAGCGCCCCAGGAGGGTCGGTGATGCACACTGGCCTGCCCAGTCCGGCCCAGTCCGGCCCCAGCCCGGCCCGCCCACGGCCCTCGGACCGCTCGCTCTCTCTCGCTGGCCACTGCGGATTACACGCTGAGCCCGCCGCGGCGTCCCGCAGCAGCCGCGGCCGGTGAACACGGCGCCGCCGTCGGCTGTTAGCGTGCTTTTTACAGCGGCCGTGTGCAGGATCTTCCCTGCACTTGATGCCGAAAGTGAATCACCAACTCATTACACGTAATCTGCGATGGGCCCGTAAGCCCGGGCCTTGAGCCCCAATGAGATCATATAAGATCATGAGATAATATAAGATCCAATTTTTTATCGTGACAAAAAGATATTAATTCTGCTTCTGGCCATTACAGGTTTGACCCGTGCCAATTTTCATGTCGCAAATATCCTAGCGGAGCTCTAACTGTACCATCCTGTTTATATTGATCATAACGGGCAATGTAGCCTCGTATCAAAGCGGATATAGGAAAAGGCACACTCGCGTCCGCTGTAAGCTAGCAGGATGTGCGGCCATTCCCATCATGTGACTGGTGATAGCTTCAGAGTTGGAAGCTGCAGAGTTCACTCAAACCGCAGGTTAAATAGCTAATGTAGGTCAGGCCTTGCAACGCTTGAAGCCCAAGGTCACCGTCAGCTACATGTCACCTTTCACTGAAGTAAGCTGATTATGACGAACACTGACTCATTAACCAGCGGCAGGCTAAAGGGATACTCCAGCATCCTTATGCAACATAGCGGTTTGGCGATGCTCACCGCCCAAACTCGACGGTATCCGGAATTGACTCTTGGTGCATAATTTTTCACTGGCCGGTGTGTTCGCTTCGATAAGCTGGAATATTTAACGACGTAATGATAACGTTCGACAGCTAAGTATGTCCACAAAACATGGTGAACATGGATGTCTTGCCTGAAGATCTGTGCTGATTTTCTCACTCTATAAGAGCGAAGACGAAGCGTAATTTGGTTTTGTGCTGCAATGACGCTGTGTGGGTGTATGACGTTCTGGCATCTTATGGTTGGCATGCGCTTTGTCACGCGTTAAAACAGGCTTAGGGCTTAGGCTTAGGGTCCGTTCGTATTCCAGATAAACCAGTCTGTTTTAACACCTAAACTGGGAACATTCCACGACAAATCGGCAAGTGCCTACACCCTCAACCCTCGGATTTTGATGAAATTTGTTTATTGAAGTTGCCATCAGTGCTGAAGTCACTGGTAACGTTTTTTTTAAATCTATCAGTTGCACCGTTTCCGAGTTATGGCCTTCGGCGGTTTCGAGTTTTGTAATTGCAAAGTTATCTTCGGTGACAAACTTCTTTCGCTCGCTTGAATAATATGATTTGGCAGGCATATATGTTAAAATAATCAGAAGACTGTCCGAGTCTTGGCATGCCACTCCTGAATCGCATTGCACGATCAACAATAACCCAGGGCACGAAGCGCAACATTTCGATGTGATACAAATATGTTTTCATCGGCGTGTAAAAAGCGTGGTTTGTTACCCCGAATTTCTGATACGCCAAGGTTGGCTATCTGCTTGGAAGACAAAGTCCATGCACAGATGAATTATGTGTGGTGCACGAAAGCTGGGCGCGCGGCGCACCGCCGCAGGCCGTCTGCCCCCCCCCCCCCCCATCTTCCCATCCCTCATGTGTACTGTCTCAGCCGGGGTAACTGGAGCGGGGGGGGGGATGACTGCTTACTAGCGAAGGTAGTGTGGCCTCCTGTTCATGTGGGGGCGACTCAGTCGGACAAAGGCCAGTGATAGAGCCTTGGATCAGTGCCTGTTGTGCGGGTGGAGCGCGTGGGTGTATTGACAGTGTCTTACACAGTGAAACGCTCAACAACCCCGCTTTGCCATTTCAATTTGGAGAAACACAAAACGAGAGCACGGCGAGGTTTAACGGAAGGATGCGACCTTTTTTGTACCCACTTATTCAGATCAGACACGCCCTATTTTATTGGTAATGCCAGTTTTCTCGAAATCCCGAACAGCTTAGAATTTTGATTTGAAGTAGCCGCTGCTGCGTGAAATCTCATTGGACTCCCTGCTCACAACCATGAAAAGTGTTTCATTTGCTTTGCTTTTCCTACCGGGTGCGCTCTGCGATGTTTGCAACACATAATTGGTCAAAATGTTTGAGTAAGAAATGCTACGAATGCTTGGAACCCTGTTAGGATAAAATGGCATGCAAACATGAGGCCTTATCCCGCGAACGTTGCGTCCTGATCGGTGGCAGCGGCACGCATGCGGCAGCGGCACGCATGCGGTTTTGCGTGTGCTATTATCACTATAACGCAAAGCTGATAATGGAATATCTTAACCTGCGAGATGCCACTTAAGAGGACATAATGAGTCCAGGATGCGTGAGTGTGAGAAGCGCCCACGCTTAGGATGTGTGCGATGGTTTTTGACTAAACCTATCAGTGCGTAAGCAGAGGAAGGAAATTTTGGGTTCAATCAATAAAATCAGATAACACCAGTGCGTAAGCACAGCTCGCTGTACTTAATCTGAACTTAGCCTACCAATGGATGAGTTTTTGACCAAACTTTCAAAAGATAAGACAACAGTAATAGCCTTATTCCTCGGAGAAAACTCGGGAAAGGGGAGATAAAGTTGAGTTGATATGTCGGCAGCATGCCTTTATTGAGACAATAGCAGAAACTGAAAAACCTGAAAAATCGAGTGGGATCATCGGCAGACAATTTTAAATTCATTTCTGCCTTTTCCGATAAAGCGTGCTGCCGAAATTTCAACCCAACTGCATCTCCGTTCTCCTGGTTTTTCTCCGAGGAATAAGGCTATTACTGGTGTCTTATCTGCGTGAATAAAGTTCCTCGCTAATGCACTGTCAACTAAAAAATTGTCAAAAGCCAAAATTGCATTTACCAAACACTACTTAACGGCCCGGCACCAGGGTAAATTTTTCGATGGTCCTTAAAACAACCGCCCAAGAAATCATGATTTTCATATTTTTTATATTTTTCAGAAAGCTACCCTTTCGTCGTTCATATCAAAGTTCACAGTTTCACCAGGATTCACCGCAATGCACGCTGCATCCTTTGGAGGTACATTGAACAGAACCTGGACAGATTGAACGCAAAAGTTACTGCGCGCTGTCAGCCGCGATGGAACATAACACTTTTGCGGTCCATACGTTTCTACAGTACCTTTTACCTGGAGTGGAAAGCGTTGTTTCAAATATGGAAAGTGTATTACTTTTCAGATACGTCAGCTGTGCAGTGCAAGAACAGGTTCAATTATTTGAACATTTGCTTTCATGAGAGGACCTTTGTCATGAAATGCAATTGGCAATACGTTGCCGCATCCCATGGGGAGAACTCTTGCGGCGGAGTTGGGGACCTTGGAATGGTGTTTCTGCCAGTGCCAGTCTGTGGCGCCTCCATTCC
This sequence comes from Pollicipes pollicipes, assembly GCF_011947565.3. Taxonomy (NCBI): domain Eukaryota; kingdom Metazoa; phylum Arthropoda; class Thecostraca; order Pollicipedomorpha; family Pollicipedidae; genus Pollicipes; species Pollicipes pollicipes. The sequence continues at coordinate 40,549,567 of NW_023596136.1, forward strand.
GATCATACTCACTCTGTAGAGAACTCAGCCAGGTCCAGTAGGGAAAGGCTGATGTGCGGGCGGTTATGTTTCTTCGTACCTGAAGGAGAAGTACTTCGGACAGAGGATTAGCTTGGCGTCAGCTTGGTTTCGGCCAAGACTGTCGACGAGACGCTGCTGATTTACGAAGGAATCACAGTGAGTGCTCAGATTGTCCCTGTCCTTGCGTTAGACTCAGGCGTTGGGAGGAAAGTAGCGGCCCGCTTGATTTGGAGAGTACGGATGAATTAGAGTGAGTTAGACTGAGTGACTGGCGCACTGAGTCGCCTCCCACGTGCATGCGAGCCATCGTGTTGGTAATCTTAGCTTTTTCTCGTAATGCGCTCATTTTCCGCCCGCCTCTGCGGAGAGATGCGTGGGAGATACAGCGTCGATAGCCGGCGACGGATGGCGCGAATGAGGTCCCGAATGATGAAATGAAATACAAAATAATGAAATGAGGGTCGCGAATGATGATCCCGTATTGTGACCATGGTCAAATTTTTGAAATTGGTGCATGGAAATCGTGACATTTTTTCCAAATCTTTCCAAGGCGACAACCACGTTTATTTTTGGATTATGGGGCACTAACCCTGCTCTTTGACATGCAAATGAGAAAAGGCTCAAAATCGCGTAGGAAAATGGCTCTGCATGCGTTGCAAATGCTCATAGTGCGACAATCAATGTTTTTGTGGAATGATAATTCCAATCACGACATACACGTAGTCTGGAAAACTGTTGCATCATTTTGACATCAAACTTTACGCGCTTTTCTTTCATCGTAGTGAAACAATGGCCGCCAAACTTAGCCTTTCAAACAAAGAACACGAAAATTGCAATAGGCTGTAACTCCGAAGCCGCCCAACTGAGAGACATGAAAATACCGCAGGCGTTTTCAACGCCGCAGGCAGCCACTGTGACCCATTATGGTCAAAATTCGAGAGATGATGGTGGAAAATGAGCCGTTCGACCTGTCTTGTCTATTTGTCGTGGAATGCTTTAACCGGAAGGGGCATCCCCACCAGTGACTGAAATGACGCGAAATCCCCTCCCCAGTGGAAAACTTGTATTTTCAGGGAGTTCATGCACGATCGGAAAGCAGTTTCGTAAATAAATGCGTACAATTTGAAGTAGGGAGTAACTTCCCAAGCTTTCACCTCCGATCCGGTTGCATAAAGTGAGGAATAACTATGTACCTACTCCTACGTCCGTAAAATTCTATAAATATTCTATAAAAGTTCTAAAAATCTAATAAAAAACACGGGTAAATTTGACCTAACAGACCCCATACTTCATCAAGCATCCATCGGATTTCACAAACGAAGCTGCTTTGACCATAGACATTCACCTCTAAGCTGAAGTAAAATAAAAAGCTGATCTGCCTCGTAAAATCCGCAGTGATAATTATAAAGGGCCAGCGCGTGGCCGTGCAGGAGCGAAGGGGCGAAAACGCTTAGACCGAGAATCAACCCGCACAAGGACAAAGCTTGGCTATTAAACGACGTGAACGACGTCGGACGACGTCAGCGCAGACTTTGCACGAGAGGTGAACCGGCGTAACGTATGTGTGAGAAAACCCAATACAGAAGCAGTTAGTATGCAATACTGTAAATCATAGCAAACGTATGCCAAGACACTCGGTGGACAAAGCTCGGTGGACAACCTGGCAGTTAGGTATAAAAACATACATTTTTGCCCACATGTCGCGGATTTCACGAGAATATTTTTAGTTCTTGCCACGCCACGGACAGACGTGGTGTTAGTTCACAAAATGCACGGCGCAGGGTGAGGATCAGCTATTTCAGTTAGCATTTGTCCCTTAGGTTCATATCATGCATGCTTATTAGAGAGAAGCACTGGGGTGTGAGGACATGAACCAAGCAGCTTTGCTTACTTCTGCGAGTTGCGGAACAATATCAAAAATTATTGGATATCTGCATATCAGCGGCTCATATACTTCATACTTCATAATATGAAGTTAGTTAGCGTAGTTACTCGTAGTAGTAGATAAGTTGGCGTAGTTACTCCATGAACTAATCGACAAGCAAACCACATTTAACTCATAGATAGCGGCAGCTTTTATGCCACTTTGGATATATTTCTGGATTCATCAATAGGCATTCGAAACCTTTGGGTCCAAAACGACGGCATCGTTGCTAGAGAAATGCACGCTTGCATCGCCATTAAGATTGCTTCAGCCTCGGCTTTCTTACGTCAGACATATAGAGAACCGGGAGCCTCGGCAATCTACGGTTCACTTCAGAGGTGTGCTGCAAGAGCTATGAAACCGGCGTAGGAAGTAGCGGAGTACGCCGAAATTATTTCAGCCGGCCAGAGGTAAGCAGTACCTTTACTTTATGAAACTGATTGCTGCCCTTTGGAACGGTTCAGGCAGAGAACTGTGAGGAGACGCACCACTGAGTCGCGGTGGATGCAGGCATTCTGTATGTGGTCAAGCGTTCTGAGATGAGACAGCTGTTCTTGAATTGGAAAGAAGAACCACTAAAATAGGCGCTGAGGCGCTTTTAAAACGTCCAACAGGCATCAGCTTCTGACAGCTGGAATATGATTGGCGTAGATGTATATTGGGAAGGACATGATCAACAGGCGGGGGAGGGGGGAGTGGGTGGGGGGGGGGGGGCGAGTGAGGACCGAAATCTAAGATGATCTATCCCAAATATGGGTTCACGTAACCTATCCACAAAAAGTCATTTCTCTTCCGGTTTTTTGACACTTAATTATTGTGTTCAAATGAAAAATGACAAAAAATGCGGCGGAATGGCTGCAATGCATTATGGTGGGCTGTATGGGGACTGCAACAGCCGCTAGTTGGAGCGGGAAATATAGGGTCAGTGAGGAGAAAGGGACTTCAGACCGAGTGTAGGGCTTCACGGTACCACCCCCTGGTTGAGTATTTGCCTCTAAAATAAAAAGAACATTCATTTACAAAAGATGTGCGAATATTGAGCCCTGGCACTGGGGTCGATGTGACACCACTCTGAGGTTTTTTTTGAGAATACCTCTCCTGTATGCCATTCAATCGCGCCAAAATTTTCAATAGACTATTTGAACATTTATTGCATGTGTTTTGCAACCAAAAAGCAAGCGTGTCTCCAACATTTTGGTTACGGAACAGCGGTGGTAATTGAGGACTACTCCATCGCGATCTACGGTCGGTGCGGCCGGCGGGCGGCAACCGACAATATCGCGGACGCGACTGGATAGCCGTCATTTATTGTTTTATTAACGGAGCTATACACAACGACACGGGAACCGGTGGGGGGTGGGAGGGGGGCAGTGGCGAGGGCCCTCCGATTAAAAGCTGGGCGAGGGGTGCGGTACCGCCTTCCCCCCCCCCCCTCCCCCCAGCCTGAAAGCCTATGGGGGGGCTGTTCTAATCTGTTTAGGACCGTGCTTGAGCTGTTTTTATGAACTGCGTAGCCCGTACGTTGGGGTCCGCATTCCCACGGGACTCTCGCCCCGCTCGTGGCTGACGCACGCGGCATGCACGGAATGTACGGGGTTGCCGGTGGGATCCAGGACAAGTTAAGACAGAAAAAAGAGGGACAAATCTCCATCAATGCGTCATGTTTTGCGGTACATGCTTTAAAAAGTTGGACATTAGTCCTAGATATGAATAAGGTAAAACAGCTAATCAAATAACTTAAGAAAATTGTGTTACGCGAGTATGTAAGCACAAGAAAATAGCACAACTCACGGATATTTATGCAAGTACACCACGAGAAAGGGCCAAGACACAACCACAAACCATAGCTGGTTCAGCAAACCCCTCCAACAGCGCCATGGCCACCTCTCGGAGGATGTAGTATTACATGTCAGTGCTTCAGCGGCAGTTTTATACGGCCAGTTTGGCGGGGCCTCAACGTCACGCAAATGTTCCATGACGCAATCAAAACACTAAAGTTTTGGAGAGGATATTTACTAGACAGAGAAACTGCGTTGCATAGAACAGTCTTTTCCACTTTAAGCAAGGCAGTCATAAGTGGGCATATTTCATCGTATCTGATGCTTGCTTCAATATCTTCAAATATGGAACATTCCCTTTAACTGGTGTATTTTGCTAAATCTATCGGATGGACTAATCGAGTACTATCTTGTGAGCAGCCCCTCCCATTCCACAGATTCGTTACTCAGTGATCTGCCCAACATGCTCTTGTCAAACACTCCAAAACTGCCCCCTTAGCCTGGCACCGCCTGAGCTGGTCGCCAACCGCGACTGGCTGAGGACTACACGCAATCTCCTTGGTTTCTCACAGCGTTATCGTGGATCGGAACTATCAGACGGCAGTCGATTGCCACGGTAATCGATTCCACGGCAGTCGATACCACGACAATCGGTCAATCACACCCAGAATCCTTGGGCTCAGATGTGGCCGCAACCGCTAATGGGACCCTCACTCAGAATATCATAACACCACCAAAATCTTTGGGCGAACTCAGGACCTTGTAGCACTCGTTAAATTGGTTGTGAAGCTTCCGAACCGGAACCAAACGACAGTGCTTGTGTTCTCTCGCTTCAGGATCATACCATTTGGTTAGCAAATGCCAAGGGTCAACGTTGCGTAAAGTCAAGGTCATTTCATACCGTGGCAGCACCACGAACTTTAAGTTGGGGGGGGGGGCGGCAAGATTTTCCAGGGGGCTCCTGGACAAAATGGAGCCTCCTCACAGGTTGACGTGTGAGAAAAGCAATGCCATATTCCAGCTGGAGGGGCACTGAAGGCATGTGTCCTCTTATCAAACTGTTACATACATTTTATCCAAAGAAATCAATGTCGACAATATAAAAAAGTTCAGAACCGGGCGTCCTAATTATCCAGCAAATGGTTTGGCTATCCTAAAAACAGGGCCAGCTGTTCTAGAAAGGGCCTCCTGATGTAATAGAGGCGCCTCATGATCCTTCGGATTCAGACCGCTTCCAGGATGTCCTGGTCCGGAACCTGCGGAAATGTGATGCATGAAAGAGCCTACTGATCCAAAAATGAAACCTCCTGAATACGGAGGGCGCTTCCTAACCCAGAGCGACAGCCTCCTAGTTCGTAATGAGCGCCTCCTGCGCCAGTAAAGGGATCTCCTCAACATAGCATTGGGTTCTACTTATCTAGAGGATCGACTACCTTAGTCATACAGGTGGCCTCGTGATCCGGAAAAACGGGTTCTGAATGTAGAAAGGGGTCTTATGTAAGGGAAAAGGGTTGTATCTTTGCCAGTGCATTCGCCTGACCGAGGAGAGCCTCACAGACTTGTTGTTGGACGTTGCTGTTGGATGCACCTGGAAGTCATTCACGGAGCTGAGAGGTGAATTACTTTAACGCCGCAATCCCTAACAGGGCGGTCGCGCAGAGCGGTCGGGAGTTAAAATTTGAAGCTTCAGGAGCTTAACTCGTCATGTTCAAAGCTCGGAAGCCTGACTGCTAAACTCAAGACTGTCATCAGATGATAGAGCTGAGCGGTGGCAACTCGCCGACCATACGTGAAGCCATGCGCAGATTGTACCAGCAATAATGAATAGTTAAACGTTCGTGGTTTATTTATACACCTTGGCAACCCATGGCCAGCTGGTCTGACGTACATCCCGGAGGCGGGGGACATGCCGACTGACCCTAGTGACCCCTGTAGCTGCACGTGGCTCGCCGCACCTGCTGACACTCCACGACCCTGGCCTTGGCGGACTCAGCTGCTGCAGCCGTCTCCTCCCCGCGGGCCAGCCGAGTGGTTAATCTGACGCTGAGGGAGCCTCAACACCTGGGACCGTTCAACAAGCGTCGCACGCTATCTTTTCACATATCTTGTCTAGTCTCTTTCGATACGATGTCTCGAACGATGTTCGGTGCGATGTTCGATTTCGATACGATGTCTCGAACGGCTTGTAGTTTGCACCTTGTAGCAAATTTCTAACTGCCTAGCGTGATAGATTAGTGGCGATTTCGCTGCTGCTAGTCCTTCCCGCGAGTCAGTCACAGTGCATCTTTCAGGTCCACACGCGTCCACACACACGACCAGCGCCAGCATAAGTCTTGTGCCTCATTTAGTCTACAAATATAAGAAGTCTACTCGGCAACAGGACGAATCGCGTTACATACTGACATCAAGCGGAAGCGATTCGACCCAGCGATACATAAATCACGCGGTGTCAAACGATGAAAATATACGACACCACCCAAGAGGCGGCGTTTTGTAAGCTGAGCCACTCAGAAACGGCGAGATCGCCTCGTGATCTGCGATCAGCCTGATGCGAGAACGCAACGATAGGCGCTAAAGTGAGCTCTTCCGCGCGAAATATCGAGTCGCGCTGTCAAGAAAAGTTAATTAATGAAACTGAGACGTTTTTGCCTCAGCGCCGGGCGAGGCAGAATTCCGATGTCCCATGTGGGAGAGCGATGAATGGGGCGGTCAGGCAGCCTAGGATCGCAGAAGTGTCGGACATCACACACGCCCTTGCTCGTGCGTGATGACTCCAGATTTGGATCCTTTGATTGGCTGCGCGTGCCCCTTGACTGTGGACTTGATGCGTGTAATGCGGCGCAATCTATCCTGACTGACGCGGCAGTGAAGACGCCCAAGTCACTCGCGGCCGGCGGGCTATGTACGCACACACACACACACACACACACACACACACACACACACACACACACACACACACACACACACACACACAACACACACCACACACACACACACACACACATATATATATATATAATATATATATATATATATTATATATATATATATACATATATATATATATATATATATATATATATATACATATATATATATATATATATATAGGAATATTTTGGCAGAATTCTTTCTTTGATACATGTTTAATTAAAAATAACTGCTGACTCAGCATTGACGAGCTTTTTGATGCATCGTTCCAGTTTCCGGGCCTTTGACATTGCGTCATCGCTTAAATTAAAGATGGTTCGCACAAAATTACTCATATATTCATCACTCCTTCCATTCTAACGTTTCGAGATCTTATCTCATCTTCGGAGAAGACTAAATTGCACAAGAAATAAGTTTTGAGTTTTAAAGAATGAAAAATTGTGCACTTCTGTTGTAAAACATCCCTTGGTATGGAGAACATAAATGAAGCACAACTAATTGAAGTAAGACGGATTCCTATTTTCACTTTCATACATGTAAGAAACGCTCATAATGGGAACATCACAAAGACACAATGGGAACACTATTGTCACAATCACATCAGAAGTGCTCACCGCCCACCACCTAGTAGTTCAAGAGCTCTGCAAGAATTTGTCTGTCTGTTTAAGGCTGGAGAATTCGTTAATAGATATGCTTTCCCAAATTTGGACCCACATGCGACAGGAACACGACATGACATTGACGCGACAACAGCTGACAGACAGCATTGACATATTACGGACGTGCAGTGACAGAAGACGCCTTCAAATTTGGGAAAGCATGTTTATTAACGAACTCTCTCCGGCCTTAAACAGACAGATAAATTCTTGCAGAAACTCTTGAACTACTAGGTGGTGGGCGGTGAGCACTTCTGATGTGATTGTGACAATAGTGTTCCCATTGTGTCTTTGTGATGTTCCCATTATGAGTGCTTCTTGTATGTACGAAAATGAAAGTAGGGAATCCGTCTTACTTCAATTAGTTATGCTTTATTTATGTTCTCCGTACCAAAAGATGTTTTACAGCAGAAGTGCACAATTTTTCATTCTTTAAAACTCAAACTTAAATCTTGCGCAATTTAGTCTTCTCCCGCAGATGAGATAAGATCTCGAAACGTTAGAATGGAAGGAGTGATGAATATATGAGTAATTTTGTGCGAACCATCTTTAATCTAAGCGATGACGCAAAGTCAAAGGCCCGGAAACTGGAACGATGCATCAAAAACCTCGTCAATGCTGAGTCAGCAGTTATTTTTAATGATATATATATATATACATATATGTATGTATATAAATATGTATATATATACATATATGCATATATATATATATATATATATATATATATATTTATGTATATATGTTGGAATATTTCGGCAGAATCCTTCCTTTTATGCATGTTGGCATCATCGCTTAAATTAAAGGTGGTTCGCGCAAAATAACTCATATATTCATCGCTCCTTACATTCTAACGTTTCGAGATCCTATCTAATCGTCTGAGAGGACTAAATTGACACTGTATTGCCGAATCGAGGGTGTCGCGATGGGTTCACCTCTAGGGCTTTTATTTGCTAAGTTCTTTATTAGACTCGTAGAAGCCGATACACTACAAAACGACGACCTAAGACCGGACATTACTGCCACTATATAGACGATATCTTTGTGGAAGTTACTGACATTGACCAACTAGGACGGCTCAAGACGTCAGGGAAGACTGAATGGCGCTGTATGGCTGAATCGAGGGTGTTGCGATGGGCTCACCTCTAGGGCCTTCATTGCGCTAATATTTATGGGACATAGAAGCCGACGCACTACAAAACGACATAAGACCGGACAACTACTGCCCGCTACATACATACATATAGATATAGATCTAGATAGATAGATAGATGAGAGAGAGAGAGAGAGAGAGAGAGAGAGAGAGAGAGATGATATATATATATTATATATATATATATATATAATAATAATATATAGAGAGAGAGAGAGAGGAGAGAGAGAGGAGAGAGAGGAGGAGGAGATGAGGAGGAGGAGAGAGAGAGAGAGAGAGAGGAGAGTAGATGAGAGAGAGACGAGGAGAGAGAAGAGAGAGAGGAGAGGGAGAGAGAGAGGAGAGGAGAGAACGGAGAGTCGACGAGGGGACTGAGGGAGAAGAGAGAGAGAGAGAGTGAGATATAATATATAGATATATATATATATATATATGTGTATATATATATGCATGTATGTATATAGTGTATCTATATATATATATATATATATATATATATATATATATATATATGCATGCATGTATGTATGTATATATATATACACATATTGCACAGCAGAAGACGTAGAAACAATTCCTAGGTATATAGAGCCCCGGCATATTAGCAAATGGGCCCCCCGACAATAGCGTGGAGCCTTTCAGGCAATGGAGGTATCCATAAGGGACCTCTGGTTGATCAAGAGCGCCCCGGTGTGTTAGCATATAGGGCCCCCGACAACAGCGTGGAGCCTTTCAGGCGGTAGAGGTATCCATAAGGGCCTCTGCTTGATCAAGAGTGCCCCGGCATGTTAGCATATAGGGCCCGACAACAGCGTAGGGCTCTCGGAGCAAATGCAAAGAAATCAAGAGCAACGTGGAATGCCCCTTAGCGGCCGGACTTCCCCGGCCAATGGGCATGTAGGCTCCCAAACAGCAACATAGGGCCCGTCGATGGTTAATTAAGCCCTAAACCTCCCCAACCGCTACACTCTCATGTACATCGGGACAAGCTATTTTTGTCTGCTCAAGGTTCTTTCGCTTTCGCTTGTAAGCCTTCCTGGTCACCTGCAGGATCAAAGAGTCCAGTTTTAGTGTGTTGTATTAAAAAACACGCATCGGTTTGACCGGTTTGTAGCCCCTTCGGGGCCCCAGGAGGCGTAGCCCCGTGTCTCCCCCCCCCCCCCCCCCCTTGAATCCGCCACTGTTGCTGTGACTGTAAAACCGCGCTGTGTTTGGACAGGGAACCTGGAGCTTTGCGTAACAACGCCAGGGTCAATGAGGATTCCGTGAGCGTACCGAACCGCTGGCATACGTTCTGAAAATAGGAGAAGAGGTTCTGAAAATGTGAGGGAACCACTCCACATGCGCGAGTCACTGAATACTAGCTCCTATCGCTGGTCACAGGGGCACGTGACGGAAAGCTGATAGCGGTGGGCGGAGTCGTTGTACAGTCACATCACACCACGTCGGCGGAGCACGATAGAGTGATGACGCCGCCGTGAAATTCCCAGGAGGATGGGAACTACCAGATATGAAGGAGATACGGCTTCCGTCAAAAGTTTGTACAGCAATGTACCTTGAACGCCATGTGGGATCAATTCAGGCATTTGAGATCTCGGAATCTACTGAATAATTTTTGATTTGGGATGTCTCTGGCGAAAACGTGCATGGACTTACTGGCATGAGCTTACTTTGTGGACACAAATGTCGAAGGGTTGCTGCGTCGCACCCATCAGTTCAAAATAAGTAAAATCAGAGCAAATTGCTGCATGGAAACAATGTATTTATATCTCCTGCTCACTTTTGCGTTTGGTGTTGCCGTGATGTGTAGCTCAGATGGACGCATCAAACTGTTCTGGGATCAAAGAAGAATGCAGGAGCTGGGGATGAGAGCGAATAAAACCGTTTGATGGCGAGCAGTGTTGTATTGCAAGCCGACATGTGCCAAATCCCAGGGTCCGATCCCAGGGTCTGATCCCATGATTTCACGGAGCCCGACCCTAATAACTGCCACGTTTTCCTCATATTTTGGCGCCTCACACCACCCATGTGACTTAATGCTTTCCTCTCCGCAAACTGTGAACGTTGTTGATGTGTGCCGGGACTTCACGGAGAACGGTGTATTTTCTCCTGGAATAACGGCCCTCGATAGAAATGACGACACAGTCCACTTATCTTTTCTGGAAACCATTTTAATGCCTTTTTGTTTCATGCCTTAGCCATTCTCAAGAGGTCATGCTACCAAACACAGTAGACGGAAAAATAAGGATGGTGAAAGGGTACTTCGGAGCAAAATGAGCCGTCATGACTGTAAAAGATGGCTCTTAAACACACACAAAAAAGTTAACAGCAGTTTGAAATACGACCGGTATCGTCAAGAATCATCATCAAGAAACGCAATTCAGCGTCATGTGCACAACTCTGTCGCAAAGGGCAGTCTTGAAGCCCAGACCGTTTAAGTCAGCCCAGGGAAACAAGCCAGAAGACCACGACCTAGATCGCAAAAGCAATAGAGGTCGTGCTTCGGAGCTCCTGCCACTCCATCCGTCGTCCCGAGCAGGAACAGTCTGCAGCAAAGCCACCGTGCTAAGGCTGGCAGGACAAGAGCTCAATCTGTTCTCATGCTCACTTCAAAAGCTGTCACCAACCGATAGTAACGCACACCTGTGCTACAGGAACTCGTTGTAATCTAACTCTTCCTCCATCGTCCAGATTGCCGAAGAGGTTTACTTTCATTTAGAGGGCAAAGTTAATACCCCAAAACAATCGTTTTTGGTCTACTGAGGCTTCCGAAAAGGCTCGCGAAGCACCAATGCACAGCTGAAAGCACACCACCCGATGCAGCACGAACTGGCGAAGGGTCATTGGCCCCTACTGGTACAAGGGCAGCTGGGGAGCTGCAGTGAAGGCAGTGGCCGAACATTACATGGCAGCTTCATGCAAGTTCGGGATGGCTTCGAAGAAAATCTGCGGCTAAGAAATCTCACGTCAGGGGCTTCAACAAGGTGATATGACGACACATCCGGCGGGTGAGACGAGATCGTGGCTCAAACAGTGGTTTGGAACAGGAACACTCTAAGGCACACTGAGAACATCTTGGACGCCTCCCCACACAGAAGAGGCTAGTCTTCCAAATTTCCAACTACCTCAATCTTCCAACTGGCACGAGTCCTTCCCATGCTGCGGCCTGTCGGGTCATAAGACCCCGAGACTCCACAGCCCAGCAGCCGCCGGCGGAGCGGCGTGGGCCGCGTCAGGGCCACACCCGTCGGTCGAGGTCTGCGTCTGGTCTGGCCGGTCTGGTCTGCCGGCCGGCGGGCTGCTATCTGCGGCCGCGGGGGGCAGTCTCCGGGCGCCGGATGGACAGGCGGGAGTCCTCCGCGCGCCGCTCTCCTGGGAACCGCCATCTGGCCAGCTGACCACCCGCGATAACGCACCTGACGCGGCCGCTTATAACGCACGGTCGTCAGCCCCATCCGGTAGTCTCCAGCTCTCAGCGCCAGCTCCAGCTCCAGCTCCCCGAGCAGCAACGCCACCCGTCAGTCATGATCGGCCTGCAGACTGTGCTGTTGGTGGGCGGCCTGGTCGCCGCGGCCGTGGCCACGCCCTATCAGGACTGTGGTAGGTGGAGTCTGGTGACGCCCTGGGCTGCGGGGCTGCCGTACCGGACCGACAGCGGCGCAATGGCCGCCGTGCCGAGGGCTTCGGCGCCTCGGTGTTGCAGGCCGGTGATGGCCCCTACCGAAGCGCGCCTGTTAAGAAACCTGGGGAGAACTGACCTCAGTACCATGTCAAGGTGGCTCACTGGCAGAACTGCCCTGATAGCCAACGTCATTGTGCATTAACATTGAAGTGACCTATTGATATTAAGATATAACGTTTCATACCATTTCCCAAAATACCATGTCTCACTTGGCTTGAATACAGCATCGCTGCTAGCAAAGCTTTATAAAAACCGCTGGTCACCGAAGTCCGCATTTTCCCCCCCAAAGAGATGCTGCTCTCTGTGTGTGCTTCTTGACTTTTTGGTGAAATTGTTAGTGCACTGCTGGGCCGATGCTACTACAGATAGACTTAAGGTGGAGATCACACTATGCCGTCCGGAACGCATCTCACTCGTCTTGTCGGCAAGACTAGTAGACCAAACTGAAGTTAAAAGCGTTCCGCCTTAGAAGAAGTGTTCCGAGTTTCTATGAACGCATATGCACGTGTCTGTCCATACTCAGAAGATTTGGCTTTTATTGTTTAAATGGTCCATTTAACCATGCATGCGTGTAAGTGTAGGTCTCGTGCTCGACCCTGCTTACAAGCACACACTCCGTGGGGTACCGCTGGGCGTTGTCAGTTCTCGCACCCGACCCTGTTCACAGGCATCCACTCTTTGGAGCGCCGCTGGGCATTGTCTGCTCTCACACCCGGCGCTGCTCACAGGCACCCACTCTTTGGAGCGCCGCTGGGCATTGTCGGATCTCACACCCGACCCTGTTCACAGGCACCCGCTCCGTGCTGACCTCACTGGAGATCGTTGGCTGTGATGAGGTGCCCTGCATTCTCAAGAGGGGCGGCAAGGTCACTCTCAACGCCGACATTCTCTCCGGTACGACGCGGATCCTCGCGAGATCGAGATTTGCCGAGAGATCGCGAGATCGAGATTTGCCGAGAGATCGCGAGAGAACCCCGTGACGACATTGACATCTAGACCCAGTGAATGTCCTTCGACATTGTAGCAATGGGTGCGACGTGCTACCAGTCTTGTCCAGCCGATGACGCGTTTCAGGACGCATTGTATACAAAACTAAATCCGGCATCGGTGTAATGATCGGAGTGAGTGTGGGCAGTTTTGGTCCGAGCAGCCCATGAAGCTGGGACGGAAAACCAAAGTCGCACTTGCATATGAAGAACAGTGTTTTCTTTTTTGCAGCTTCACTTAAGAGATCTGTACTGTCCGTCGCAGCGTTATCAGGGGTGACCAGCTACTGCTGTTGGTTTCAGACACACACACCGACGGCCTGGTTTCTGAGATTGCCGGCATCATCGCTGGTGTACCAGTGCCCTTCCTCAAGGACGACAAGGTGATAAGCTCGTCACCACATGGTGGGGTTTATATGGTCGGTACGACATTATTTGGTAGTGGTCAAGGACGTGTCCGAGGGCTTTTACTCCTTAATGCCCACTGTCCCCTGCCCTCAACGTCTGCAAATTTCATCACATTCGCGTTGACTTGGACGTCCATGTTGAAAAACAACCAAGCTGGGGTAAGCAGACGCACCAAAGGTGTTGGGAAGGGGTGCAGCGAAGCCCAAATCGAAGGTCGCTCCTGGGTCCAGGTGAGAACAGACCCGAACCCAGATACCACGTGATTCGAGGTCAAGGGGCTCTCCTAATTATACATAAGCATGAACACTTGAGCCTATATGACAGAGCGGTACCCCAAGACTGAGGCCTCAAACCAAGGTGGGAGGTACCCCAAGACCAGGCCCAAGTGATGGGGTGCTCCAGGCTTGGGTAGAAGGGAATCAGTATCAGTACCGGCGCCTCAAGGTAACTTAAGGGTACCTTAATCCCAAGTAAACGAGTGTTCCAGGCTTAGGTAGAGGCGCGCCCGAAATCCAAGGGCGCCCTATGTGATGGGGTGCTCCCTTGTGAAGGGAGAACTGAGGAAAGCTCTCACTTTATTGTTGATATATATATATATATATATATATATATATACCAGAAAATGAAACCGACTCGGTAAAGGTAGCCAACAGAAGTGTCAAATTACTGAGCGGCCAGAACGTACAGCAGCGCTCAGGTCTATCCTCACAGATCAATCAGATCTCCTCCCGTGCACGGAACATCCAGAACTATCCCCCAGTCTCAGTCAGTCAGTCAGTCAGTTAGTCAGACCCGCCAGTCAGTCAGTCAGTCAGTCAGTCAGTCAGTCCGTCAGTCAGACAGTCAGTCAGTCAGTCAGTCAGTCAGTCAGGCAGTCAGTCAGTCAGTCAGACTATTACGCAGACCACCCACTGCTTCGTGTAAAGATTCGCCCGTTAGAACGCAATCAAAGCCCCTTGTAACGGCTCGCCCTGTAACGGGTAGGCAGATCAAATGTCACCTTAGCGGCGCACCCTCTGCAATAGACCAATCAGAGCTGACGCTAGCGACCCGCCGTCTGGAGAAAGCCAATCAAGGTTTCCCGTAATGACCAGGCCTACGCAACAGACCAACCAGAGCTGACCCTAGCGTCCCACTGTCTAGAGAAGCCAATCAGTGTTTCCCGTAATGACCAGGCCTACGCAACAGGCCAACCAGAGCTGACTGTAGGGCCTCGCTCTCTGAGGAAAGCCAGTCGGGGCTTCTCGTAATGGCCAGGCCTCTGTAAACGACTAGCCGGAGCCGGTCCTGACGCCCCGCCCTCTACCGACAGGCTTGCGACGGTCTGACGTCTGGCTCGTGCCCCCTCGAGGTCGCCGACAAGGCGTCGTTCTCCGCCAGCGTGGACGTGTTGAAGGAGTACCCGCCGATTGCCGTCACCCTTCAGTGGAAGCTGAAGGACGACGCAGGCTCAGAAATGTGCTGCGTGGAGATTCCAGCCAAGATCCAGTGAGCAGCGTCCAGCGACCCGTTCGCCCGCGCCGGCGCGCTCGGCTCGGTCGGTGCCGGCTGGTCCGCGGGAGGGGCCGTCCAGGATCGGACAGTGCTCCACTCCGGACTGCGGTGTCTGTGACGTACCGTCGGTGACGTACCGTCGGTGACGCGCCGTCGGTGAGGTACCGTCGGTGACGCGCCGGCGGTAACGCACCGTCGGTGACGTGCCGTCAGCGGCGGATCGGGCTGTTGGCAGACGGCCGGGCGGCGGGTCGACGCAAGCTCCGACGCAACCATTTGATTCATCCCAGTATTTATTTCATCGTCCGTCGTGTCCGACAAGCGTAAGGCGCTGTTTTGTGATGTAGCAGGCGTACGCCAATCAAATACAGACTGCAGCTGAAGATGTCTTTTGAAAAGAGCCGCGCGGGCAGCTGAACGGCTGATGTCGAGACCGATCCGGCCTGACCCGCTCGGTTTGAGCACATCGCTGAGTTAATAGCCCGACGGTTCATCGTCGGAACCCTCCAAATATCCAAATATCCAAAGATACCGCTGCGGATTTGGATCGTGCATTAGCCACTGCATGGCAGCCATTTGTATGGGTCAGTTTTTTTATGTTGTTCTTGACTTCTGATGCTAGAGTTTTGTCAGCATTTGGTGTCAAATACCGATCATATCGAAAACGTGCTTAACCGTGTACAGTTTGCGGTTTTAGAATGCATTTGTACATTGATTCTTGCAATGGCAATGAATGGGCATGACTGAGATATGTGCAAGGATCATCCGTTCCATTCACTCCTACCCAAAGTAGCAAGCATCCCAGCTACATTTTTGTTTTGCTTGCCGTAAATAGCCCGGCCTGTTTCCTTTCTAATTTCAATCGTGCAATCCGGAGCATGCGTAAATGTCATAACATGCGTTGACACACCCGGATCAGAACGAAAGGATGCACAGTATACAGTCTAGTTCACTTCTAGCTGTCCCGATAGTATACCTACACTTAACTATATCTAGAAAGCCACCGATAGCTGAGGAGCTATGAATATTCAGGTAGATGTAAGGGATTGGGCTTATGGATTGCACAATCGGCAATACCGCAATATCTTCTTTGATTTCGCATGAAGTTGCAATCTATTTCTAAATGAGAATAGCAATGGAGATAGTCCCGGGTTTTGCAATCACATTCATATAGTAATCATTCTGTCTCCAAGCTCATATGGCAATCCTTCCTCTTGATTCGCGTGTTTGCGGCCATTTCTTTCCTCAAATGACGGTGAAATGTTTCTCAACCACAAAATACATTGATATTTAGGGTCAGGGCCCAATCACTTCGTTTACCGAGGCAATGCAAAGTGGTGCCGAAAGTGTTAATAAGTAATGAATGAAAAAAAAAACGTTAAGATATCTCCCGGAGGTATGCGCCTTTTCCTATACAATTCACATACATCGTGCTGAATACGAACAAATTACAACAACGTGCATTCTGGAGCATTCAGTTGCGCAAAGAATGCTCACTGCATCATACGACGAGACGTTTGATATCTGCAGCTCAAGTTTACTGCTTCCAAAGAATGCGAAAAGCTAAAGAGTCACGAACACAGATAGCAGGAGAAAGAACTTATCACCTACACCCACCGTCTAACGCCATCTTATCCTGGTCATCCCTTCAACATATTTTGCCAGCGTACTGTCATGACAGCAACCATCATCATCAACCAGTTGTTAGTGCACACAATCTTCGAGATATATCTCTGGTCGGTCGACGTGGCCCTTGTTGTCCTAAACACCCCTTCACTACGCCTGGCTGAATGGGGACGGTCCGACTGTAAAGTGACGGCACTTATCCGGCGGCCAGAAACAAGTAGGTCGAATCGCGCCCGATTATTGTATCTCTGTGGATTGTATAGATTTTGTGTTGGGTTGTCAGCTGCCAGTACACAGTAGCTGTTCTTGTGCACGTTCAGCAGCATTTTTTCCCGCACAACTGTATGCTGACCATCGCGGCACTTGGCAATACATCGTCTCGGTGCGATTTCAACAGAAAGGTCATGTCGGCCGATGAGCAATTCCGTTGCCATCCGGACACTCTCCCATGATGCCAATGTTTACGCATGGCCGCACACGCCGCGCACGACTAAAAGTATTCTAATTAAAAACTGTAGCTTTGCAGATTGCAGCTGCGGGCGTCTCGCCAAAACTGGGTTAGGAATTGGCCGAAAAAGATGATGCGCTTTTTGAGCGCGTTAATAAGCGTTTTCCCGGGCTACCACTACTGAGCAATGCGCAGTCTCGGGGGGGGGGGAGGGCGAATTGAGCAAAAAGGTCATGTCGGCTGACGAGCGATTTACACATCGCATCACGAACGCTCCCCAACAATGACATTATGTGTGCATGTTGGCAGCCAGCGAACAAAACTCAAAGTATTTTATATTGCAAGGTACAATGCTGCAACTCGCCGCTGCAGCCGTCTCGCTAGAACTGCGTTGAAAGATCGACCGAAACAAACAGATGACGTCATTGAAAAAAAGCTGATATACTGGCAGCTAGCAGCCCTAATAGCAGCCCCAGCCCATTCTTTAGCCCCAGCGGCGCTAAAGAATGCACGGGGATAGCTGTCATTGCGCGTGCTTATAATTGTTTCTTGGACAACTGCATGCCAACCATCGCGCTACTTGGCAATGCAGCATTTCAGGGTCATTGAAATAACAAAAGTCATATCGGCTGATGAGCAATCTACATATCCGCCTGAATGCTCTTCCACAATTACATCGTGTGCATATGGTCGTACGCACGACCAGTACACGACCAGAATTATACCAAATTCCAAGTCGTAACTTTACACGTCGGCGCTGCGGCCATCTCACCAACGCTGAGCCGCAACATTGAGCAACTGAAATAGATAACGTCATCAAAAAATGGGCAGATGATTGCACTTAGCCTCCCCGAGAGATGGTCGGTCCACCTCCTCTGACTCTGGTTGATGATTGGTCACCACTGCGCCACACTTACACGCCGCGTCCGTCAGCGGCCGTCACCGAGCAGGCGGCTGAACAGCGTGGCTCAAAATTCAGACACGTTTTAAGCATGCATGGTTAAACGCTACAACCACACCTTACCACGCACGGTCAACTGATCTGCCGCAGCTGACCACTCATCGACCCCGCGTCGGTGACCGATCGCCGACAGGATCAGCGAGCCCCTCTATGTCTGCCGGCAGGATCAGCGAACCACTCGATGTCTGCCGGCAGGATCAGCGAACCCCTCGGTGTCTGCCGACAAGATCAGCGAGTCCCTCGATGTCTGCCGACAAGATCAGTGAGCCTCTCAATGTCTACCGACAGATCCGCGAGTTCCTCGATGTCTGCCGACAGTATCAGCGGGCCCCTCGATGCCTGTCGGCGGCTGGCGGCGGAAACACAGCAACGGAACTGTGGTGACCGAACTGACGGAAAGAGAATGGACCCACCACGCAAGTCTAACTTTTCTTCGCTTAGAAAGAGGGAAAATTGTAGGTTTCAAACAAGCACCTTGCCAACCCGATCCACTACTGAGCTTCACTTAAAGCCGTCACGCTACGTCCTAAAACACTGTGATAATGAAGATCGTTACCACGTACCCACGTCCTAAGGACTAGAACTTCGCACAATCATCACTTGTGACAGGGAGGCCTCTGGCGAAACGGGAGATACCAAATGTATCAGGGAGTATGTCCTTAAAGACAATCGATCAACAAATATTGTTTAATATGCCCTTGTTATCTGTTCAGACCGTGTCCATTCCATTTTATGGCGGCTCGCCGTCTCGGATTTGGATGAACCATGCATGCGTTTATGAAGGAGCAGAATGTGATGTATTTATGATAATCGCATTAATGTGTCAACAGCCCCGTCTACACTGGGTGACATGCGTTTGCCAAAGCTCGACACGCCACCCATATCTGACAGATCATGGAGCGTGCGGTGTCTACCCCAAGTCGCGCCCTCATCTGTGAGTGGGCCGACGCCCATACTCTCGGAAAAACCTTCCGCGGGCCCTCAGCGCCGATCGATAGCCGGCAGCTGGCCCGCTTCTGTGGGTCACGTCAGCTGCGCGTCGGCGGCGGCCACCCGTTCAGATAGGTGCCGCTCTCCGGCCACCTGACATCGGCGGCGGTTCATAAAGGACGCTACCAGCCGCTGGACGTGCCCCTCATCGGCCGTCTGCGCAACGGTCCCCGGCCGACTGGGCAACCTCCGACGGGCGGACAGCGAGCTCGCCAGCCGACAGGGACGGCCTCCGACAGAGCGTCCGACAGTCGGCCGACATGTCGGGCTTCAGCCTGCTCCTGCTCCTGGCCGGCCTGGCCGCCGCCGCGGCCGACACGCCGTTTACTGACTGCGGTATGTTGACCTCGGGGCGTACTGACGTCACAGAGGTCAGTGGGCACGCTGGTGGAGAGGCCCCGATTATTGTATCAAAAGAGACGGACCTACCAGAATGCCCCCTGATTTGAGTTTCCTAAAACGAGTAAGGCAGCTTCCAGCCTCAAGAAGTCCCAAATAATTGAAAGATTGCAATTTTTGTCTTCTGTCATCAACCGTCGTGCCATTGACAGCCATCATGAAGACACCACTGGCGCATATTAAAGCTTGCTAGCCTTGCTTTTGCATAAAGATGGAACTTGCGGAAAAAGATTCTTGATGAAAAAGTTTTTCGATCATGATTGAATTAAATATACGTTTGAATATGCATTTGAATATACGTTTGAATACACGCTTGTGAATACACGCTGTGTGAACATACGTTTGAACATGCGTTTTTTGGATATCCGTTTGAATATACGTTGAATGCAAGTTTGAGATTGAATTGAATATACACCGACTAAATGTAGTAGGAGGCGAGCACTTCATGCCATCTTCACATCGCCCCGATCGGACATCGACATTACCTAGCACCGACAGTGCAGTGCGTTCCGACGCCGATCTGATGCCCCTACAGAATCTGCACCTTTCTTAAGGTCCAATCTGAAGTTCAAAACAGTCACCGACATATAGCCTGGGGGTTTTCTGACGGGCCATACTAGGTGGCTTCCTTTAATGGAGTACATCCCGTAAAACAGCAGACGGGCTGTAGAACACTGCACGCCGTTGAAGTTGTCTTGAGGACATATTCATTTCCAATCATCGGATTTCTTATGTTTCATTTCACTCTGAGGTAACGAAACCTGCCTCACCCTGGAATTTAGTAGCGTGTGCAGCTCAGCTCTGCTGCAGCGCCCGTTTTCAACAGATGCGTCATACGCCGAAGATAACTGTTGGATATAACCTGTCAAGACAGCCACAAACAGATTGGCTGTCTTTGTTTTGATCAAGCTGAGTTTGTTGCAACTATATCCAGGGCAGGACAAGCCATCACCACAAGTTCTCACCAACATATGAGGGATGACTGTGTTATGCACCGCTCGATCTATGGAAGCATGTGATTTCCTTGGTCTTCGAAACACGAGAAGACGGTACTGCCACTCGTTGTCCAACTCCGCTCCAGGAAGTAAAAAAGCATTGTGACTGCAGCATGTATATGATCGACAAAGTAACATGGTCCGTAATTTGTTTTAAAGAAAGGACAAGTAAGACTGGAAAACGCTTGGGAAATTCAGGTTTCCCCAAATGCTATGAAAATCACCTTGGCTTTTCCAAGCTTTCCCCTATGGAGCGCCTGCTATAAGCCATCGCTTAGGGAAACGTTGAAATTTCTCCGAGTTTCTCCGATCATCATGCTTGGTATGTGCTTGGGGAAGTCATTCTTAGTGCAAAACTGCCATAGGCAACTCGAGAAACGCTGAAATTCCTTGGCCAACTGTTTGGGGAAAAGCTGGGAGCTCCCGATTGGGATCTTGCATTTTTAGTTCGTGTGAGCATGACTGTGTGTGAGCATTTAGTGTGAACGTGCCTCAGTTGAGCTGTGTATTCACCATACACAGCTAAAAAAAAAAACGCTCCAGAGGCTTCCACTGTGGAGAATATTGGGAAACGTACCTGGACAGAACGGGAAACTCAGCTGAAGTGGCTCAGCTTTAGGTCTGATCCCATTGATTTCCCATTTCTCCAGCTCACAAAGTCGGAGAGCCGTCGGGGTATCACGGTTAGAATAGGGGGACAGTTTCTGGTTAGAAAGGTGCTAACCGTAAAGCAATCTGCTTACCTTTCCGCTTGTCCCGAGCCATTATCGAACTTTCTTATTACTGAACTCACTTGGCTCAATTCAGCCTCACAGATAAAGCCTTTGGTCTGTTTCACCGCTCTGTGTCGGTCAGCCGGCTGGCAGAGCGTGCCTCACCACCCTGTGTCGGTCAGCCGGCTGGGAGACCGTGCCTCACCACCCTGTGTCGGTCAGCCGGTTGGTAGAGCGTGCCTCACCACCCTGTGTCGGTCAGCCGGCTGGCAGAGCGTGCCTCACCACCCTGTGTCGGTCAGCCGGCTGGCAGAGCGAGCCCACCACCCTGTGGCGGTCAGCCGGCTGGAAGAGCGTGCCGCACCACCCTGTGTCGGTCAGCCGGCTGGCAGAGCGTGCCTCACCACCCTGTGTCGGTCAGCCGGCTGGCAGAGCGAGCCCCCACCACCCTGTGGCGGTCAGCCGGCTGGGAGACCGTGCCTCACCACCCTGTGTCGGTCAGCCGGCTGGCAGAGCGTGCCTCACCACCCCGTGGCGGTCAGCCGGCTGGCAGAGCGTGCCTCACCACCCTGTGTCGGTCAGCCGGCTGGCAGAGCGTGCCTCACCACCCTGTGTCGGTCAGCCGGCTGGCAGAGCGAGCCTCACCGCCCTGTGGCGGTCAGCCGGCTGGAAGAGCGTGCCTCACCACCCTGTGTCTGTCAGCCGGCTGGCAGAGCGTGCCTCACCACCCTGTGTCGGTCAGCCGGCTGGCAGAGCGTGCCTCACCACCCTGTGTCTGTCAGCCGGCTGGCAGAGCGTGTCTCACCACTCTGTGTCGGTCGGCGGCAGGGTCCAGCAGCACCATCAACACCCTGCAGCTGACCGGCTGCAATGAGGTGCCCTGCATTCTGCACAGGGAAAAGATCTGGTGATGGACACCGACATCACCGCAGGTCAGTCGAAGGGAAGGATGTTGTGCGCGGCAGCCTTGGTCTGCGGACGTCTACACGAGAACAACCAACACTGAGCCTCTGAGGGCTCCTGGCCCCTGGCGCCCTGATCCCAGTGATATCGGAGCAGATTTTGCTATCGTGTGTGCTTTCACCTTATAAAATGGCATTAGCACAGGTTGGATGACAGTATGATTGAATGTGTTGTTGCATCCCTGGCCGTTTGGGCATACATACGCCTGTAGGAGAGCCGGCTGTTCAGAAAGGCTCCCGTGTTCTTCACGGAGGGGTGGACGTGTAGCCAGATCACCGTGTGAAGTACATCGCGACTGATCGTGACTGACAGAATCGGAGAGCGTCTCGACCCCTCTCTGTGCGGCTCTGTTTTGTTGAGCCTGCAGCAGGCTGCGACTAGGTTGGTTTGTTCAGATGGAGCGGGTCACAGACACGTGACTACCTCCTCCCCCCTCCCCCACCGACAGCGCGCGGCCGGCGCTACGCAGACGCGTTCACCGAGCGTGCATTTTTACATCTAGCGGTGCAGTTGCATGCACTATCACTTCACTTGTCGCTTTGACGTTGGAGGAACAGCAAAAATTGGACTATGGAGAGGGCACATGCATATAATATGTGCCTACGAAGAAATCGTAACCCAAGTTTACCTGAAACCTGAGCTAAATACACTTATATATATATATATATATATATATATATATATATATATATATATATATGGATATATATGTATATATATATATATATATATATATATATGTATATTATGTATATATATATATATATATATATATATATATATATATATATATATATATATATATATATATATATACGTCGGCAACCAAGTATCTCGCTCTCTTAACCTGACCATTTATTCATCCTCGTGTACACCAGAGGCACGTTCTCTGTGTTGTGCGTCGGCTGATGCACTTGCAGACTTATTTCATCATATGAGAACTGCGTCTGCTGATTCCAGCTTCGAGCATCTCCAGCTTGACGTCGGAAGTTCAAGGCATCATCAGTGGCATTCCGGTGCCCTTTTACAAAGACGACAAGGTTCGTAGCAACGCCACGGGCCGGCCCCGGGTATTCACGTCCCCTACCACATGCCAAGACTCGTCCGTTTCGTCAGGCAGAGACCTCCCTCGTCCGTCTGAACGTGTGTGTGTGGGGGGGGGCGGAGGGGATGCTTATTTTGCGTGTCACCACCAAACCAACGCTTGTTTTCGGCCAATGGGCCACGTCTAACAGTGCCAGACCACCTTAAAGGACTGAGCCATTTGTGGCCGCTTGCGGTTCATCTCGAGGTCTGTGTCCCGTGTAGCCATTCCCCGCCGCTCTCGAGGTTTGTGTCCTATGTAGCCCTTCCCTGGCGCTCTCGAGGTTTGTGTCCCATGTAGCCCTTCCCTGGGGCTCTCGAGGTTTGTGCCCCATGTAGCCATTCCCTGGCGCTCTCGAGGTTTGTGTCCCATGTAACCCCTCCCTGGCGCTCTCGAGGTTTGTGTCCCATGTAGCCCTTCCCTGGCGCTCTCGAGGTTTGTGCCCCATGTAGCCCTTCCCTGGCGCTCTCGAGGTTTGTGTCCCATGTAGCCATTCCCCGCCGCTCTCGAGGTTTGTGTCCCATGTAGCCATTCCTTGCCGCCCTCGAGGTCTGTGTCCCATGTAGCCATTCCCTGCCGCATGTAGCCATTCCCTGCCGCTCTCGAGGTTTGTGTCCCATGTAGCCATTCCCTGACGCTCTCGAGGTCTGTGTCCCGTGTAGCTATTCCCTGACGCTCTCGAGGTCTGTATCCCGTGTAGCCATTCCCTGACGCTCTCGAGGTCTGTGTCCCGTGTAGCCATTCCCTGACGCTCTCGAGGTCTGTGTCCCGTGTAGCCATTCCCTGCCGCTCTCGAGGTCTGTGTCCCGTGTAGCTATTCCCTGCCGCTCTCGAGGTCTGTGTCCCAGGTAGCTATTCCCTGCCGCTCTCGAGGTCTGTGTCCCGTGTAGCCGTGCCCTGCCGTCCTCGCTGAGACATGCTTGATTTTGTCTCAGGCGTGCGACAGCCTGACTTCGGCATCGTGTCCCCTGGCGAGCGGCGACACCTTCGCCTACCAGGTGTCGTTCCCCGTGCTGAAGGAGTACCCGACCATCCCTGTGCTGGTGCGCTGGGACCTGGTCGACGAGGCGGGCGGCGTCGTGGCCTGCGCCGAGATCCCCTGCAAGATCCAGTGATGGGCGGGGTACTATCGCGCAGCTGTGTGGACAGTACCCGACCGAGGGCGGCGCACTGTCGCACTACTGCGGCGACAGTGCCTTACCAAGGGCGACGCACTGTTGCGCATCTGCGAGGACGGTGCCTAGCCAATCCAAACCAGCAGGCAGTGGACAGGGAGACTAATGCACGCATCCTCTATTGTCCCGGAACTGTCAAAACATCTGATCTGAAGATAGGACGCTTGATTTGATATTGATTCCGTATTTATTGCGCAGCTGAATCTGTGTATGCAAATACACCGCGATCACGCCTTGTCTTTTTTGCAGCCAAGCGCGGTCTCGTCACTTCTTTCAGCACTCCGCAAGAATAAAACACGTGCGCGAGTGTACTACAAACATATATTTGCGAAAATATGCGACGGAACAGTGGTGGGGCCGCCGTAACACAGCCGACGTACCGACGGAGCGGCCTCTCAGGACCCCACACGCTGCAGGACAGCCTCCCGCCGCTCGCCGGGAGAGCTGCGAC
Source organism: Pollicipes pollicipes (assembly GCF_011947565.3). Classification (NCBI taxonomy): domain Eukaryota; kingdom Metazoa; phylum Arthropoda; class Thecostraca; order Pollicipedomorpha; family Pollicipedidae; genus Pollicipes; species Pollicipes pollicipes. Next base: position 40,574,408 of record NW_023596136.1, read on the forward strand.
CTGACCTGACCTCGACTAGCTACACTCGACGCTCAACCGCAGAAAGCACCCACTACGCCCGCACCACCAGAAACAGAACAGATGTCGACAGAGCGGGCTGCAACGCGGCGGAAGCCGCTAAGGCATCGAAGCAGAGCAGCTGGCGTCTAAGCCGGCCGGGCCATCGGTTATATTGTACACAGATACTAGCGGCGTTGTCCCGAAGCGAAGCGAAGAATGACAAGTACACGGTACGCACGTCACCTGATCACGTTTACCTCTGCTCGAGAGCACTTCCATCACAGATGTCACACCGTACAGCCTTCGGTCGTCTCGCTCCGACGTCGACCGCCTCTCCCGAGTCGGTAAGGACGGCGCCAGCGCCACCTCTACATGGGCGGCGCGCCTCCGGGGTAGTTCAGCATGGTCTGCACGCTGGCGGCGAAGTTGTTGGAGCCGTTGCTGCAGTCGGCGCCGGACTCGCAGACCGGGTACAGGGCCAGGACGGCCAGGCCGAGCAGAAGCAGGGCCTGCACGGGCAGCGCCACCCGAGCCACGCGCCACAGGAGGCCAGCGGTCCGCGCCAGCATGCTGCGTCTCTCCTCGTCGTCCGGCTGCGACACGAGCGTTGCGTGTCAGCCACGACATCCACATGCACCCAGCACGGACGAGTGTGGCAGGCACAGAACATCAAAGTCCAATGTGCCGCGCGCGAGTGTGACATCGACAATACGGGCGCAGTGTCATTCTCTCTGACGGTGTGACAGGGGCCGTGCATAAGTCACAGTTCAATGTCTCCCTGACGGTGTGGCAGGGACCGTGGATAAGTCATAGTTTAGGTCTCTCTGACGGCATGACAGGTACCTTGCATTCGTCAAAGTTTGGTGCCTCCCTGACGGTGTGACAGGGACCGTGCATACGTCACAGTTCAACGTCTCTCTGACGGTGTGACAGGGACCGTTCATACGTCACGACTGAATGTCTCGCCGACGAGCGTCAAGAAAGTAGTCTTGCGTGGTCCCCCACGCAGCCTCGGCACACTGCGCGGGGGGGGGGGGGGGGCTCACCAGCGCGCCGTCCGGCTGGTCCTCGTCACCGGCGACGGAGAGCAACTGCGACTGCAGCGCCACCAGCCGGCCGGAGACGGCGTCCCACTGGCTCTGCAGCTCGGCCAGCCGCTCGCGCACCGGTCGGCCGCCGGCGGCCGCCGCCTCGGGCAGCTGGCGGCCGGCCAGGCAGACAGGCCGTCACCAGCTCGGTGTGCGCCTCCAGCTCCACACACAGTCGCTGTCGACACACGACGCTCCGGTCACGCAGCGGCCGGCTCGCGCGGTCGGGCAGGCGTCGGGGCAGTCCACGCAGCGCAGCCGCTCCATACGACTCGGGTGGCCGGTGCGCAGAGCAACACGGCTTCGGCAAACGAGGGACGCGCAATGAGACGGGAGCTCTTCCGTCACATGGGCAAGCACGATCAAAGAACCGCGCCTGGTGACTCCACGACAATCCGCTCAGCATGCTACCAAGCCACGCACACACACACAGGCACACCATCGCCGCCACTCACGTTGAAGCGGCGTAGCTGGACGTCGTCGCGGCGCAGACGGTCGGCCGGCGGCATGGCGTCCAGCTTGCTGGCCGTGTGCTGCAGCCACTGCTGCAGCCGCCACCGGTCCAGCTCCCACTGCATGGGCGCCCGCTCGCTGTCATGAAGGCGGCCGTGCGCCGCCCCCCGCAGCGTCTCGTATCGACGACGCACGGCGGGCACGCGCTCCTCGGTCGGTCCTGCCCGCTGCCGGCTCAGTGAGTCGACTAGGTCGGCGGCGCTGGCGCAGGCGCCCAGCTTCTGCGCCAGCTGCGCCAGCGGCGGCGCCTCGGCCGCCAGCAGCTGCTCCAGCTCCGCCAGCGACGCCTCGGCCTCATCCATGGCGCCGTCCAGCTGCGCCACAGACGCGTCCGCCGCCTGAGGAGGAGAGGAGAGGGCGGGTCGGGTCAGAGAACGTAAATGTATCCACCGTAAAGGAATAATAGCGGGCCTGGTCACACAGACGCCACTATGGCAGGTCAGGTGGCAAAGATCCGCACGAAACGCAGGCGAGACGCGTTTCTGGCAAGGCCACATAATATGGTCTGACAATAAGTACCAACACCACGTCAGGTATCCAGACAGGCCCAATGGCACATCTGGTAGAAACGCAGCACGCGAGTGAGTTTGATGAGGTCAGACTGAAGAGACGGCAGGAAGATGGCCCAGGCCACCTCACATCGAGGAGGAACAAAATCACCTGGAATGGGTCGCCTCAGCCTTTGCCGCTTCAAATGTTTGACCCTGCCCCAAGTCTGCCGTCTGTAGAGGACCCCGTTCCCCAGCTTGGCTCTCAGCACCGCCGCCTGGTCGGGGCGCCGTCCACTGACCTCTGTCTCCGGGTGCCCAGCAGCTGCTGCAGCTCCGCCAGGCCGTCGCCGAGCCGGTGGTAGGCGGCCGGCGGCCGGAGGTCGTACGAGCTGGCCTCCTCGGGCGCCGTAGTCTGCAGCAGGCTGACCGTGTCGCGCACCGCCTGTCCAGCTGGCCGGCGAGCGCCGCCCGCTCAGCCTGCACCTCCTGCCGGCGGCAGCAGCGCACACCCGTCAGGCGGCGGCCCGCCCAGACGGTCCGGCTCAGACGGCCGGCTGACGTCAGGCGGCGGCCCGGCTCACACGGCCGGCTGACGTCAGGCGGCAGTCCGGCTCAGCGGCCAGCTGACGTCAGGCGGCAGCCCGGTTCAGGCGGCAGCCCGGTTCAGGCGGCCGGCTGACGTCAGGCAGCGGCCCGGCTCAGACGGCCGACCGACGTCAGGCGGCGCCAGGCTGACATCAGGCGACGGCCCGGCTCAGACGGCCGACCGACGTCAGGCGGCGCCAGCTGACATCAGGCGACGGCCCGGCTCAGACGGCCGACCGACGTCGGGCGGCGGCCCGGCGAACAGGGCGGGGGACCAGACAGCATGATGGCATGACTTTCGCTAGCCGTTGAGTACCTGAGCATCCCCGGTTACGGCACAGTGACACCTGTCATGTTACCGCTCCAAAGACCATGTGAATATCATTCCACCGGGCAGGCGCGGTGTGTCTGCCACGGCGGCGACACCAGCGCCGCTGCGGCCCGGCCCGCCGCGCCACTCACAGCCAGCTTCGCGGGTCCGTCCAGAACACCTCCGGCGTTCGCCTCCAGCTGGAGCAGCCGGGTCGTCTCGAGCAGCTGGTCGGCGCGCCGCTCCAGCTCCGCCCAGTCGCCGGCCGTGTGGCGCTGCACCGCCGCGTGTCGCTCCATGCGCGTCGCGGCGCGCTCGGCGCGCGCCTGCAGCGCCGCCCAGCGGCCGGCGGCGGCGACGCCGCGCTCGGCCAGCGGCCCGGCCGGCGCCAGCTGACCGCGCCGCAAGCCGTCCAGCAGCAGGCGGCGCGCGGCCTGGACGGGCGGCGCCAGCTGGCGCAGCTCGTCCGCCGCCTGGCTGGCCGCCTCCAGGCCCGGCTGGACGCTGTGGCGCGCCACCAGGCCGGCCGGCGGCTCGGCAGCCGTCAGTCGCTGCTCGGCGGCCGACAGGCGCGGCTCCAGCTCGCGCAGCTCTCGGCCCAGCTGACCGGCCGTGGCCCAGGCCTCGGACACGCGCTGCCGACGGCCGGCCGACGCGTCGCAGATGTGGCGCCACCTGTGAGCGAAGGAGGCGGCGTCAGCGTGAGAGTCCGGTGCAAGGTTCGCCAGCGGCATAAATTAATTCCATACCTACGTTAACATATACAAACATACTCTTGACGTATAGGAATTGCATGCATCCAACGGCCATCGAAAAACAGCAAGGACGGTTGGTAGCCAGCAGCAGCCGACACAGACAGCCTCGGATCCCACTGCTGCCCCTGACCCACTAACCTTTCTTGAAGGTGTCCGCCGCCCTGGGTCACCGACAGCACCTCGCGGGCCTCGGGCAGTCCATCCGTGTCGCTCATTAGTAAGTCACACAGGCCGGAGATGTCGCCCATCTTCTTACTCACATCCCGTACCAAGTCGAGCATTTCCTGCAAAGGCCGGGCTTCGTCAGCACAACCCGCGAGCGCGCCCATCTTACGGTATCATCAACGGACACCAATATTTGCGTACGAAAGGCGTCGGAGCCCCACCCAAGACAGACGGCCTCAAGTCAGCCGAACTATCACACCAAACCGACTGTACGCCAACGTGTGCCAAGGGACGGGCGAAGCATCGAAACGGCCTCGGACAGCAGACGATTTCGGCAGGGGTTAGTCCGTCATAGCTCACGTCGTTTTTCTTGTTGGCCGCCTGGTGTTCCTTCTTGTCGCCGGTCTCGAACTGGACCGGCTCGTCCAGCGTCGCCTCGATCTTGGACAGCTTGCCGTCCAAAGCGGGCGTCATTTGCTCGAAGTCAGCCACCGTCTGTCGACCCGAGGAGCGGTCAGGTCACACGGCGGTCAGGTCAGGAGCGGCCAGGTCACACGGCGGTCAGGTCAGGAGCGGTCAGGTCACACGGCGGTCAGGTCAGGAGCGGTCAGGTCACACGGCGAGCCGCACCGACCAGCGGGCAGCGGCCGTTATTCTGTCGCCACTGACGGCGAACAGTGAACATGAGCCGAAACCTGCTCGAAAGCTTGCCAGCCTTTTCATTAAACGCTGTTAGATGGCCTTAACAAGGCAGTACCGGTAAAACATGCTACGCAGTTTAAATGCTTCGTTATAGCTGTCTGCAGCAAAGTTGCCGTCCTCCATATTCGTTTGTGTTTCCAGCTTATTTTACAAACCATCTCGCCCAAAAACAGCCGCCACCCACAACCCTTCCCTTTTCACCAAACGTGCCAAGCGGAGGCAGCTCGCGGCGCCTGGCGGCGGCGCCGGGGTCGGGGCAGCGCCTCACCTCCAGGAGAGAGTTGATCTTGTCTCGGCGCGCGGCCCGCTCCGCCTCCAGCGGCGCCACGTCGCCGTCGGCGGCCGCCAGCTGCGGCGGCAGCTCGGTCTGCAGGTACTCCAGCAGGCTGCACAGCGACAGCTGGCCCTGGCCGCGCAGGCTGGTGCGCTTGCGGCCGCACCAGGCCTCGTGCAGCTGCTCCCTGGACGCGAGCGGACGGCGCGGTTAGCGGCGCGCGGCCGGAGGCAAGCGGGGTACGCCATCGGAGCGCGACGGACAGCGGAGCGTCATAGGTCAACAGCCACGCGCAGACCAGCACAACGTGCTGAGAGGAGTCAACATGCAGACGCGCCACCATCTGTAATGCCTTCGGCTTCCCGATGTCACCATCCGTTCCCCTGCTGTCACTATTCCTCAACTCTCCCTCTCCACAAACTGTGATGCTAATGCCTGCACACGGACAGACGGCCTCCTCCCGGCCGGGGGGCAGGCCTGTCGTCTCGTACCTGAGCTGCCGCAGTTTGCGGCCGCTGCGCTCGTCCGCCTCGCGCTGTCCACCAACGGCCAGCAGCAGGCGCAGCAGCAGCAGGCGCGCGCGCTGCTCCGCCACCGCCTCGGTCGCCGAGCGCACGTCCTCCGACAGCAGGGCGCCGCTCAGGGCCACCATCTGGCGGTCGGCCTCTTCCAAGCGGCGCTCCAGCTGTCCCAGCCGCAGCTCAGCCTGGTCCGGCGGCGCGGCCAGCTCCCGCTCCAGCGCGTCCAGCCCGACGGCTACCTCGGCCACCGCCGCCTGGTGACGCCGCCACGCCGCCGCCACGTGCGCCACGTACGCATCCCACGACGTGAGCGCGGCGTGCAGCTCAGCCAGGCGCCGCTCGAGCGGGCCCGACCAGCGCTCGGCCAACGCGCCGCCATGGCGGCCCAGCTCCGCCAGCAGCCGGGCGCCGCGCGGCAGCCGCTGCAGCAGCTGCGCCAGCTGGCGCTGGCGCGCCGGCAGCTGGCCGGCCGGCAGCGGCCGCCGCTGCAGACGCCGCCGCCTCCGCCTCGGTGCGCCGCAGCCAGGTCACGCAGCGGCCGAGCAGCGCCCAGCCCACGGCGGCCCTCTCGGCGCGCAGCTGCGCCAGCTGGCGCAGCACCAGCGCCAGGTGTCGGCGCAGCTGGTCGGACGGCGGACCGCCCGGTTCGGCTGCCGCCAGCGCCGCCGCCAGCTGCTCCCGGTGCACGCCGAGAATGGCCCTCGGCCGTCTGAAACGCGACGGGCGCAAGTCAGCAGCCGCAGGCTGGCCGCCTGGACAAACAGCGGCGACCAGGCACCATCACTCACAGCCACACCACATCAGCCGGGCCCAGCACACCACATCACGCAGGGCCCAGCACACCACATCACGCACAGCCGGGCCCAGCACACCACATCATAGCCGGGCCCAGCACACATCACACACAGCCAGGCCCAGCACACCAATCACTCACAGCCGGGCCAGCACACACATCACACACAGCCGGGCCCAGCACACCACATCACAGCCGGGCCCGGCACACCACATCACTCACAGCCGGGCCCAGCACACCACTTCGCAGCCGGGCCCAGCACACATCACACACAGCCGGGCCCGGCACACCACATCACACACAGCCAGGCCCAGCACACCATCACTCACAGCCGGGTCCAGCACACCACTTCACAGCCGGGCCCAGCACACCACATCACTCACAGCCGGGCCCAGCCACCACATCACAGCCGGCCCAACACCACACATCACTCACAGCCGGGCCCAGCACCACATCACACAGCCGGGCCCAGCACACCACATCAACGGGCCCAGCACACACCAACATCACTCACACCACTTCACTCACAGCCAGGTCCAGCACACCACATCCCCGCACAGCCATCTGCGAACACTGGCAAACCTATCTGAATTGCAAACATAGCCACAAACTTGTTTTTTTACACACATGTGCCAAATAGCAGCCTCACGGTACTTCATCACAGTCTTCGTCGTTTCACGCAGCAGGAAACGACAAACTTTTTTCATTAATTCTTGCAACTTGGCCATCTAGCCTTTTAAGTTCGCCTTTTCACGTACATGCTCAGCCGCCATCAACACTACACAGCTGCATGAGCTGTTCACAACTTCGTGCAACATGCCAGTGACACTGTGCGCCTACCTGAGCGCGGACCGGATCTCCGATCAGCTCTGGCTGATCTGTGTAGGTCTCAGCCGGCGACGCGTGTTTCGTCAGCTCCTCAAACACAGCCTCGTGAATTCCTTCCGATCCGTCTTGGATGGCCTGTGTCACCAGCGTCTCGTACCGGGACATCAGAGGACTGATCTTGACCTCGTTCCAGATCTGCGGGAATCGGGCACTCCGTGAATCGTAAGCCAATCACGTGGGAAGAAAGCGGTGGCAGCGTGTCAGCCACCAGTCTGCTTGTTCGGTGCAAACACGCAGTTCAGCGCGATGTTAAACAGGTTTCAACGCCGGAGGCGCGATTGAAGCCCAGCTGTTTGTGATGCTGCATGCAGCTGCAGCGTTAAGAATGAATAAAATGAAGTTCCCTACGGCCAAAGATGAGCACAGGACTGAACATAGCCCGCACCAGTTCGCGACGGGTGTCGCTATTTAGCCACATCATGCGGCCAGCAGTCCAGTGTGGGTGCCGCCTGATCACTCACGTGCAGCAGCCGGGCCGCCTCCTCGCGCAGTTCGGCGGTGCTCGCCGCCACGCTCAGCTGGCGCAGCTCATGCGCCACGTCGGCCGCCGCCGCCAGCTGCGCCGCCGCCATTTGCGGCAGCTGGGCGCGGCTGTCGGCCGCCTGCGCCAGCTGCCGCTGGAAGCCGGCCAGCACCAGCGCCTCCTGCGCCGCCCGCTGCGTCATCTCCGGTGAGCGCAGAAGGCGGGCGGCCACCGCGTCCATCCGCTGGCCGGCCGCGCTCAGCTGACTCTCCAGCTGGCCCACGGCGTGCGAGGTCACGTGACCGGTGGCGGCCAGCTGGTCCAGCAGCAGCCGGCCGCTGCCGAGCGCGCGCTGCTGCAGCGGAAGCTGCTCCAGCAGCGGCGCCGGCTGCTGGTCGGCCAGCGGTTCGGCCGCGTCCAGCCAGGTCTGGGCGGCGTCGAGCTGGGCGGCCAGCCGCTGCCAGAGCGCGGCGCCGGCCCGGCAGCGGTCGGCCGCCTCGGCCAGCGCCTCGGCCGCCTCCTCCTGCTGGCGGCGGCCGCGGGCGGCCAGCGCCGCCGCCGGGCCCGCGCTGCCCTCATCAGCCGCCTCCGTCGCCGACAGTAGTCGCTGGTGCGACATCTGACGGCGGACAAACAGCGCATGAGTCACCCACTATTCCGGGGCGAGCTGTCCCCGGCGGTCGCCTAGGGCGGCCTATTGATCCAATGATGCTCATTGGTATTTACCAGGGAATATGGCGTTGTCGACAATCATTGTAATTACTGCCCCGGGAGCATCGTCGGTATGGATTGGCTGGATGACAGAAATAACCATTTCTATTTATATAAACAGATGCCCATTTAACCTACTGTGGTAAGCCGTACGAATCTCACCCTCTCGCATGCCGGCTATTTGATACCAGATCGCTTCTAAAGCTACCGTTGAGGCATAAAAGCAGCATGATCGGAACCAAACAGTAACTTGCATATTCGTAAAACAGACACCTGTGCAAGTATACATACTTGCCACGTGCGTCAGACCACTATCGGCGCCCGCACCGACATCTTGGCATCTCAACGACGCCAAGTTGGGAGGCGACGAAGGCCGCGCCAGCCAGCCAGCTTGTTTTCACCTGAGCTTAAGGCCGAGCCTCTCCATCCGTCGTCGGGAATCTGCCCGCTCCATGCCCGTTGTCGGTCACTCACCTGTATCTCGGCCGCCTTGTTCTCCAGCTGGTCGACGGTGTCGCAGTCGGGCCGCGGGTGCGTGAGCGCCTGCTGCGCCTCCAGCGCCGCCACGTGCGCGGCCAGCCGGTCCAGCGGGCCGGCCAGCTCCTCAGCCGCCTGCCGCTCGGCCGCCGGCTGCTCCTCGCCCAGCGAGCGGAGCCGGGCGATCAGCTGGCTGATCTCGGTCTCCGTCACCTAGCGGGGCGCAGCGTCAGTGGCGGCTGGGGACCGGCACCGCAGGCGCGCGAGCGTGGCTCGCCGGCGCCAGCCAGCCGTCTGGGGCGCGCTCAGGCAGCGGCAATGTCGGAGATCGCGTCATTTACTTAAAACAACGGACCATTTGTTCCGCTCGGAAAACGAGCACAAGACAAATGAACCCGCTCACCATGGCAAGACAGCCATGAAGAGCGAACACCAGTGTTTGAAAGACGGACGGCCTGCAGAGGAGACCATTCCTGCCAAGAGTTGTCGCCGTCTGACCGGTCCTGGAGTGTCCGGTCCGGTCCGGCACACATACCTGCACGGCGTGACAGTGCGGCTGCTTCTTCCGCAGGGCAGCCACCGCGCGCTGCAGCGCCGCCACCTCGGCCTGCAGCTGCGGCACATGTGCGGCGCGCGCGCCGGCGCCCGCCTTCTGCAGCAGCTCCAGCACCATGATGCGCCGGTAGAGCGCCATCTCGGCGGCGCGCACCGCCGTCAGCTGGTCGCGCACGGGTCGCAGCGCCGCCAGACGGGCGGCCACCTGGCGGCGCAGGCGGGCGGCGCCGCCGGCGCGCCGCGCCGCCTCCAGCCGCTCCTCCACACTGCGCTGGTCATCGGGCACGGCGCGGCCGGCGGCGCGCTCCCAGTCAGCCAGCCGGTCGTGCACGTCCTGCAGAGCGGCCACCACCGGCGCCAGCTCGTCGGCCGGCTCGGCGGCGGCCAGCGCGACAGCGGCGCGCCGCTCCAGCCAGTCAAGCTCGAGCTCGCGCGCCTGGTCGGCGGCGCGCAGCCGGCCGGCCTGCTCCGCCAGCCGGCGCCGCGTCTGCCCGAGCAGCGAGCGCTGCAGGTCCTCATCGGAGACGCCCTGCGTGGCCAGTGCCGCGTCCAGCTCGTCGGAGGCGGCCGCCGACAGGTGCTCCATCACCTCCAGCTGAGCGCGCAGCTCCTGAGGGGCAGAACGGAGCGTGAGGCCAGCAGCCAGGCCGCACTTTGTCACCGCCAACCAGGCCTCAGCCCACCCTTTTAACAAAGAGCCCGGCGCCATAACCATTCCTTCAGCATTTTTGCAACAGCAAAACATGGCATAGCTACGTCTAAGATCCCCTAAATCCTCGTGCCAGCTGGTACACACCCAAAACACCAGAGGCCCGGTCTGCGAGGCCACGAGACTGCGCAGTGCACCAGGTCGGCTGCGCGTCCTTACCTCGCGCCGTTGGAGCTGCTGCTCGGTCGGCGCGTCGTCAGCCAGCGCCTTGCGCACGCATCGCACCCAATCCTCCACTCGCGCGGAGTTCTGGCGGACGGTGAGCATGCGCAGCTGCAGCGCCAGAGCACGGCCGACAGCCCGCTCCAATCGGCTCCGCAGCTCATCCAGCTGCGCCTCCAGCTGCGTCAGCTGCATCTGGCCGCTGCTCGCCGTCACGTGCAGCTGCAGCCGCGCCAGAAGCGGCCGCAGCGCGCGCAGCCGACGGCTGTGATCGGCCGCGCCTCGACACAGGTCCTGGTTCGGAGAGGACCACGAGGTGTTACTCTGGCCGACGAAAAAACACGGCAACAAAACGACAGCTTCACAAAACGACATGGATCGTAGTAAAAAACGCATTTAGGCAGCAGTTGCATTATAAAAAAGCTTATTTCCTGTGTTAGAGCATGTAGTGTCAGGTATCCAAAGAAGGATTTTCAGTTTACCCTCGCTCCTCCCCCCCCCCCCGGGTTATAAACAATCAGGTAGTGTGTACGAATAAAGAACAATCGTGCACGATCTTTTTCTAAGCTTGAGGACGAGTCCGTCCGCCTTGCATTATTCACACATCACAAAAGACTATGAAACACCCTGAAAACGATCCGGTTGAATCGTTTTAAGACAGGCCTCGGGATCCGGATCGCCTCCGGATCCGGTTCGGCGGCGGCCAGCGCGGCGTGATACGATCCGGGCGAGTAACCAATAGCGCGGTATAACACCGCATCCGAACGGCACTCTGTTCGGCCGGAGCCCTCCTCCGGCCGGGTGCGGCGAACCTCACCTCCAGTCGGGGCACCAGTTGCGTGTCGTCGGTGCTCGTGTCCTCGGTCAGCTTGGCCAGCTCGATGTCGCACCGCTCGCGCCACTCCGCCGTCTCGGCCAGCTGGGCGTCCAGCGTCTCCCAGAGCGCGCGCGCCACGCTGAGCTCCGTCAGCTGGCTCTCGCGGGCGCGCAGCGTCCCGTCGCTGGCCGGCAACTGGCGGCGCAGCAGCGCCAGCAGGCAGCGCCACAGGTGGCTCAGCGCGCGCAGGTCGGGCAGCGAGTCGGCCGGCAGCGGGCGCTGCTCAGGTGTCGGCAGGCAGCGCAGCAGTCGCTCCAGCTGGTAGAGCGCCGGCGCGTCGGGCGTCGTTGACGGCGCCGGCGCCTCCAGCAGCGCCCGTAGCGCCGGCAGCTGCAGCAGCACGGCGCCCTCGGCTCCGCCAGCAGCCGCCTGGCCGGCCAGGTACTGTCGCCAAAGAGGGCCGGCGTGGCTCTGCAGCTGGGTCTCAGCCAGAGCCGACAGCCGACTGCGTTCGGTCGCGTCCGCGAGCCCCGCCGTCTCGTGCAGCCAGGCCTGGACGGCCTCCAGCTGCAGGTCGAACGGCGCCGCCTCCTGACGCTCCGCCGGCTCGGCGCCGGAGCGGTCGGCCGCGCGCCGCCGCAGCGTCACGCGACGCCGCGCCTCCAGCACCGTCAGCTGCAGGCCTTCCAGCAGGGCGGCCGTCATGTGACGGGAAGCGTCATCCATGTCCTGCAACTGCGGGAGCCGGTGCTGGAGCTGGCGCAGTACGTCCTCGGCGGCCGTCAGCTCTTCCAGGCGTGCCGCCAGCTGCACGTCGGGCCCCGCCGGCGCTCCCAGCGCCGCGTCTGTCCGCGCCATGACGAACAGCAGCGTCGTCTCCCAGAGAGGCCGCACCTCCGGCCAGCGGGCCGTCTTGGCGGCGGCAAGCGGCGGCGCGGCGGCAGCGCGCAGCTCGGCCGCACCGCGCGGGCCGGCGCTGGTCGCCAGCGGCGACACGTGGACCACGCGCGCCGGCCGACTCAGCGCCGCGTACGCGGTCGCCAGCGTCTGCAGCGGCGGCGGCTCGTCCGCAGGCGCCGGCGGCAGCGGCGCCATCGTTACCGGGTCCTCCAGAATGCTCTGCTCCTCCGGGGCCGCCGGGCCGGCCGGCTGGTCCGGCTCCGTTTCGGCCACCGGCGGAGCAGCACTCGGCGGCGCGGACGACACGGACGTCAGGACAGCCCGCTGCACCGGCGCCTCGTCCAGGTGGTGCTTCACCACGCTGGCGTACGACTCCTTGTCGCTTGGGGTGGGCAGGTTGGCGGGACGGGACGGCGCGAATGAGACAATGGCAGGCTGCGGAGCCGGCCGCGCCGGTGCACTCTCCTCGCTCAGCACGGTGGACGTCATCTGTGAGATCAAGTCCTCCATGTCCGGCTTCCTGGGCGGAGCCTGGGCAGGCGCGGGCGGAGCGGACGGCGGGGCGGCGGCGGCGGCAACGGCGCTGCTCTCCGCTCTCTCCACCTTCTCCACCAGCGAATCCTGCGGGTCGCCGAGCGTCTCCTCGAGCAGCACGGTGCGGCCGCCGATCAGACAGGTGCGCCGCGTGATGGGCACCTGGCGCTGGCGTGTGGAGCGCCGGCCGGCGCGCCGCACCTCCTCCAGCAGCGTGACGAGCACGCGCCGCTCCGTCACCACCCGGCCGCCAGGCTCCGTCTCCTCCCGCATCTCGTGACGCACCGTTGGCTGCGACTTGGGCTTGCCGTTCATCAGGTGCGCCACGCGCGCTACGAACGTCTCATCGTCTGGCTCAGCGTCGACCACGGCACCGACCGCCTGTCGGCGCTCTTGCTCCGGCAGAAGCTCGCTCACCAACACGCCGTCGACGAAGCTGAAGCGAGTGACGCGCGGTACGCAGAGGCGCTCGACCAGGTCACTGTCCGCGCGCTGCACCAGGAGGGTCACGTTCGTGCGCCGGACCGTGCAGGGCAGGCCTCGCTCGTCCACCGCCGGCTCCGTCTGGGACTCCACCACTGGCTCCTCCAGCACGTTGCCGCGGACCTCCGACAGCACAGCGTTCAGGTCGTCTTGCCAGGTGGAGTCTATCTCAAGCTTCGACATGGACAGCACCTGGAACGTCTCCGGCTCCGTCACCTCCTCCGTCACCAACATGCCACCGACTTCGGCGGTTCGGATCCGCTTCGTCAGCACCCTCTGCATGGTGGTGGCGTTTCCCGTAGAATCGACAGTCTCGTCCAGAAGGGTGACGACGAAACGACGCACGGTGACCGGCTTTCCCTCGCTGTCCACATAATCCTCAGTCAGCATGGTGATACTAGGTTCGTTCAGCAGACGCCCGTGGACCGGCAACGGCCACAACTGAAGAACCTCTTCGGCAGTGGGAACGGGGTCTGGTACCAGGACGTTGGTCATCACGGGTCGCCCGTGCAACATGCGAATGGTCTGCGACTTCTTGACCCGTTTCTTCACGAGATGTTTGCTTCCCGACGGGTCAGTTACATCCTCGAGCAACGTCACGCGGACGGTTTTTAACTGAACCGGATTTCCGTCGCTATCAGTGGTATCCTCCAGGTCAGTTCTGGTTTTGGGGTCCCCAACAAGACAACCGGAGACGAGCGGCATCGTTTCTGCCACAACCTGAGCTTCGTTAAGCTCTGGAACGGAGTGGACGACGACTTCAACTTCATCAGGATCACCATACTCCTCAGTGACCGCTTTTCCTTCAGTCTCAAACGTTTTTCGGTATCTTTTGAACACCTGCTTTGCAATCGTCGTGGTGCCAGAAGCATCCAATATCTCAACAGGGGCAGTGATCATAAATTTGTTAATTGTGACAGGTCTTCCAAGATTATCCACTGTCTTTACAACGTCCGTCTCGACAGTGGGCCGCTCCAAAACAGTGACATGGGCATCGTCCAGGCACTGTTCAATCATCATTCCCTGCAGTTTGTCTGCCGTAAGATCCTCCACTGGTTCGACGTCCCTAACCATCGTTCTTCCGTTCACTTCGAAGGCATGCTGCTCTCTCTTTACGACTCGCCTGATGGGAGTTTTTAGGCCCCGGCCGTCATCGACCACGTCAGTGAGGCTGACGGAGAACCGATGTTTCTTCACCAAATGTCCGTCGGCATCAAACGCATCTTCGACGGTGGATTTGAACATGGGTTCGCCAACAAGTGTACCAGTGACCATTGCCAAGGCCTCTTGTACCAAGCTTTGTTCTGTTATCTCAGGAACGGAAGTCGCCAAGACTTCGGATTCTTCAGGTTCGTCTGAGTCCTCAACAACACTCTTGCCGTGGAATCCAAAAACGGAGCGGTTCTTCTTGAGTATGCGTTTAACAAGCACTTTCTTTCCTGATTCATCTGCGATTTCTTCGACGATGATGATGCGGAAATGTTTCGTGTCTTTCCGGCCTCCCTCCGAGTCTCCCACCGTCTCAGCAGTCACCTGGACCTCAGGGTTGCCGACAAGTACACCGCGTAGAAGAGGCAAACATTGCTGTAGTACTTCCTTCTCCTGTGCTTCCCGGCCTGGCTCCGTGGCCACCGCTTCCACGTCCTTAGTCACATGAAGATCATCAACTTTGAATGTTTTCTGGGTCTTTTCAACCATCCGCCGCGTCGTACGGTTCACCCCGGCTTCATCTTCAGCCGTCTCTACGAAAGTGGCGCGAGCCTTTCTAATTTGCACAGGATTCCCGTCGTCGTCCTGAATCTCCTCTTCCGAGATCTGGACATCTGGTGTCTCAACAAGGCGGCCAATCACGAGTGGCATGCACTCGTCGATCATGGACTGCTCCTGCACCTTAGGAAGGGACACCCCAAGCTCAGTTACCTCTTCAGGCTCGTCGAGCTCCTCACAGACGACAGCACCCGCCACTTCGAATTGCTTCTTGGTCTTCTTAACGACACGTTTGAAAAGAGTGCTGCGATTGAATTTGTCTGCATCCTGCTCGTAAAAATAAATGTCGTAGTGATCTGTCTTCATCGGTCGCCCGTCGCCGTCGACGCTCTCCACGCAAGTTGACTCGACGAAAGGTTCCTTCAACAATGGGCCCTGACAGAGAGGGAGGCATTGTTGCACTAGTTGCTCTTTCAGCGCAGCCAAAGGAGTCTCCTCAATAGGTTCCAGGACATCAACCACGTGCGGACGACCATGGGATGTGGAGACGTTTTGAGTGAATTTCATCGTTCGTTTTAGAGGTCGCTTTGCGCCCGTTTCGTCAGCGCGTTCTTCAGTCACAGTGACATAAAACTTTTTCCTCCGAACCGCGTTGCCACGGTCATCAGCTGTTTCTTCAACCGCAACATCAACCTTGGGTTCACCAACCAGAGAGCCGGTAACCATACCCAGGGCTTGCTTGACAGCGGAACTCTCGGTAACCTCGGGGACTGATGTACTGAGCAATTCCACTTCCTCGGGGTCCGTGCACTCCTCTTCTACCAAGTTGTTGTTCACGTGCTTGGGGTATCGGGTCTTTCTGATCGTCCTTTTCCTGATGGAGGTGTTCCCGTTCTCATGTGTATGCTCATCCAGCAGTGTCACAGTCATTCTCTTAATAGTTGAAGCATTGCCAGCATCATCTAGAACTGCTTCATCCATAACCGTCACTTCTGGTTCCCCCAAGAGGCATGAGCCCTCCCTCGGGGCTATCTGTTCCAGCATTTCCTTCTTCACCTCTTCTTTCGTCGTCTCCCTAATAGGCTCTTCCACATCCTCTGTCACAACCTTACCGTTGATTTCTGATGCCTTTCGGGTCTTTGTGACCGCGCGCTTCATCATCCTTTTGACTCCATCGTCACCAACCTGCTCTTCGTTAGTGGTCACACAGATACGTTTGAACTCCACGGGGAGCCCATGATTGTCAACGGTCCTCTCGACAGTTGTCTTAACATCCGGTTCCCCAACCAGGACTCCAGTAACCATTGACCGGCATTCTTCAACGACTGAAGCCTCTGTACTGTCTGGCGCACTTATCGCCAAAATGGAACAGTCCTCCGGATCATCGTACTCTTCAATCATCGGCTTCCCCTCTACCTTGATTAATTTTCGATTCCTCACCAGAACCCTTTTCACGACTTTGGTTTTGCCTGATTCATCCATGACTTCCTCAAATATGGTGATAATAAACCGTTTGTGAATTACTGGTCGTCCCGCCTTATCAACTGTTTCCTCTACGGTGGTTTTCACTTGAGGCTCACCGACCAGCGACGCGTTCTCCTTTGGTAAGATCTGTTCGACGATCTGCTTCTCGAGCTCATCATTTGTGGGCTCCTCAATTGGCTCCTCCACGTCCTCAGTAACGGGCTTTCCGTTGACCTCCGATGTTTTCTGAGTCTTCTTAACAACACGCTTCACAAGCCTCTTCGTTCCTGTTTCATCAATCACTTCTTCGATAACGGTAACAAAGATGCGCTTGATTTTCACAGGCCGGCCATTTTCATCCACCGTTTCCTCCACGCTTGTTTCGAGCTTAGGCTCTCCAACAACAGTTCCAGTTAGTGCCGACAGGACCTCTTCAGCGACGGATGCTTGAGTATCGTCCGGCACCGAACTAGCAACAATTTCGGTTTCTTCGGGCTCATCGTACTCTTCAATCATTGGCTGCCCATGAATTTCCGTTACTTTCCTGTGTTTCTTCACAATTCTTTTGACGACTTGGGCTTTGCCTGATTCATCTGTGACTTCCTCAAATATGGTGATAACGAACCGTCTGTGAATTACTGGTTTTCCAGCCTTATCCACCGTTTCCTCCACGGTCGTTTTCACCTGCGGCTCTCCAACAAGCGACGCGTTCTCCTTTGGTACGATCTGTTCGACGATCTGCTTCTCCAGCTGATCATCTGTGAGCTCGTCAATGGGTTCCTCCACGTACTCAGTAACGGGCTTTCCGTTGACCTCCGATGTTTTCTGCGTCTTTTTCACAACACGCTTCACAAGCCTCTTCGTTCCTGTTTCGTCAATCACTTCTTCGATAACGGTGACAAAGATGCGCTTGATTTTCACAGGCCGGCCATCTTCATCCACCGTTTCCTCCACGTTTGTCTCGAGCTTAGGCTCTCCAACAACAGTTCCAGTTAGTGCCGACAGGACCTCTTCAGCGACGGATGCTTGAGTATCGTCCGGCACCGAACTCGCAACAATTTCGGTTTCTTCGGGCTCATCGTACTCTTCAATCATTGGCTGCCCCTGAATTTCCGTTACTTTTCGGTTTTTCTTTACAAGTCTTTTGACGACCATGGTTTTGCCCGATTTGTCTGTAACTTCCTCAAATATGGTGATGAAGAACCGTTTGTGAATTACTGGCCTTCCAGCCTTATCCACCGTTTCCTCCACGGTCGTTTTCACTTGAGGCTCACCGACCAGCGACGCGTTCTCCTTTGGTATGATCTGTTCGACGATCTGCTTCTCGAGCTCATCATTTGTGGGCTCCTCAATCGGCTCCTCCACGTCCTCAGTAACGGGCTTTCCGTTGACCTCCGATGTTTTCTGAGTCTTCTTAACAACACGCTTCACAAGCCTCTTCGTTCCTGTTTCATCAATCACTTCTTCGATAACGGTGACAAAGATGCGCTTGATTTTCACAGGCCGGCCATCTTCATCCACCGTTTCCTCCACGTTTGTCTCGAGCTTAGGCTCTCCAACAACAGTTCCAGTTAGTGCCGACAGGACCTCTTCAGCGACGGATGCTTGAGTATCGTCCGGCACCGAACTCGCGACAATTTCGGTTTCTTCGGGCTCATCGTACTCTTCAATCATTGGCTGCCCATGAATTTCCGTTACTTTCCTGTGTTTCTTCACAATTCTTTTGACGACTTGGGCTTTGCCTGATTCGTCTGTGACTTCCTCAAATATGGTGATAACGAACCGTCTGTGAATTACTGGTTTTCCAGCCTTATCCACCGTTTCCTCTACGGTGGTTTTCACTTGCGGCTCTCCAACAAGCGACGCGTTCTCCTTTGGTACGATCTGTTCGACGATCTGCTTCTCCAGCTGATCATCTGTAAGCTCGTCAATGGGTTCCTCCACGTACTCAGTAACGGGCTTTCCGTTGACCTCCGATGTTTTCTGCGTCTTTTTCACAACACGCTTCACAAGCCTCTTCGTTCCTGTTTCATCAACCACTTCTTCGATAACGGTGACAAAGATGCTGCTTGATTTTCACAGGCCGGCCATCTTCATCCACTGTTTCCTCCACGTTTGTCTCGAGCTTGGGCTCTCCAACAACAGTTCCAGTTAGTGCCGACAGGACCTCTTCAGCGACGGATGCTTGAGTATCGTCCGGCACCGAACTCGCGACAATTTCGGTTTCCTCGGGCTCATCGTACTCTTCAATCATCGGCTGCCCATGAATTTCCGTTACTTTCCTGTGTTTCTTCGCAATTCTTTTCACGACTTTGGTTTTGCCCGATTCGTCTGTAACTTCCTCAAATATGGTGATAAAGAACCGTTTGTGAATTACTGGCCTTCCAGCCTTATCCACCGTTTCCTCCACGGTCGTTTTCACTTGAGGCTCACCGACAAGCGACGCGTTCTCCTTTGGTACGATCTGTTCGACAATCTGCTTCTCGAGCTGATCATTTGTGGGCTGTTCAACTGGCTCCTCCACGTCCTCAGTAACGGGCTTTCCGTTGACCTCCGATGTTTTCTGAGTCTTCTTAACAACACGCTTCACAAGCCTCTTCGTTCCTGTTTCATCAATCACTTCTTCGATAACGGTAACAAAGATGCGCTTGATTTTCACAGGCCGGCCATTTTCATCCACCGTTTCCTCCACGTTTGTCTCGAGCTTAGGCTCTCCAACAACAGTTCCAGTTAGTGCCGACAGGACCTCTTCAGCGACGGATGCTTGAGTATCGTCCGGCACCGAACTCGCAACAATTTCGGTTTCTTCGGGCTCATCGTACTCTTCAGTCATTGGCTGTCCATGAATTTCCGTTACTTTTCTGTGTTTCTTCACAATTCTTTTCACGACTTTGGTTTTGCCCGATTCGTCTGTAACTTCCTCAAATATGGTGATAAAGAACCGTTTGTGAATTACTGGCCTTCCAGCCTTATCCACCGTTTCCTCCACGGTCGTTTTCACTTGAGGCTCACCGACAAGCGACGCGTTCTCCTTTGGTACGATCTGTTCGACAATCTGCTTCTCGAGCTGATCATTTGTGGGCTGTTCAACTGGCTCCTCCACGTCCTCAGTAACGGGCTTTCCGTTGACCTCCGATGTTTTCTGAGTCTTCTTAACAACACGCTTCACAAGCCTCTTCGTTCCTGTTTCATCAATCACTTCTTCGATAACGGTAACAAAGATGCGCTTGATTTTCACAGGCCGGCCATCTTCATCCACCGTTTCCTCCACGCTTGTTTCGAGCTTAGGCTCTCCAACAACAGTTCCAGTTAGTGCCGACAGGACCTCTTCAGCGACGGACGCTTGAGTATCGTCCGGCACCGAACTCGCAACAATTTCGGTTTCTTCGGGCTCATCGTACTCTTCAGTCATTGGCTGTCCATGAATTTCCGTTACTTTTCTGTGTTTCTTCACAATTCTTTTCACGACTTTGGTTTTGCCCGATTCGTCTGTAACTTCCTCAAATATGGTGATAAAGAACCGTTTGTGAATTACTGGCCTTCCAGCCTTATCCACCGTTTCCTCCACGGTCGTTTTCACTTGAGGCTCACCGACAAGCGACGCGTTCTCCTTTGGTACGATCTGTTCGACAATCTGCTTCTCGAGCTGATCATTTGTGGGCTGTTCAACTGGCTCCTCCACGTCCTCAGTAACGGGCTTTCCGTTGACCTCCGATGTTTTCTGAGTCTTCTTAACAACACGCTTCACAAGCCTCTTCGTTCCTGTTTCATCAATCACTTCTTCGATAACGGTAACAAAGATGCGCTTGATTTTCACAGGCCGGCCATCTTCATCCACCGTTTCCTCCACGCTTGTTTCGAGCTTAGGCTCTCCAACAACAGTTCCAGTTAGTGCCGACAGGACCTCTTCAGCGACGGATGCTTGAGTATCGTCCGGCACCGAACTCGCAACAATTTCGGTTTCTTCGGGCTCATCGTACTCTTCAATCATTGGCTGCCCATGAATTTCCGTTACTTTTCGGTTTTTCCTCACAAGTCTTTTGACGACTTGGGTTTTGCCTGATTCATCCGTGACTTCCTCGAAGATGGTGATAAAGAACCGTTTGTGAATTACTGGTCGCCCATCCTTATCCACTGTTTCCTCTACGGTGGTTTTCACTTGAGGCTCACCGACCAGTGACACGTTCTCCTTTGGTATCATCTGTTCGACGATCTGCTTCTCAAGCTGATCATTTGTGGGCTCGTCCATTGGCTCCTCCATGTCCTCAGTGACGGGTTTTCCGTTGACCTCCGATGTTTTCTGAGTCTTCTTCACAACGCGCTTCACAAACCTTTTCGTTCCTGTTTCATCAACCACTTCTTCGATAACGGTAACAAAGATGCGCTTGATTTTCACAGGACGACCATCTTTATCCACCGTCTCCTCCACGTTTGTCTCAAGTTTGGGCTCGCCAACAATGGCTCCAGCCAGTGCTGGCAACACCTCACCAGCAAAGGACGATTCCGTCATGACAGGTACAGACGTCAGCACGACCTCGGATTCCTCCGGTTCATCGTACTCTTCAATCACTGGTTTCCCATCTACTTCGGTTATTTTTCGGTTCTTCTTCAATACTCTTCTGATGACTTTGTTCTTCCCCGATTCATCTGTGACTTCATCAAATATGGTGACGTAGATCCTTTTGTGCAGCACTGGTCTTCCAGACTTATCCACTGCTTCCTCCACGGTGGTTTTCACTTGAGGCTCTCCCACGAGTGACATTTTCTCCTTTGGGACAATCTGTTCCAGGATTTGCTGCTCCAACTGATCATTGCTGGGCTCGTCATTCATCTCCTCTACGTCCTCCGTTACCGGTATTCCATTTACCTCCGATGTTTTCTGTGCCTTCTTGACAATCCGCTTCACGACCCTCTTGCTTCCAGTTTCATCAGTGACCTCTTCAGTGATCGTCACAAAGATGCGCTTGATTCTCACCGGATGACCATGTTCATCGACAGTCTCCTCTACAGTTGTCTCCACCTTGGGTTCTTCAACCACTGATCCAGTCAGCGCCGGCAGAAACTCTTCCGCCACAGATGATTCGGTCATGTCTGGTACCGAGGTGGCCATGGTTTCGGACTCCTCGGGATCATCGTACTCTTCAACCGTTATTCTCCCATCTACTTCCGTTACTTTTCGGTTCTTTTTTAGCAATCTTTTCACGACTCTGACCTTGCCTGATTCGTCGGCCACCTCTTCAAATATGGTAACGTAAATTCGTTTGAAGATGACTGGCTTTCCAGCCTTGTCTACCGTTTCTTCCACGGTGGTTCTTACTTGAGGCTCTCCCACGAGTGAAACGTCTTCTGGCACCATCTGTCGCACGGCTTCCTTCTCCAACTGGTCATCTGTGGGCTCATCTACTGGCTCTTCGATGTCCTCAGTTACAGGCTTTCCACTAACCTCTGATGTTTTCTGGGCTTTCTTGACGATACGCTTCACAATTCGTTTGGCTCCAGTTTCATCGGTCACCTCCTCGACCACTGTCACAAAGATGCGTTTGATCCTGACAGGATGTCCATGTTCATCCACAGTCTCTTCTTCGGTTGTTTCCACGTTGGGCTCTTCAATCATGGATCCAGTCAGAGACGTCACACATTCTTGAACAAGTGAAGTGTCGCCTACAATTTGATGAGGCGCAGGGGCTGTCTCAGGTTTTACTGGCACTTCCGTGTGTGTGGAGTCGTACTGTGGCTGAAGACTTTCCCTCACGTTATCTGGTTCTTCACACTTCACCGCACGTTCAGACGTACTAGCAGGTTCCTCACTAAAATCGCCGACATCCGCAAGGCTCAAGTCGTCGATGACGATCGGAGGTTCAGCGGTATGCTCAACGAGATGAGTACCGTCTTCCTCCTCCGTAACCTTTTGAGTTTTCTTGTGGATTTTCTTCACGAGAACCTTTTCCCCACTCAATGTAACAATTTCTTCGACAATGGTAATGTAGACTGTCCTGAGTGTGACCTTGCGTCCCTTATCATCAACACCTTCTTCTTCTTGTGTTTCTATGTGAGGTGCTTTCACTGGTGTTCCCTCCGAGAGTCGTAGAACATCCTCCAGTGCCTGTGATTCAAGCTGTGTAACTGAAGTGTCATGCTCCACTTCCGTGTTTCCCCGCACATCATCTCCAGCAATCGGCGCCTTTCTCCCGGAAGCGTCCTGCAATGCTGGTTGTTCAGTGTCTGCGACGATTTCATGGGAGTCCCTCTTCTTTCCTCCCCTACGCTTACGCTTCTTCTTTTCAGGGATAGCAGTTTCCCTGCCGCCTGGAATCGGCTCGTCCAGAGACTCTTGGGGATAATTCAGACTTTCGCTCGTAGTCAGATGCTCTGTCACAACATTTTTCGTTGGAAGAGAGCTTTCAAGCTGCATCTCAGCCTCTAGAGGAGCATCCAATACTTCAAAGCCCTCCACAGTGGGAGTAGCTTGCGGCGTTTCAGTGATAGGGACAGCACTTGTGTCAGGGGTTGTACCAACAGGCGTTTTAGGTGTTTCAGGTTCAGACTCGCCTGAACCCTCTCCCTCTTTCTTGTCCTCGCTGCCCATGAAGTATCCAGTCAACCTGCTCAGCAAACCACCGGCTGCAGGCTGATTTGCCTTTTTCTTCGGCCTCTTACGTTTCTTTTTTGCTTTAGTGACCGGCACGCCATCTTGTGCTCCTTCCTCACTGCTGCGCCGCACCACCTCAGGCAGCGCTGCGTCTTCTGGTGTTGAGCCTTCACTGGGCTCTTCTCTGGGTGGTTCAACAGGTTTGCTTTCCTCAGGGATAGTAGATGTTGAAGTTAACTGTTCCGTTACCAGTGCTGGCTGCGTAATATCCATTTGAGGTGTTGCGGGAACCACGTTGCACACCAGCAAATGAGTTCGTTCGGCGGAGGGCGCAGACGGTTCCACGCATGGTTCTTCAAACTCCTGAACTATCACACCATTGTCGTATACCGTTTTACGAGTACGCTTGTGTACGTGTTCTCTAAGGATAACGTGCCCAGCGTCATCAACTTGCCGTTCGTAGGAAGTAGTTGTCACGATACGCACTACCACTCGACGCCCCTGGTCATCGACGTGTTCCTCAACTTCCTCGCTAGTGGTCGGCTCCGGGGTCTGGGCGACATCCGGTACCACATCACCATCCGCCTCATGGCACTCTACCACCTCTCCATTCACGCTGACCGTCTTCAGCACGCGCTTATGTACATTCTCCGTGAGCACAATGTTGCCAGATTCGTCCTCCTGCTTCTCAAACGTAGTGGTGATGATAGGTTCGGATCACCACGTGTCGGCCGAGTTCGTCCGTTGTTTCGCTGACCTCCTCCCGCTTGGTAGGCTCTGGCAAGGTCAAGTCGAGTTGCCGATCGTCGGATCCATCGCCGGATCCCTCCTCTTCTTGAAGTTCTTGTACCAAGTGTCCTTGATCATAAATCAGTTTCTTAATCCGTCGCTGAACGCGCTTGACCACTTCACATGTACCATCCTCCAATTCGCGTTTCTCATATGTTGTTACAGTGGTTGTCCTGACGACAACCCTCCGACCGTTCTCATCCACAAACTCCCTTTCCTCTTCCTTCACCGTGTCCTCCGGGATAGCAAAATCTTCGCCCTCCGTCTCTTCGATGGCCGTTCGAGTTTCGACCCCGGGGGAAAGATCTGCCTCTCGTTCCAGTGGAACTGTAGTAGTGATATCAGCTGCTTGCTTATCCGGAACCTCCTGGATTACACCAGCCTTTCCTTGAGGGATGTGTGTTGTGTCAGTAAGTTGGGCATTTTCCACTGATTGCTGAATTTCACAAACCACGTACTCAGCACCGACATCCGTTGGTTTTCCGAACTCCTCAGATGAGGCAAGTTTTGTACGCTGGTCTTCTGTCGTATCAAGAGGCTCCATGTCGGTGATATCTGCAGCTGACCTCACCACGCGCTCACTCGAAACAGTGGCCACCTCCTTCTCAGGTACAGGCTTTGCGTCGCTTGCCACTGGTCTCTCTTCCAGCTCGGTAGCTACAACGCCAACAGGTTCAAGACGAGGAACCTCAACCACAGCCTGGCGACTCGCCTCCATTTTTGGAATATGGAGAGGTGATTCTTTCTCGTACGTTGCTTCCAAAGCTTCAGAGGCTGCCGTTCCCGTAGCATCCAGCCGCTCCATTCCAACTGCAGACTCAGGGCGCATGTCGTTCTCCCCAGCAACGGACTCTTCGACGGGTTGCTGAGCTACACCCACCAGTGCGTCTCTCTCAGACAGAACGACCTGGCCCACGCCACGTGGGTCACGCGCTTCTCTCACCTGACCCTCCCTATCGAATACCACACTCACGCCCACGTCTGGCAAGGTCGCCGCTGGCTCCTCCACTCGTGTCAGGCCCTGACCCATCTCAGGCGCTGCGGAGTCGGGATGGAGTGCGGCAATTTCGACCGGTTCCTGGTAGTCCACTACCACAAAATCGGTGGTCGGTTCCGGGCTCGTGGCTTCTCCGCGATGGTCCGCCGGCTTGGAGGCATCTTCCAACGGCGTGGCGCTTTCCACGGTCCGCACTTCACGCGTGGATAGCGGGAGCCCCTGCAACCGGTGCAGGTCTGCTGTAGGCAGCTGTTCGGTAGGGTGCTCCGTCGCAAGGGGCAATGAAGCCTCTCGATCCAGCGTTTGGTCTTCGCGCGACGTCCTGTGGACGTGGCTAACGATCTGGCTATCCAAGGCCTCAGCGGGTCGCCTCTGAACATCGAACTCCAAAGTTTGTAAAGATGCGTCATCTTGTACGTCCGACACTGGGATCTCTTCGCCATTCACCAGAACCATGCGCACAATCCTCGTCACCACTCGCTGCACCCGGTTCCCCTCACTGTCCGTGTCCGTAACTGTCTGAACGATCTTGCGAACCTTGATCTGACGACCCTGCTCGTCAACATATTGATCGATAGTCTCCTGCTTCTCCGGGGGCGTCTGTTCCCGCGACAGACTAGTCGTTTCAGTTGTGACGCGGTAAACCATATCGGACACGTCTTCGTGCTTTGGCACTTCGGGGATCGACACCAGCTCGATTTCTTCTGGCTCCACGAACTCTTCTGTGAGAGGCTTTCCGGCCTCTGGCGTCGTTTTTCTGACCTTCTTTATAACACGCCTCCTAGTAACGGTATTACCTTGTTCATCAATGATTTCTTCCACTATCGTAACGCGAATGCGTTTAATGTATACTGTTTGACCGTTCTCGTCAACTGACGTTTCGGTAGAAATCTGCACATCTGGTTTTTCCACATACTTTCCATCAAGAGGAGCAAGGATTTCCTGAACAACGAGTCTTTCTGCTTCACTTTCTTCTGCAGGACTTATGGCCGACACAGACTGCAATTCCTTAACTCCCTCTACAATCTGAGTTTCCTTCACGGCTGCCTCGGCATTCCCAAGACCCGGCGTTTTGACATCCGTCCCGGCCCCATCGCCGGGGAGCGCGCTACTGTCATCTCTCTGAGGTGACAAAAACAAGGACTCGGATGCCTCTTCAGCGATCTCAATCGAGTCCCCATGTTTTACCGCTGGCTTGACATGTTTGTCCTTCTTTTTGGATTTCTTTGTGGACTTCTTGCCATTGACGGGTTCTCGTTTAGCATCATCGGTTGCAGCCTCTTCTGCATGGGTCACGGGCTGGGCCTGCACAACTGCAGTATCGTCTTTGACGGCACTACTGTCAGGTCCAGTGGGCAGTTTTTTGTCAGCCTTTCTCTGTTTAGGCTGTTTGCCGGGCTGTTTCGGTAGTGAGCCTGTATCCTTGGCAGGTTTGGCATCTTGGGGTAGTTGGGAGTCACTTTCCGAAGACTGTGTTGGTTGGGATGCCTTATCCCCTACCTCCTTAGGTTCAGATGCTCCTGAATCGTGAGGTGTGACGCTCTTGGCGACCACAGCAGGCTCAGACTTTTCAGTGGCGGGAGCTTGGGGAACTTCTATGTGGTGAGATTTCTTTTTTGATTTTGTTTTCTTGGTTGACCGACTTCCTTTTACGTCTTCCGCATGCTGAGGTACAGAGTCGACAACAATGGCCGCTTCAAGAGCGTCGTCCGCAACCTCAACGTCAGATGATTGCTCCAAATTTTGGCTCAAGGTTTTTTCCGACTCAGTTCCAGCTTGAGACCTCTCATCTGCAGCAATAGTCTGAGGTTCGTCAATGACCATAAGAACCTCAGCAATAACGTCTTCCTTTGGCTCCGTTACCGTATCAACACTGAACTCATCCAGTTTCTCACCCAATTCATCTGACTCCGTAGGCTCATCCGAAGTGGGCCTTTTATCCCGTTTTGTTTTCTCCTGTGACGCTTTTGACCTGTGGTTTTTGCCTGGTTTCTTTTTGTCAGGTGCATCTGCAGGCTTTTTGGAATGGTCCGTTGGATATTCTGGATGAATATTAGGGTCCTCAATCATGCGAACGATGTCATCCAATTCCGTATCCTCCTTTGGCCGAGGTGACTTGCTGCGATGCCGACTCCGGCGTCGTGGGCGTTTCCGCTCGACGTGGAGCGAGTTTGAGTCTTCCGTAGTCTCGTGGGACGACACTGTAGATGCTGTGTCGTCCGGTCGGGCCTCCGCTTCCGAGGTTTCCACCGACTCCTCATTGGGGAACTGTGGATCCATAATCGTCGGCTCCGCTCCTTGGACGGACTCTTCACCCTTCCGCTTCACCCGCTTCTTCTTTCGGTGCTTTTTCTTTTGCGACGCGTCCTGCTTCTCCTCACTGGCTGCAGATTCCAACACAGGCACTGAAGAGTCTTTGAAGTATGTTTCATGATCGGATTCTTTGTCATTTTCCACTTCGTCAAAGTGAGTAACAACAACTGCATGTCCATACACTGGATCATTTACCTCAACGATGAGGTCGTGCCCGTCGGACACGGATGCCGGGGCTGATTCCGGCGGTTTCGGGCTTTCCTCCGAGGAGTTGGACAACTCCTGTGATTTCGCGGCATCGTTGTTCCTCCTACGACTTCGCTTGCGAGGCTTGCGTTTCTTATCCTCTTTAGACGGAGTCATTAACAGCTGCAGCAGCTCTTCCTCAACTTTCTTGGGGTCCAAAGACGCTGAATAAGGATCCAAAGGCTCCTCCGGAGCCTTTGGCTGCTTTTTGGAATGTTTTTTCGAAGGCTTATCTCTGTGCTGCTTGTCTGTTTTCACAGATGGCTCCGAGGCCTCCCGAACAGCAACCTTTGTCGTCTCATCAGGTTCTTGCACAGTGAGCTTCGGAATATCCCCTTCCTCCACTGCTGGCGTTGCTGACACAATTTCCTCCTTTTCCACGGGTTTCGCACCCGCCGTACTTTCTTCCACGTTCAATGTTTCGATGACTATTGGGTCATCAGTGTCTTCCGTCACGGCATTGCCATCCATGTCGACGCTCTTCTGAGTTTTGGATATCCGTTTCCTCACCAGTTGTTTGGTGCCTGACTCTGTTACAATTTCCTCAACAATGGTCAGGTAGATACGTACAACCCTCGTCTTCTGGCCATTCTCATCCACTACCTCTTTCTCAAATCTTTCAACTTCAGGTGTTCCGACAAAATTGCCTTCTTTCGGAAGGAGCAACTGAACTAACTGCTCGTCCGTCTGGCCCATCAAAGGTCTCTCCACAGGCTTCGCATCTGAGGCCGTCCCTGAGTTGGGATCTAGTTTTTCTATCTCGCCAAGATCCCGCTCATCTATCCTCTCTACCACGGGCCCACTGGGAAGATTCGTAACTTTCTGGGCGCTTGATACTCGCCGTTTCTGTACAATCTTTTCCCCAGTTTCCGAAATAACCTCTTCCCAAACCGTGATGTACACTCTCACAACTGTCACTTTCCGACCAAAGCGGTCCACAGTCTCAGTGACATCTCGTTCGACAACAGGTTCTGAAACCATAAGGTTTCCAGACGCCGGCAAAAGCGTGGATATAGTTTCGGCATCACTGAGGCTCGTCAAAGGCTCAGTGACGGTCGCGACGGACGGAACTTGATCATTAGTAGCGTGTGGCTTCTTCTGCAGCATCGTGTCTTGTACAGCATGTTCCAGGACCTCGTCATGAGGCTGCTGTTCTATTCCTTCTTCTTTGCACTCCGGGATGTTGGAAATCTCGACAATTTCTTGTCCATTCAATTTCGTACAGCGCTTCTGCTTCTTGATCACACGACTAATGGTCACCTTGTTTCCAGTTTCGTCGACAACTTCTTCAACAACAGTCACAAAAACACGTCGGATAATGACCTTCCGTCCATGCCTGTCTGTAGTTTCTTCTATGTAAGCCTCAACTTTAGGTTTCTCAACCATGATTCCAGTGACCTCAGCCAACGCACTTTCAATTATATCGGAATCATTGGTTTCTTCAGGGGAACCACTTAAGTTCTTTTCAACAGCCATCACTGGGGTGGCCTCCAACGTCTGGGTCACTTCCTCTTCCGTTACACACGGTCCCGGGTCAGCAGACAAAGGTATTTTTGCATGTTTTTCGACGCTGGGACTTACGTCAGCGACTTCTTGCTTCTTTACAGCCGGTTCAGAATGAATAGGAGCAGATACAGGCATGGAAGACGCATCGTCCTTGTCTTTTGGGGCTTCGTTGTCACCTGTGATGAAGTTACTGATTTTCGAGAACCATCCTTGCTTTTTAGGCGCTTCCGGCACACCTGGTGCTTGATCCTTAACCTCAGGTGTATCCCCGATGATCTCCACATTGACATCCACGTCATGCGGTGCCACCTCTCTTGGCTCATCTGTCTGGGCATCTACGGCCGATCCTGTTGTCTCCGTACCAGTCATGGGTTCACCATGCTCAGTACTTGCCACCGAGCCAGATGGTTCCTTTCGGGCAGACGGCAGAAGTTCACTCAGTGGAGGCAAGCCGCCGCTCTCCGAGCTGGGCGTTACGAGCTGATGAGCCATCATCTCAATTGGCGACGCATCCACGCGAATCTCTTCAACTGTAGTTTCGGGCCGTTTGTCTGGGTGTGGCCACTCAATCACATCCCGGTCCACGTCAGTCTCAGACCTCTTCTTGGCATTGCCCTGGATCTGTGTCACTGGCTCCTCAATGAGGCGACCAAGTACTAGGTTCAGATCCACTTCGTCCTTGGGGGCTGGTCGCAGCTCAGGAAGCTCATGCAGCTGCTCAACCTTATCTCGAGGAATTTCAGGTGGCTGCTCTGCAGGGAGGTCGTCGAGCTCGGGCAGATCGTTGGCCGATTTCTCTTCTGGAGTTGTTTCATGCCGCATTTGGTCAAACAGTGTCTGGTACACTCCAACCGCCTGCTGCGGTTTCGCTTTTGTGTCCGCTTCTGGCCACTGAGGTGGCAATTCCATGGCAACAGCCGTTGGCTCCTTTCTGGGGATTGGCTCAACGCTGAGCGCTGGTTGTTCAAAGCGCTTTTTCATCACATTACTGATGTCTTCGACGGGTCTCCTCTCAGCCTCCAAAAGAAGGCTGACATCGCTTGGTTCAAACGCAGGCTTTTGCGAGGGATCAGTGGTGGGAATATCTGCTTCCAGGGCCCGGTGACTTCCCAGTTCGTGCTGTACTTCTGGTGGGTCTTTAGAGCCCTCTTTGGGCGCTTTATGTTCCTCTGTTTCATGTCCAAGGTCGGGATGGACTTCAGCCATTTCAGGAGCTTTAGTCTCCTGTGCAACCCTTCTTTCATGGAACTTGCGTTCAGCATCCCTGAGCGGATATATGTCGAGCGAGACCTCTTCGTGGAGGATAACAGAACTAAGCTTTGTATCTTTTTCGACGCTATGAACATCAGGGGAAGTGTCAACATGCTGAGTTTTCCCCTCAGCTTCCATGAGAGGACGATGTGGTGCTAATTGCGACACCGTCCTTTCATGGTGCACTCTTTCAGCTTCATTTATCTCAAAAGTATTGAGCCAAGGCAGTCCACAGGGAAGATGAGCCTGAGACTTCGAAGGCACTGCTACCTTTGATGCTACGTTGTCCTCCAGCTGTTCAGCCTGAACGGGCTTGATGTTTGCGGTGGTCTGCATGGGAGCAGTGGAATTGTCCTGTTGTTTGCTAGCCTGTGCCCGGCCGTGTTTTGTATGGTATACGGTTTCAGCATCGTCAATCAATGCTTTGTCATACCAATCCTTTTCGGCCGCGAGCGATGCAACGTAATCTTCCGCTTTCAGGTACGGAGCCGCAGGCTCCTTCGATGCATGTCCATGCTCTTCTACTGACAATGGTATGTTGTCAGTTTCTTCCGCAGGCTCCTCGACCACGTCCACAGCCACTGTGCCATCGGCAGCAACCGTGGTTCTCACCGCTTTCCGAATGACCCGCGTTCTCTTGGTAACAACGCCCAACTCGTCTATTATGTCCTCAACGATAGTGATGTACATGCGTTTCAGCACCACCCGCCTGCCTTGAGGGTCGACGGACTCCACGACCTCGGTTCTCACAGTCGGCCGTTCGCTTACCTCACCTTCAGCACTGCGAAGTGCATCTGCAATGACCTCGTCCTCGGATTGTGCTTTCGGAGTGAATGACGGCTCGGAAACAACTACAGCCTGCTTTATCACAGGAGCCTCCGCATCACCTAGCTGGTCCTGCTCGGGCGTCACGCTACATGCCGCCTCCTGCAGGAGTTCCGGGGCACTTTTCCCATCCACCTGTTCCGGATGGGGGGTTTCTGTAGGAGGTTTGTCACGCTTCTTTTTTGTCTTCTTCGGTGGCTTTGTCTTCTCCGGCCGTGACTTTAATGGCTTACTGTCCTGTTTGGTGGCGCTGATCTGTTGCTCCGGGCGCAGGACAAGCCCCACTGATTCCGCTGTAGATGACGGCGGGTCTTCAAATGCTTCCTCAGCAATCTCCACGGATTCATCAATGGGACTCTTAAAGGGAGTTCTAACGTCATGTCCAGGTAGGTCTCGGGGCAAAGCCAGGGCTTCCGTGTCCTTTGGAACAGAGGCATCCCTTGTAAGTTCTTCCACAACTTCAGGCTCCGAACGCTCCTCTACCACTGGCTTACCATTAACATCCGACGTCTTGATGATATGCTTTACCAGTCGCTTTACTGTAGAGGGCTTTCCTTCTTTGTTTTGCCTCTCCTCTATGATAGTGATCGTAATCGTCTTGTACGTGACCTTTCTACCGTTTTCAATCGTTTCATACAGATCTTCATCCACTTGTGGCTCTTCAACTAGTTTCCCAGATATGGCCGGCATGTAACGAATGAACTCTTCTAGTTTGTGCACGATCACACGATCTTCTTCCGGAAGCTTCTGAGAAGGCTCTTCATTAGCGTTGGCCGGTGGGACGAAAGATACAGCAGGATGGGACGTGGCGTCCCGTTTCGAATCGCCAGGCGAGAGCGGCGTTGGAACCTTCACAGGTGTCGCTGGTTCGCTCGGCAGAGTGTCAGCTGTGGTATCCGACTCATCATTCCATTCAATGAGGGCAGGTGCATCCTCCGCAGACGAAGATTCATCCGCACTTCCATGCACCTCCTCTATGACGTCGACCAGCTCACCATCCACATAGATGGTCTTCCGCACACGTTTCTGAACGCGCTCCACAATAACAATATGCCCATTCTCCTCCACCTTATCGTACGTAGTCGTGATGGTCGTATGGACAACAACACGGCGGCCGTCATCTTCAGTAAATTCCTCGGTCGTTTCCTCGATCGTCGGTTCCGGTAGCACAACATTCTCCGAATCACCAACAGCCTTTTGCAGCTTTGACATCTCGGTGGCGGACGTGTGGACGGTGCATGGATCTTTCGAAGGTTCCTCGAACTCCTCGACAATCTTATCCCCAACATAAATTGTCCGATGAACTCGCCGTTGTACCTTTTCCAAAACCACAATGTTGCCCTCGTCATCGCTTTGCTTCTCGTACGTGGTGGTCGTCACCGTTTTGATCACGACTCGCCTCCCCTGCTCATCCACGCTCTCTGTCACATGCTCCTCCGTCTTAGGCTCGGGTAGTTGTACGTCCAATACGAGTTCTTTAATGTCTTTGGCTGTTTTCTTTGTCATTGTTGGCTCCGTGGTTGGCTCCTCAACTTCTTCAATCACCTGGTCTCCGAGGTAAACTGTCCGGAAGATCCGACGGTGGATTTTCTCATAGATCACGAGATCACCTGAATCAGTCGTTTCGGTCTCGTACGTGGTCGTGGTGACGGTTCGCGTGACCACCCGACGTCCATCAGGCTCTGTGTGTTCGACAACGTCCTCTGTAGTCGATGGTTCGGGCAGACGGATCTCGTCCTTCTCAGCAGCTGTCGTTTTTGGCATCTCCTTTGTGTCCGGCCGGCTACTTACCTTGACGGGAGCCTCACTGACTTCTACAGCATTGGTGCTGCTGGTACTGTCCGGTTCATCAATCTGCTCAATGACTTCGTCCCCAGCATAAATTGTCCGATGAACTCGCCGCTGCACCTTTTCCAAAATCACAATGTTACCCTCGTCATCGCTTTGCTTCTCGTAAGTGGTCGTCGTCACCGTTTTGATCACGACTCGCCTCCCCTGCTCATCCACGCTCTCTGTCACATGCTCCTCCGTCTTAGGCTCGGGTAGCTGTATGTCCATTATGAGCTCTTCAATGTCTTTGGCTGTTTTCTGTGTCATTGTTGGCTCCGTGGTTGGCTCCTCAACTTCTTCAATCACCTGGTCTCCGAGGTAAACTGTCCGGAAGATCCGACGGTGGATTTTCTCATAGATCACGAGATCACCCGAATCAGTCGTTTCGGTCTCGTACGTGGTCGTGGTGACGGTTCGCGTGACCACCCGACGTCCATCAGGCTCTGTGTGTTCGACAACGTCCTCTGTAGTCGATGGTTCGGGCAAACGGATCTCGTCCGTCTTGCCCGTTGTCGTTTTAGGCATCTCCTTTGTGTCCGGCCGGCTACTTACCTTGACGGGAGCCTCACTGACTTCTACAGCATTGGTGCTGCTGGTACTGTCCGGTTCATCAATCTGCTCAATGACTTCGTCCCCAGCATAAATTGTCCGATGAACTCGCCGCTGCACCTTTTCCAAAATCACAATGCTACCCTCGTCATCGCTTTGCTTCTCGTAAGTGGTCGTCGTCACCGTTTTGATCACGACTCGCCTTCCCTGCTCATCTACACTCTCTGTCACATGCTCCTCCGTCTTAGGCTCGGGTAGCTGTATGTCCACTACGAGCTCTTCAATGTCTTTGGCTGTTTTCTGTGTCATTGTTGGCTCCGTGGTTGGCTCCTCAACTTCTTCAATCACCTGGTCTCCCAGATAAACTGTCCGGAAGATCCGACGGTGGATTTTCTCATAGATCACGAGATCACCTGAATCAGTCGTTTCGGTCTCGTACGTGGTCGTGGTGACGGTTCGCGTGACCACCCGACGTCCATCAGGCTCTGTGTGCTCGACAACGTCCTCTGTAGTCGATGGTTCGGGCAAACGGATCTCGTCCGTCTTAGCCGTTGTCGTTTTAGGCATCTCCTTTGTGTCCGGCCGGCTACTTACCTTGACGGGAGCCTCACTGACTTCTACAGCATTGGTGCTGCTGGTACTGTCCGGTTCATCAATCTGCTCAATGACTTCGTCCCCAGCATAAATTGTCCGATGAACTCGCCGCTGCACCTTTTCCAAAATCACAATGCTACCCTCGTCATCGCTTTGCTTCTCGTAAGTGGTCGTCGTCACCGTTTTGATCACGACTCGCCTCCCCTGCTCATCCACGCTCTCTGTCACATGCTCCTCCGTCTTAGGCTCGGGTAGTTGTACGTCCATTACGAGTTCTTTAATGTCTTTGGCTGTTTTCTTCGTCATTGTTGGCTCCGTGGTTGGCTCCTCAACTTCTTCCATCACCTGGTCTCCCAGATAAACTGTCCGGAAGATCCGACGGTGGATTTTCTCATAGATCACGAGATCACCTGAATCAGTCGTTTCGGTCTCGTACGTAGTCGTGGTGACGGTTCGCGTGACGACCCGACGTCCATCAGGCTCTGTGTGTTCGACAACGTCCTCTGTAGTCGATGGTTCGGGCAAACGGATCTCGTCCGTCTTAGCCGTTGTCATTTTAGGCATCTCCTTTGTGTCCGGCCGGCTACTTACCTTGACGGGAGCCTCACTGACTTCTACAGCATTGGTGCTGCTGGTACTGTCCGGTTCATCAATCTGCTCAATGACTTCGTCCCCAGCATAAATTGTCCGATGAACTCGCCGCTGCACCTTTTCCAAAATCACAATGTTACCCTCGTCATCGCTTTGCTTCTCGTAAGTGGTCGTCGTCACCGTTTTGATCACGACTCGCCTCCCCTGCTCATCCACGCTCTCTGTCACATGCTCCTCCGTCTTAGGCTCGGGTAGCTGTATGTCCACTACGAGCTCTTCAATGTCTTTGGCTGTTTTCTGTGTCATTGTTGGCTCCGTGGTTGGCTCCTCAACTTCTTCAATCACCTGGTCTCCCAGATAAACTGTCCGGAAGATCCGACGGTGGATTTTCTCATAGATCACGAGATCACCTGAATCAGTCGTTTCGGTCTCGTACGTGGTCGTGGTGACGGTTCGCGTGACCACCCGACGTCCATCAGGCTCTGTGTGTTCGACAACGTCCTCTGTAGTCGATGGTTTAGGCAGTCTCACCTTTTCCGTTGCAACCGCCGCCAGCTTTGGCTGCTCCATTGTGTCCTGAATGTCGAGTTTTTTCAAAGGTGCTTCGCGCATGTCCACAGCAGAGGTGCTGACAGGTTCATCAACTTCTTCGATGACTTGGTCTCCAATATAAATTGTTCGGTAGACTCGTCGCTGCACTTTTTCCAGAATCACCACGGCGCCTTCATCATCAGTCTGCTTTTCGTACGTCGTTGTCGTCACTGTTTTGGTCACAATTCTTCTTCCCTGATCATCCGTGCTCTCCTGGACCTCTTCTTCCGTTTTGGGCTCCGGTAGTTCGGCATCCACACGCATATTTTGCTTTGAGAGCTTATGAATTTCCTCCGCAGTTTTCTTGGTTACCGTCGGTTCTGGCGTCGGCTCCTCCACTTCTTCCACAAGTTGGTCTCCATCGTACACCGTGCGTAGGATCCGACGGTGAACTTTCTCATAGACTACGACATCATCTGTCTCGGTCATCATGGCATCATACGTAGTTGTTATGATGGTTTTGGTGACAACCCGTCGACCATCCGGCTCGGTATGCTCCACGACGTCTTCAACAACTGACGGCTTCGGGATCAGGAGTGTATTCGTGAGACCACCCGTTGTGGGCGGCTGTTTTTCTACAAGACTTTCGACGTCAGTTCGGGACCTGCGTGATACGTCTGGTTCCGGTGTGGGATCTTTGATGACCTCAACCACCTGACCGTCCACGTATACCGTATGCATAACGCGTCGGCACACATTCTCGAGCACCGTGATGCTTCCGTCGCTCTCGCACTTCTTTTCGTACGTGACAGTAGTGGTGGTTTTTTCGACGACCGTTCGGCCTTGTTCGTCGATGTACTCGCGCTCCTCCTCCGTGACACGCGGTTCCGGAAGCACAAAGTCACGTGCAGGGTCCCACGTCAACTGGTCAGCGTTCTCCGCGGACGTCTCCTCCACGACTTCTTCCCCGTCCCTGTATGTTATTCTGGTGGTGTGAGCTTTCTCTAGAATAACTGGGGTCCCATCATCATCTCTGCCCTCCTCGTACGTCGTTCTTGTGATGGTCTTGATCGTAACTCTTCTTCCGTTCTCATCGACCCGAGATTCGACGTGTTCTTCGGTTTTCGGCTCGGGGATCTCAAGTACATATTCAACAGATTTCTTCCTCGAAGGGTCCCGAATCTCTTCAACAATCTCTTTACCATCAACGAACACGGTACGGAATACCCTTTTCTGGACCTTCTCTAATATCACCACATTTCCATCTCCATCCCTGTCTTGTTCATATGTTGTGGTATAAACAGATCGTATCACAACTCTCCTGCCAAGGTCATCGACGTGCTCCTCCACCTCCTCCCTCTCAGTTGATGGAGGCAATTCGATGTTCTCTTCTACATCATCCGGGGCATCAATAGTCTCTTCGACAATCTTACCATCAACGTACACTGTTCTCTGCACCCTTTTCTGTATCTTCTCAAGGATTAGAGGACTTCCATCCTCATCTTCAGTCTCTTCATATGCGGTCCTAATGGTAGTTCGCACAACAACGCGCCTGCCTTCTTCGTCAACGAACTCTTGCACATTAGTAGTTTCGGACGGTTCAGGAATCTGAAAGTTTTCATCGACGTACATAACATTCGAGTCCTTTGCATCTGGTCCGGCGTCTGGCTCCTCCAGCTGCTCTGAGACCACTTCTCCGTCCACATAAATCGTTCTCTGCACTCGCCGATGAACCTTTTCCAAAATGACAGTATTCCCCTCGTCGTCGTCCGTCTGTTCGTACGTTGTCGTAATCGTCGTCGTCACAACGACCCGCCGTCCTTCGGCATCCTCGTACTCTTCCGTTCGCGTCTCCGTCTTGGGCTCCGGCAGCTCGAAATCCTCACTGACATACTCGACCACCGGCGCCGACCCACTGGGCGGCTCCGAAGGCGGCGAGTCCAGCTCGCTCTCCTCCACCACCTGGCCGTCTAAGTACACGGTCTTCTGACGACGACGATGCACGCGCTCCAGGATCACCACCTCGTTGTCAGCGTTCTCTTGTCGCTCGAACGTGCTGGTCACGGTGGTGGTGATGACCACACGGCGGCCCAGCTCGTCCTCGTACTCCTCCACCTCGGTCCGTACACTGGGCTCGGGCAGCTCGGGCTCCAGCTGCTGCCGGCTCCACTCGTCGGGGGACAGAGCCTCGCTCCTCTCCGACTCGGTCACCTGCGGCGGCTGGCCGTCTGTCTGGCGGCAGACGCGTTCAGTCACGCGACGCACCACCACCGGCCGACCCTCGGCGTCCACTGTGTCCTCGTAGGTGGTGGTGGTAGTGGTGGTCGCCACAGTCGGCCGCCCCTCGGCATCCAGCAGGCGCTCCTCACTCGTCTTCACCTGCGGCTGACGAGCGACCGGTTTGCTGTCGCTGCGCACCTCCGTGCGCACCTGCTCGACGAACACAGGTGCGCCTGTCTCATCCAGCGACTGGGCGATCTCGGAGCTGGTAGAACGTTCGACGCGATGAGTGTTTCCCCGCTCGTCAACGCGTGTCTCTTGCAATGACTCACCCGGAGAGGCAGACTTCTTCGACCGACGCCTCGGCCGCTTTTGGCTTTTGTCCATTATCTGATGACAGAAAGTGGTGTTAGCCCTAGGTGACGCAGAGACCTGCGACGTCAACACATAAACCACAGTATTGTCGACCACGCGTACGTGAAACTTCTACGCCACCCTAAAGCGCTTATGCGTGTATAACTAATAACACAGTCACGGCTAATCACTGCATTACGGTCTGTCTTACACAAAATACAAATAAGGCAAGATAACTACCAACGTCAGTATATGTTAAGGCGTTCTCTTATTCTTCACCATCTCGCCAGGTCCACAGCCACGATTCCCAGAGGAATCAGCCTACTAGCTCCGACCCAGTCTAGCCGCTGACCTCGCAGCCAGTCTGGTGGCTGAAGAGACGTTTGTACCAAGTGACAAGACAGGGGGGTTGGGCGGCACCAACGAAAATCCTCACGCCAGATTTCTAACCTCTTTGTTTAAACGGTAAGTCAGCTTCTCCCTCTGCACTTCCCAATCCATTTCTGTCTCTCCAAGTATTTGTGCCTGCATCTCCATATATTTTACCATCCCTCTAACTCCCTCGCTCTCTCTGTACTTCTCTTGTCTGGTGGCGCTGTAAGTCCATATCAATACGCTAGCCATGACGCAGCGACGGGGCCGACCTGACACACATCTCTATGTTTAGGTTACGTGGGAGGGGGAAACCACTGCTTCGGCCCGATGTCGCGGCCGCATCAGGCGGCAGGCGGCAGGCGGCAGGCGACATGGGCAGGGCAGGGTGGAACTCGCCGCATAGCAACCGCTGCTTGAAGACCTATCTATATTCACCGCACCGCGGTGAAAATAAACAATGATTACTGGCGTCGTCAAGAGCACGACAGCCTGCCTGCTACGGACCACCAGCTGAGATGGCAATCTTGATGCTTCCCACGAGCTTATTCTTGAGAACGCTCCTTTTCCTTTGGCGCTTAGTCACGCAGCACACACTATATGCAGCATGATGTTCCTGGGCTTTTGGCCTGGTTTCCAACGGTGTCGTGTATGCTCATTGGATGTTAGTTGAGATTAAAGAAATAAATTTTCTGCTAGTGAGACGTCTTTTGTTGCGTTAGACGCGCAATGCAATTAAGGGTGTTATTTTCATCGTCATGTAGGTGATACCAGAAATAGGCCAAAAGACCTCGTGGCTTTCGGGAACCCGTACAAATGTGACTTATAAATGCGTTGTAATATCCTCCTTTCATGAATACATCAGGCAGAATGAAATGGTGTCAAGCGTCCGCGCAGCAAGTTGAGTGAGGTTGGCTACTTGAAGGAAGTGAATGGGTTGGACGTTTTGGATGCTTTTAATTCACATGGAGCGACCACGGCATACTACGTGGAATGACGATCACATCACAAAATCACAATCAAAGTTCTGCTTTAAAATTAGGCATGCACTCGAGAGGGTCCATACTCATTACATTTCCAAATTTAGCAGCATGCGTAAACACAGCTATATCGTTGTCAGCTTTGAGCCCAGGTAAGCTTGAGACATACATCGGTCATCGGCGTGATAATCAACCATCGCTGCAATGATCTGCTATCGGCGTGATCATCAACCACCGGTGTAATGACCTGCTATCGGCGTGATAATCAACCACTGACGTGATGATCAGACATCGGTGTGATGATCTGCCATTGGCGTGATAGTCAACCACTGGCGTGATGATCGGTCATTAACGTGATGATCAGCCATCGGTGTGATGATCTGCCATTAGCGTAATAGTCAACCGTCGGTGCGATGTTGGGCCATCCACGTAATAATTGCACACCAGTGTGATCATCTGCCATCATGGGAATACGACTGGAGGACGGGTCGCTCCGGACAGCTCCCAGGACGCGGCTGCCCCCGAGAGCGCCGCGCTGCACGGGGAGGGCAGACCGCTCCTAGGGCACGGCTGCCCCGAGAGCGCCGCGCTGCACGGGGAGGGCAGACCGCTCCGAACCGCTCCCAGGACGCGACTGTCCCTGACAGCGTGGTGCTGCACCGGGAGGCGCGGTGCCACGTGCAGCGGCCTGTCTCCGGACGGATCAAGCAAATTTAAGCAGTCAGCAAGACACAGGCACTGGCCTTGCCGGGCCCGCTGGCTGCTGGTTCCAGATGCATATGTTGAGAAAGATGTTCGCCAGCTCTTGGCATGGACTCCAAACACTGTTAGATTGTTCATCGTGGAATCACTTGATCTGAACAGCAGCGAAGCATCCTAACACCGCCCTCTGCCGTCGGGGAACCTTCGTCTTCAATATAGCTTTAACGCGCTATCTCCATTTCAGGAACACTTCAGCGGCAAGGCTATACGACACTTCCGACTAGCCGTTCATATACAGCGCGAGCTTACGTTGAGATGGCCCACCCAGCAACCAGTGCCCTGGAAAGATGAAAGCCGGAAGACATTTGCTGCGTGAATCGAAAAACCTCTCAACTGCAGGCGCTGCATATCAATCAAAATCACCCATTCTCAACAGCTGGAACTGGCATCGGAGCGCACAGGATCATCAGCCGCACTGCAACTAAGCAGCCAGAATGATGCAATTTGCAGCCGGTGCCGTGCAGCGCAGTCCGGTGCCGCGTGGCGTCCGCGGACCGCGCGGCTGAGGCGGCGGCGGTCGGCCGCGCCCCCCGCAGCACCGCGCGCCATGGGGCACGTGTCGCGCCGGCGGTCGGCCGTGCCCCGCAGCACCGTGCGCCATGGGGCACGTGTCGCGCCGGCGGTCGGCCGCGCCCCGCAGCACCGCGCGCCATGGGGCACGTGTCGCGCCGGCGGTCGGCCGCGCCCCGCAGCACCGCGCGCCATGGGACACGTGTCGCGCCGGCGGTCGGCCGCGCCCCTGCAGCACCGCGCGCCATGGGGCACGTGTCGCGCCGGCGGTCGGCCGCGCCCCGCAGCACCGCGCGCCATGGGGCACGTGTCGCGCCGGGGGTCGGCCGCGCCCCGCAGCACCGCGCGCCATGGGACACGTGTCGCGCCGGCGCGCGCCGTCCCCATGGCCGCCGCCACACCGACCCCTTCATCGACCCGAAGCCGGCCGGCCGCCGAGCGCCGGCCGCCGATCACCGGCCGTCGGCACCGGGTCGGAACCGAGCCACCGCTGCCGGGCTGGCGCCAATTCTGGACGCCGCCGCCCTCGCCCCTCACGTGACGGACGCGGGTGCGCCGTCCGGAGACGTGACACACACCGACGGGGGTGGACAAACCGGCATGCATGGACCGGACACTGCTGTGCACGTGGCGCAAGGCGAGCAGAGATGTTAAACGTCGAAAACGCCGTCTTCGGCACATAATATGACACTGAGATAGAATAAGCAGCAGTGCGCAGAGGAAATGAGTGCCACGCTTTGGACGATACGTCATCAACAGAACGTGTCGAATATAGCTCAGGACAAGGCATCCGAAGCAACGGTGTAGTGACGTCTAAACGGAATCATAAACGACTTCCGACGCACAGAACTCCCACTGGCTATCACCCAGCCCCTCGAGACAGCGCGCGTGAGGACGCTTATCACGTAGTGTGTTGCATGAGCCGATAAATGATGCGACGATGGAGCAGGATCATCGCACTTCTGAGCCAATGAGCGCCAACTGGCTGGACCACAGCACAAGCTGATGGAACATCGACTTCAGCTCACAACTGCCACACCATGTAAATTGGGAGCAATTCATCCGAATGGTCGCTCGAGGCCAACGAGGCCGATTTAAGGAAGCACGCAACAGATGGGAAGTCTACATTTTAGCTGCTAAAGAAATGTGTCCCTGGTAAAACAGCCATAGCTGAAATGTAGTGCCCGTGACACCACACATGGCGACAATATCACACACGCAGACGCAAAACCACACACAAAATGTCCCGGCCGCCAGGATGGTTCATTTCTGTAACTCCACTCTTGGAACCAGACTAACTTAAACACCCGAAATGGCCCAAGTATCGACGCAGTCTACAATAATGCTAGCGGCCAGCAGGCCGCCGCGGGCGGCGGGGCGGCGTTCTGCAAGGCTGCCAGCAGGCCACCCAGCGCGTCCCTCACGCGCACGTTCCACAGACGACTTCTGCTGCAGGCACTGGCGCCGGCGAGGCGACGCCAGCAGCTTGACAGAGCGCGCTGCAGACGGTCAGAAACACCGCAGGAGCCGTTCACCGAGGGGAGGCCCCGGCCTGCCCCTCCCCCCCCCCCCTGCAGAGTCGCGCCGCATACGACACTAGGTCACCGCTGCAGACGGCCAGGAACATCGCAGCGGCCGTTCACCTAGGGGAGGTGCTAGTCTGGCCTCCTCCTACAGAGCCGCGCTGCATACGACACTAGATCACCGATGCTGCGTTGGTCCCACACGGATGTGCAGGTCACGACCTGAGACCCGCCACCCGTGGCGCAGAGATGGCGTGAGCAGCTGTCGACCCAGAAACAATCCGTGCACGCCGTCCCCCGGCGCCGCCGCCGGCCTATTGATTGGTCGTCGGGGTGGCCCACGCGGACCCGCCCTGACCCGGCCCGCCGGCATGGCTCCCACCGCTGCGGGACGGAGAGCCGAGCTGAGGCACCAGGACGGCCTCGCCAGCGGCAGCCGGCGGCGCCCCCAGCCGTACTGCCTGCGGCTGTCGTGTGCGCAGGCCGTGCCGACCAGCGAGCCGTTACAGCAGCCCGGGGGGAGGGGCGGCGCTCCGGCGCTCCGGCGCCACGCACCGGAGCCATGGGCGAGGTCAATGGCGGCACGTGGGCCGGTAACGGGCGCCGCAGCCTTGCAGAACGCCGCCCGCCGCCCGCGGCGGCCGGCTGGCCGCTTCAAGGCGCGTCACCGCCTCCGGGCCCGCGGCGCTAAACGCCCGTGACTGGTGGAGTGCCAGAGGCGAGGATTCCAGCCGCGGGTACAGCCTGCGCTCGAGGCCGTTGCACTGTGTCACTCAACGGCAAGCACGACGACGCGTTTCAATAATTATCTGAGTGATTACAAAGCCCGGATTGCAAGCAGTGATTTGGCTAACTAATGAACAGCATGACGCAACTCGCCAACTAATTTGCTGCGGCAGTACCGAACGCTCAGCCCGTTAAACCGCACATCTGCTATTCACAGCCGCAGCTCCAGTTCAACTAGCTGTGGATGGCGGTAATTTATTCATGATACGTGCCGCGACTCCCCATCACCGGGCCACCCGGCCACGCCGCGGACCGCGCGGGCGGACCAGTCCACCGCGGACCGCGCGGGGCAAACCAGTCCACCGCGGACCGAGCGGGGCGGACCATTCCACCGCGGACCGCGCGGGGCGAACCAGTCCACCGCGGACCGAGCGGGGCGGACCAGTCCACCGCGGACCGCGCGGGGCGAACCAGTCCACCGCGGACCGAGCGGGGCGGACCAGTCCACCGCGGACCACGCGAGGCGAACCAGCCCACCGCTGGATGCTGGCTGACTCCACGGAACGCCGGTGACCTGTGCCCGGGACCGTGGGGCTCCCAGTCGCTCGGTCACTCCGCTGGATGCCGGCTGACTTCACGGAACGCCGGATGACCTATGCCCGGGACCGCGGGGCTCCCAGTCGCTCGGTCACTCCGCTGGATGCCGGCTGACTTCACGGAACGCCGGGTGACCTGTGCCCGGGACCGCGGGGCTCCCAGTCGCTCGGTCACTCCGCTGGATGCCGGCTGACTTCACGGAACGCCGGATGACCTATGCCCGGGACCGTGGGGCTCCCAGTCGCTCAGTGACTCCGCTGGATGCCGGCTGACTCCACGGAACGCCGGGTGACCTGTGCCCGGGACCACGAGACTCCCAGTCGCTCGGTGACTCCGCTGGATGCCGGCTGACTCCACGGAACGCCGGGTGACCTGTGCCCGGGACCGCGGGGCTCCCAGTCGCTCAGTGACTCCGCTGGATGCCGGCTGACTCCACGGAACGCCGGATGACCTGTGCCCGGGACCGTGGGGCTCCCAGTCGCTCAGTGACTCCGCTGGATGCCGGCTGACTCCACGGAACGCCGGGTGACCTGTGCCCGGGACCACGGGACTCCCAGTCGCTCGGTCACTCTCCCGCCGAGCAGCCGACCACAAAAACGTCGGAATGCGACGCGCGCGAAGCAGGCAGGTGACGCCGTCCCAGATGCTGGGGTATACTGTTCATACTGAGTTTACTTCTCGTGCGCCCGTTGAGCCCTTGTTCGCTCAGCTGCCATGTACTGGTCCGGCTCGCGCAAGCGCCTGCGACCATGAGTCATGACGAACACCAGCGATACGTGCATGCGGTTCAGCAATGACCAGCCCATATGAAAAAACCTATAATTTTCCCTTCAGATCATGCCAGAAATATGCCGGCATCTTCCGCCGCGAACGCACGGCCTCTAGAATGTAACAGGCCCATGGGACCGAGCATCTCATTTATGCCTTTATAACACGAAATGCTTGCATCATTCAGCACCACCTCCTGGGCGCTGTCCCACGGGTACTCTCGCCTCCGAACCCCAGCGAAACCGCACGGTCCGCACACATCCTGTACTGTTTATGAGAGCGTCGGAAATTAATCACAATCTGCCACATCATCCGGCCGCCGACACCGCACCGTTCCCGGAGACGGCCGGCCGGTCTGGCGCCATCGGCACTGCCAAACCGAGCCTCCCTCCCCATAACTCCAGCATGCGCCGTCGAACGCGCCGCCCGGCCGACCAGGCCCGCCATCTGCAGCGCTCGGTGGCAGTCGCACTGAGCAAGGCATGTACCCGGGATATTAACGTGCAATATTTATATATATATATATATATATATATATATATATATATATATATATATATATCGCTTTTGATTGGACGAAAAGGGATCCGGATTCCAAAGCATCCCCGCACAATATCGCGTGCAAAAGCCGTACCTTATCTTATCGTGGACAATCGGCGGCTCTGCCCCTTCCTGCAGCGCTCTCCCAGCGGCACGTCAGGGCCGCACTGCGGCGTCAGAACGACCTCACGGCGTCAGGTCC
The DNA here is from genome assembly GCF_011947565.3 of Pollicipes pollicipes. Classification (NCBI taxonomy): domain Eukaryota; kingdom Metazoa; phylum Arthropoda; class Thecostraca; order Pollicipedomorpha; family Pollicipedidae; genus Pollicipes; species Pollicipes pollicipes. The sequence continues at coordinate 40,618,640 of NW_023596136.1, forward strand.
GCACTACGGTGTCAGGTCCGCACTACAGTGCGTCAGGTCCGCACTAAGGCGTCAGGTCCGAACCACAGAGCCGTCAGGTCCGCACTACGGCGTCGTCAGGTCCGCACTGCGACGTCAGGCGAGCAGACGGTCGCCGCCACTGCACCACTCCCCGGGTCGTACTGGGCCTGGCGGCGGGCCGGCCGGCCGGCCGGCGCGCTGCAGGGGCGCCGGCGGGGGCTGGCAGCCGGCGCCGCCTGACGTCACCGCCACGCCGCCCCACCTGCCCCCGGCTTCGCTGCCCTCCAGCAGACGCGTCGAGCGTGCTGGCCCGCCGTCACGGCGCCGACGGCGGCCGCGCGCCGCTCGGGGCACGGTACATGACCCGAGGAAACATCACGCGCCGGGCAGGGGCGGCCCGGAAGCAACCATGACGCCACCAGCTGACCCAATGTCCTTGTGATGTCCCCAATACCCATCCTCGGGTTCATGGCGCGCTGTGGCTGATAATGGTGCCAGAGTGGCGGCACTAGCAGAGCTTAAACCCCTCGTATTCTGATAAAATCCCGATAAAGCAGAGATTAGACGCGCTGTGTCATGTACACAATAATAAAAATAAACCATGACGTTGGCCCCGAGACCGCGGATGATGCTCCCTCGACGCCGGCGAGACGGAGTTGAGGCCTACACGGTTTCTCTCTGGTCGGAGCCAGCCGGCCGGCCACAGCGGGCCCGACATCGATTCCCCATTGATCCGGCGCCAGACAACGGGCCGGCCGCTGTGCAGTTGCATGACCTTGGCCGGCAGATCCGCGGCTGCGGGGTGCGGTCGGGCGCGTCCCGACGCGCGCCGGCCGGCCGGGGCGCGGCGGGGGCGGAGCGGCGCGCCGGCCGCGCCGAGTCACGTGGCCGGACCGGCGCGGCCGTGTCCGCGCCGGTCCGATGATGCCGGAAACCGCCACCGCGATGGGGCTTCCGCCCGCCCCAGCTGGAGGCGCCGGAGGAGCGGACGGAGACGCAGACGGCGACGGAGCCGACGTGGCTCGTCGGCGCGGCGCGTCGAAGCTGGTAGAATCGTCCAGAAAGGCGAAATTACGGAGAATGGTTTTCACGAGTCAGCATTGGTACACCGTTCATTCCAGTGGGGGCTTGACAGTGCAATGCTATTGCAAAAACGAGCTAAATGAGACGACACAACATCGCCCCCTGCGCAGCGGTCAGGGAATGCCACAAAAAAGCGTGTGAGGGTCCCTGAATGTACTTCAAGCATTCCTCCGTATGACCGCTGGGCGTCGCTACCGAGTGATCGGCCCATCGAGACGTTCGCACGACACGGTGCGGTGCTGGCGGGCAGGCCACGCCGGCCGTGTCAGCGGCACGCACACTGAGGTCGACGCCGACCATCCGGCGGCGCCTCCCATTGTGCGGTCGGCCGTCGGCAACAGCGACCGACGACGCCAGACTGTGTCGGAGCCTGGCGCAGCGGAGCGGCGCCGCCGACAGAATGGCGGTCGTCTGGCGAGGAGCGCCCGGTGGAGGGCAGAGCTGCGGGACAGGCGCCGCCGAGTTCCCCGACCGACGGAATGACGGTCGCCTGGCGAGGAGCGCCTGGTAGCGAGCGGGGATGGAGCCTGGGCGTCCAGAGCGGCTTTCGTCATACTCCCGTAAGGGCGTGACTGCAGACATATGGATCAGGCAGCACATGTACGATAGCTGCTGGGAAAAATGCTTAGTGGGGCGTCTCTTGCTCAAAACAGGCAGGAGCCGCATTTCAGAGCAAAAGCAAAGACGTCTGATGTGTGCATTTGTTTGCTACGTGGTCTTAACATATCAACTACAAGATAGATTTCCATGGTATGCTTTTCAGAAGCTCGGTCCGCCCGTGTCTGCTGCGCCGTCGTCCCGGCCGACAGATGACGAGGGACACGCCGTCGTCCCTGCTGACAGATGGGGAACAGGCTGTCGCTCCGGCCGACAGATGACGGGGAACGCGCTGTCGTTCCGGCCGACAGATGACGGGGAACGCGCTGTTGTCCCGGCCGACGTATGACGGGGAACGCGCCGTCGTTCCTGCCGACAGATGACGGGGGGACACGCCGCCGTCCCGGCCGACAGATGACGGGGGAAGTGCCGCCGTCTCGGCCGACAGATGACGGGGGACGCGCCGTCGGATGGATGACGGGGGGACGCGCCGCCGTCCCGGCCGACAGATGACGGGGGGACACGCCGCCGTCCCGGCCGACAGATGACGGGGGACACGCCGCCGTCCCGGCCGACAGATGACGGGGGGACACGCCGCCGTCCAGGCCGACAGATGACGGGGGACACGCCGCCGTCTCGGCCGACAGATGACGGGGGGACACGCCGCCGTCCCGGCCGACAGATGACGGGGGGACACGCCGCCGTCCCGGCCGACAGATAACGGGGGACACGCCACCGCCCCGGCCGACAGATGACGGGGGACACGCCGACGTCCCGGCCGACAGATGACGGGGGGACACGCCGCCGTCCCAGCCGACAGATGACGGGGGGACACCCCGCCGTCCCGGCCGACAGATGACGGGGGACACGCCACCGCCCCGGCCGACAGATGACGGGGGACACGCCGTCGTCCCGGCCGACAGATGACGGGGGACGCGCCCCGACAGATGACGGGGGACGCACCCCGACGGATGACGGGGGACGCGCTGTCGTTCCGGCCGACAGATGACGGGGGACGCGCCGGCGCCGCGGGAGACGTGCCAGCGCCGTGTTTGGCTTGGCTCGCAGCTACGTCCGGCGACCAAAGGCGACGCCAACATGTCAGCAGCTGACAGGCCGCTGTTGCAGCTGCCGAGCTGCGGTCGTGGACGGACGCGTCGCTGGGGTCAGAGACAGCACCACTGACTGAGGTCAAACAGGGAACCACACTGACTGGGGTCAGCTACAAGGACACTCACCGAGGTCAAAAAAGTCCCACTCGCTGCAAAAGCCATAGGACCATCCGCTGAGATCAGACGCAGGAGTGCTTACTGAAATGAACTCCTGCAATTCCAAAATAATACTGAATCCAATGAATAGATCAGCCCAGGCTTGTGACTCGCGCGACATATCCCGGGAATGGCTCGTGGCCAGAAGTCTATCGTTCGGCGGCGTCCGACTGGCAGCCTGTCCTCTGGTCCGGCCAGAGCCCAAGTGGTCAGGTGACCAGCCTGTCGCCTGGTCTAGTCGGGGCCTGATCGGTCACGTGACCAGCCTGTCATCTGGTCTGGCCAGGGCCCAGATGGTCAGGTGACCCGCCTGTCACGTGGTCTGGCCAGAGCCCAACTGGTTACGTGACCAGCCTGTCACGAGGTCTGGTCAGGTGACCAGCGCTACGGTGCGCTAATCCTGCCACAAGTACGAGCTCAAATGAAGTGAAGCTCATGACGCTCTCGCTCCGTGGTGGGACCGCCTGGAGTGAGCCAGTCCTCTCCCATGGAGGGCCTCCCTTCACCCTGGCGGGGCTGACCTAGTAACCGGACCGTCCGACTATAACCGCCTGAATCTCCGTCTGCTTCGACGGACAAAAACCTTGCCGACGGCACCGAAAGGCCCACTTCTGAGAGCGGCACAGGCGGCGGCGGACGCCGGGCCGCCGGGCGAAGGCCCACCGGCAGCCGCTGCCGAGTCACCGGTCAGATCTGGACCCGGTCACGTGCACGGCTCACTGAGTCAGCACCGCCTGCTCCCGCTGACTCACCACGACTCCGAGAAGTCCGAGTCAGTGCCCCGCGAGGCCCCAAGGCACGCCCCACAGGGAACCTCTCACGCGGAGTTCCAGATTCCGCGCGCCCCGTGTGCTCGCCCGTCACCTCACATATGTGCTGCCGGGTGAGGAGACGGCCGGCAAAGCCACGCTGGCACGTGGTCGCCACGGTCGTGCCGGCGCCGCGACCTTCGCAGCCGGCGGCTGCGGAAGCAGCGGCGGGCCAAACAAAACCACTGGTCCATCCTCCGGCCGGCGGCCAATCCGTTCAATCACCCGGCGCCGGCCGGGACCTTGGGCGATGCCGCGCGCCCAGTCATGCCGCCTCACGTGGCTGCGCCGGCGCCGGGCCGGGCCGGGCCGCACAGCGGCGGCGGCGGCGGCGGCGGCGGCGGCGGCGGCGGCCCGCCAGACGGCCTGGCGGGCCGCGCCGGTCACGCGGCGCGATCGGACAGCCCGGCGAGCCGTCACGCGAGGCGAGGCCAGAGCGATCGCGACGAGCCGCCGCAGAGCGACCAGGCAGACACCGAAGGGCCGCGAAAGGAACCAACATCTGAATGCGTGGACTGCGCGGAGACGCCCCTAGAGCCATACACCCGGGCACGCGTGATCGACGCTTGAGGGGGGGGGGGGGGAGGGAGCGCCCCGTCACAGCCCAGCGGCCATCAGCTGATCCCGCGGCCGCTCTAATGAATGAGGCCGCCCAGGTGACTGCGCCAGTATATGGCATCACCTCTTGCTGGGACAGACAAGGTCGTTCACCTGGGCTGGTCCAGCTTGGACAGACAGGACCAGACGGTCGTGATGTCTCCTGACCTGCATGTATTACGTACCGACAACGAATGGTGCGTATAACGGATACGAGAGCAGAGGCCGAAGGTCATGCCCACAGGCCATAGACTCAAAGGCAGAAAGGGAAGGGCGGCAAAAACCTTGTATTTTAAACGTTTAATAACATTTGCTCAACATTGAAGCTTTCGCATTGGTGAGGGGGGGGGGGCAGATACTTTCCCAACCTTCACACAAACTCAGCACGTAAACGGTCTACCGAAATTCACGGCATGAATTAACATCCAACTAGACAGCCTAATGCATCCCCGAACCCCCCCAGAAAGTTCTAGAATCGCTCCATTGCGTTGCGCGGAGCGGCTTTGCTGAATGACGTAGCGCGGATTGGCACTGAAGCGAGTTTTGCTAAACGCTAAAACATCCTGCTTATTCAGCCCTCTTCCGTCTCTGCATGAATGCATCGGCCAGAGCAAAACGGCCTTCAGAACCAGATGTCGACCTTAGAGGCTGGCCAAAGGCCATCAGGTGATCTCTGCAGAATACGAGGGAACACCGGGAGCAGTGAGCGCATTCCCAAGCTCGCATTGCAGACGTTCTTCCGCTCCCACACCGATCGACGCTGAGCCGGCGGTGGCGGCGGCGACGGGGGGGGGGGGGAGAGAGAGGAGCCGGAACGCCGGCGGGGTGACGGCATCGCTGTTCTGGCCCGGCGCCAGCCGACGCCGCGGGCCTGGCACCGCCCGGCGCCTCGTCCTCGCCGGCAGCAGAACGGCCGACGGTCCGGTGAGACCAAAGCTCGACGGTGGCGCCGCCCTGGCGGCGAGCGGCCGAAGCTGGGCGCCGCCGCCGTTCATGGTCCGCTGTCCGCCTGTGTGCCGCATTTCCTGGCCAGGTCCGCGTCGCCGCGCGCTGACCCTCTGACCGATATGACGTCACCGGACGAGGGTCCGTGGGTGTCGGGCTGCACGGGACAGGACGCACACGTGGCGCGGGACCGGCTGCCGGCCGGCCGGCTGGCGAGCGCGGCGGCACGTATCGACCGGCGTCCCTGACCCTGACCCTGAGAGCCACGGCAGCCCGGCTGCCAGCACGACTGTCAGTCATATATCGTGACCACCAATAAAGGATTTCTGCATTTGCGTCCGTGCAGTGCCGTACTTGCAGTCTAAAAAGTGATGTCATTAATTTCCCTCGGACATTTCAGCTGATGGGCTGCGAGAAGACACTTCCTGTGTTCAAAATATTCACCACCTGACCTATCAGTTTGCCATCGCAGAAACTTGGATGATGCTACTGAACAGGCTCGAACATGCAAAGCATATTCTGCGAAGCAGGCATTTCAGAGCACGGAGGCACGTCCTGGGCCTCTCATTGCCATGCAGGCCTGTGCTCCCAGCGCGGCGCGGCGTGCGGCGACGGAGCGCCGGCCAAGGTGAGCCAATGTCAGCCGACGGGCGACGAGGGCGGGCGCCGCGCGCTCTCGCCCGCACACCGGCCGCCGACATCCCGGGCTTGGGGCCGATCGCCGCTCACATCGGCACACCGCGGCAACACCGGCGACGGTCCCCAGCCGCACGCCATCTGCACATAGCCAGGTCTGTTGGCTTGTTACAGACCGAGTCTGCCCGCTGAGGGAGCGGAGAGGCCGTGCTGTTCGGCAGTAGAGCCGGTGAACTCCGCGGACCAGCGTCCCCGCGAACACAGCGGAGACTGAAGCTCCGACAGCCTTCCGACCGTTCCCTGGGAATCCTCGACAATCCCTGGCGGCTGGAGTTACGCCCTAACTACTGTCCCAGCTGGGATGGTGACGGACAACTTGTCGGCTGCTGCACCTGTTGTTATCTGTTCAGCCTGCCAGACCCGGCCGGCTGCTGACCGGTGCCGGGTCAGCTGACCGCCGCTGACCGAGCTGGCGGATGCTGACCGGCGCCGGGTCAGCTGACCGCCGCTGACCGAGCTGGCGGATGCTGACCGGCGCCGGGTCAGCTGACCGCCGCTGACCGAGCTGGCGGATGCTGACCGGCGCCGGGTCAGCTGGCGGCTGCTGACCGATGTCGGGTCAGCCGACCGCTGCTGACCGAGCTGGCGGATGCTGACCGGCGCCGGGTCAGCTGGCGGCTGCTGACCGGTGCCGGGTCAGCCGACCGCTGCTGACCGAGCTGGCGGCTGCTGACCGATGTCGGGTCAGCTTTCGGTTGCCCGGCTGTCGCCGCTGGTCAGGAGGCTCGCCGGCCGCCCGGACCGCATCACCCGTCCGTCGGCCGACCGGCCTGCAGTGACCTTGCCGGCGTCAGCTGACCTTGGCCAGCCTGCGGACGAGGGGGTCGGCCGGACCGGCACCCACAGCCCGGGGCGCGCGGACCGCTGCTGATCGCGGAGCTGCTCGACGGTCTCACTGGCGCTCGCCGTCCGGCGCGGCCATCACAGCAGGAGGCGCGCCGACTGCGCTCGTCGCGGCAGACACGGCACCGGCGTGGGTGTCAGAGCTCCGCAGCTGAGCCGAGTCAGCAACGGCAGCCCTGGAACCTGAGGTCCCCCGGGTCCTCAGGTCCAGTACGCCTGCCGCACTCCACAGCCGAAGTCCAAAGGTCCCCTGGGCGCACCGGGCCAGCGCTCAGGCCCCGAGCGCCTATCGTACCCGTTCGTGAGAACGGGGCACCTCTGGCGCCAGGTCAGACGTGATGACCGAGCACATGCACGGCGATTACCGGCCGGGGTCGGCCGTGCCGGTGAGCCGCGGCACCCCGGCCAGGCGTGCCGGGGCCGGGCCCGGCCCGGGTCGCCGGCCGTGCAGACCACACCGGCCCGCCACGACCCGCTGCGGCCCCGCCGAGTCTACACGGCGCGACACGTGCAGCGCCGACCACTCCGGCCGGCTCCGAATAAGGTGCGAACGCCGAAGCCGCCGCCTGGCAAATATGGCCGTGGCCGCCGCACTACGGATGCCGTTCTCGCCAGCGCTGCGAGGTGACTTAGTAGCCGGACTGGCCGAACTGTACTGGCGGCGCTGACAGAACTGACAGGTCCGCAGCTTGGTCGAGTCAGCAACGGCAGCCCCGGAACCTGAGGTCCCCCGGGTCCTCGGTCCTCGCGCGCCTGCCGTGCCCAACGGTCCGAGCACCCAGAGGTCCCCTGGGTCCCCTGGGTCCAGCACGCCTGCCGCGCCACCAGTCCGAAACCTGAGGTCCCCTGGGTTCTTAGGTCTGCCCCCGCAAGCCAGTCCGAGCCCAAAGGTCCCCTGGCGTACCCATAGCAACGTACCCATGTTCGTTGTCTCCGGCAGGCATGCCATAAATGACGCATTGCATCCTGCGCCTGACCGTAGTGATCCCAAGGCTTCGGTATTGGCTTAAGCTATGAATGTAAGTATTCTCTCACCGGTCCCCTGGTCCCCTGGTCCGGCAGGGTCCCCCGGTACCCTGCCGCACCTGGTAGACGCTATTTCATGTCGGTGATATCAACCATCGCCAGAATGGCCCGGATGACATAAACGACTCCGGAGTGCTGCTCCATGTCGACCATGCCCGGCATGACCGGACTGACCTGTTGTGGCCTGTAGTGACCTCGAAGGTCAGTCAGGCGGTGTCGCAGATCGGTCACATCCACCAGCAGACTGTCACGTTCAGGGCTTTCGGCGAGCTGCGAGGCAGACGCCTCCAACTCATTCACAGACTTCTCAATGTCCTGAGTCTGAAACAGGTCAGGCCGCGTGCTAAGTCAGCCATGAGACTAGCATACAGGACATAACAGTTTACGCTTCGCGTGCCGAAAAGATACATACCACCGCATGTACGTATATGCCGCACAACAAAACCGCAAACAAAAACCGCAAACATCACTCAGCTGTCATCGCCAACTAGAACAACGATATGACAGGATGTCAAAGATGTAACCAACACGCTTCACGTCCAGCTCCGATTCACTCAGCTGGCTCATGTTACGTTCAGGTAGACAGGAAAACTGTTTATTTGGTTTAAAAACGCCCGACATCCCGTCTGGCGGAGTTGTGTAAATATTTCACGGACGGCATCACAGCAGGCGCCGCGGGAGGCCGGGAGGTGCACGTCCACAACCGTTACAGGCGCCTATCAACAGCCCCGGTGAGCTGTGACACTTGGCAGCAGCAGGCAGCGACCGCCGATGGCAACGCTTTGATACCCGTCTCATACAGCTATCGAACAAACAGGCCGGAGTTCGCCAAACCCACCGGCGCACTGCCACAGCACTGCATGGCCGGCAGCTGAGGGTGCATACCATACGTACACCAAAGGGGAGGGGGGGGGGGGGGACGAACACTTCCCGCCTTTGAGATTTTTGCGCCAAACCGGCTTCGGCAGTTGGGTACCTGGAGTATGGACCATATCTTGCAGCGAGCTTTCTCGAAGCACAACACCTGCACCCATGATACTCAAGAGAGTTTTTCAACACAAAACAACGTTCAGAGTGGTATCGAAGCTGCACTGTTGACCCGAGCCTGCCGCTGCCGCCCGGCCGGCTACACAGCCGCGCGCTCGGACACCTGACGCCGCCATGCCCGCTCCGCCGTCTGGCCGCCGGCCGGCATTGTGAGGCGCCGTCTGCAGCACTGACAGGCCGCACACGGGCCGTAAACAGGGACGAGGCACGCCTAGCCGGCACGACCGGGCATATCTGATAGGAGCGTGCCGGCCTGGCTGGGCGGCCTTCGGACCCCGCTCCCTGGCGGACGGCGGCCAGTGCCACAGGTCCGCACGGGACACAGAAGGCGCCGCGTGCCAGAGCTAGCGCGTCCGAACAGTCTCGAACACCGACAGCCACGGAAGAAGACGGGGAAAACAGATCCTGGGGGGAGGGGAGACGGTTCGGGTCGAGGTCCGCCCTCGCCGGCTGCTGTGTCAAGGTCACGGAAGGTCCGACATCGGGCGAAGGAGACGGCTAGCGCGGTGGAATTGCGATTTTTGCGGCGTGGCCCGAGCTCAATTAAAAAAGGAACACGACGCACGTCGTCTGACACCCTTTCATGGAGCGCCAGTCACCAGAGAGGTCATATCAGCGTTCACGTCTATGGCTCTACCGGGACTCAAACCTGGCCATTCCCACGTATTGGACGCCCATGTTTTTTTTATTCAGGCTTAACTGCGCAGTTCAATTCAACAAAAATGTTTTGTGAAACTCTCTTAAAATGTGAGAACAGCCTTACGGCGAAACAGGACGGGAGGTGGCTGCCTCGTGGGCCAAAAAGCATCCCAAAAGTTCTCCTGTCCCACAGGAGGCGCTGGGGACTGAGCCAAAGCGAGACGCGGACATCCATTGAACGCCGCGTTTCCATCGCAGCGGATGAGCCATGCTATGAACATATCGTGATGAGGAACGGAGCCCCATCATATGCTCACATGATTCTCCCGACTCGCGTTTGGATGGACATGAAGAAAACATAAAGTCTGCCTTACGCTTTCCGAAATAATTGTCCAAACTAAGAACCATAACTAATTTATCTATTAGCCCTTCCACCAGATACTTCGTCCATCCAAAGGTGGGTGATCGTGCAAGTCAGGCGATGCTGTTACAAGCCAGGCTTCCTTGGAATTGAGCCCAAACACCTCATAAGCCCCGAGGATTTGCCGATTGACAGCCAAACAGGCGACAGAGATTTCATCATCGAGCTAGCACGCCGGCACAGTCACGCTTGTGCACTTTTTCCGCTGGCACTGATGTCAGCTTTGGTCAACAAGGCAGACTAAGCAGTGCATCCGTTCTGTCGAACTAGATAAGCTCCGGTAAGCCGCCCCATAAGTGTTGATCCGTTCACTGTTAAAAGCCGGTGCTGATTGCCACCTGGTATCACCGTCTGACGGTATGGTCATATCGGGGAGATATTCCGAAGATCATAAGGAACGGGGCCCGCACGCCGCGCTGCATATGGTAGGGGAGATGGGGCACGAAACACGGAGCGACGGCAAAACAAGAAAAAGGACGGAAAAGACCTGACAAATGTTATCGACGAACTCTGCGAAATCTAGCGGATACAGAAATATTTTTGAGGTGTGTTCCAGTACTTACCAACACAGATGATGCCTCATGGCTATATCAGTGATGTTTAAGTGCGAAAACAGAAATATGTCGTCGAAATAGGACTCTGTCCTCGAAAATAAAAATATTGTCACTTTAACGTCAATGAGATGTAAAGGCCTGCCTAGGATTTCGCGCAACAGTGTTAAATTCGACATCGTCGATCGAGAGGACCTGGATTCAGAAGGAGTCTTGGGTGGTCCGGAGGAAGATTGCATACTTCAGCACATTCGTCATCTTTGGTGCGATGTAGGCGGCAGCGGAACAACATAAAACTGGGCGTTCTTCATGCCTCAAAACGTTGCAAGTCATGCTACCGGAACACATTCATAGCTGAGATCAACCTTGAGTGATACTATATGCTGGGATGACTGAGTGTTTAAACTGACTCATAGACCTGCTCGGAGCAATACTTTAATTTCCCCTGCAACCAGCGGGTCAAATTTCAAGGAGACCAGACTTACTTCCGTAAATGCTTCTCATCTTTATTCGTGTCATTGTCTGGGTAAAACGTCTGACACCCTGCACCCTATAACGCCCCGTAAGTGAAGTACGACTGTGAAGACCGTCGGCTCAAGACGACAAAATTGACTCTTGAGCTCTTCAGATTGGTTTTGCCCCTGATCAGGCGATAGGAGCGACGGGCTGGGGGAAAATGTTCAATGAACGGTCTGACGAAACACCTGCCGCAGGGCGGCTGCCCGTCAGCCAAGCCCCGGATCAACCGCCACACTGCGGAAGCCGGGTGGCTGAACTACAGGGGCCGGCGGCCAGGACGTGTCAATCGAGCCCGCCCCGCAGACCGCGGCCGCCGGCCGCCGGCCGCCGGCCACCTGCCCCAGCCGCCGTATGACTGCAGCGGCCGATCACTGGCCGACCCCTGGCCGACCCCTGACCGACCCCTGGCCGACCCCTGACCGACCCCTAGCCGACCCCTGGCTGACCCCTGGCCGACCCCTGACCGACCCCTGACCGACCAATGGCCGACCCCCAGCCGACCCCTGGCTGACCGCTGGCAGACCCTTCGACACTTGACCGACCTCTGGCCGACCCCCGGCCGACCCTTGACCGATCCTTGACTGACCCTTAGCCAACCCTTAGCCGACCCCTGGCCGACATCTGGCAGACCCTTCGACCCCTGACCGACCCCTGACCGGCCACTAGCCGACCACTGGCAGACCGCTGGCAGGCCCCTGACCACGGCCTCCGAGGCGCCCGCGCGCGGCGGGGGCGTCTGCTCACATGGACGACCCAGCTGGGCCCCGCCGAGCGGCGAGCGGTGGAGCCGTGCCCGACCTTGAGAGGGCGGCGGCAGCGCCAGGGGCGGAGACCCGTGCCGGCGCGGTCCGCCGCGATCGCTGGGCAAGAGCGGCCGCGGGCGCCCGCCGGCCGGCAGCACGGCCCGGAGGAGGGCGACGCGTGGCACAGGCGGGGACGCTGCCAGGGCTGGGACGTCGCTGGCGTTTCGACCAGCTGGTACTGTGGCGAAGAGGCTGGAGACCACAGCAGAGCTGCACATCAGCACGCGTCACCAGGTCGTGATTCGGGAAGTGTCGGCCTCCCCGCAGATGCCCCCACAGATTAGGTGCAGGTCTGATTCAGTATTCGAGGCTTACACAAATGATATGGGGATCATTATTATTGCGACCTTGAAGACCGGAATTTCCTCTCCCGGATGCAGCGAAGAAATCCAAAGAAAACACCTTTTGTTGCTGAAGTGCAGAGCGGTTTCAAAGATTATCAGAACTGCGCAGTTACATCCCCACTCACGAAGGATGGTCCTTACCCATTGGCGCATGTCGAATGCCAGTATCTCTGCCATTCATATCAGGGAAGTTGCAATCGAGCGATCTGGGCGGAGGCTTAGCAGCGATATGGTGTATCTCCCGCATCGCGCAAATAAACAGCCGCCACTCCCACTCTGCCATAGCTATCGCGGGGAAGAGGCGACAGTCGGACCTTGCACACCCCGTGTGCCGAGACAGGCCACTGAGTTCAGTGCAACGGATGAAAGCAGTTGGTGAGGCAATCCGCTGTAACCGAATTGCGATAACACGGCGAGCCCCGAAACACCAGCTGATGAGTCACCAGCTAATGGGGTCATCAGCTGATCGCTTCAATCTGATTATTTCCATTACTGCATAGCTACGCTACAAACAGCCCCATCATTCACAATCTGCGGCATGAGGCATGCGATCCTCGTGCGCACACTGATGGCATCACACTGCCGACGCCGCCGACGCGCAGCGCTGCTCCCGCCTGCTCGCCCGCTGGGCTCCACCCAGCCGGCCGGCGCGCCGCCCCCGCCAGATGTCGGATGGGACGCCGGGCCAGGGCCGATCGTCGACCCGCTCTCACCGCTGTCAGAGACGGAGTATGGGAGCCACAGGCAGCCGCGGCCGCCTCCATGGCGGGAGATAATACGAGCGAGTGGCGGCAGGGAGGGAGAGAGAGAAAGAGAGAAGGGGACCAGCAGCGCCCACCGCCACGGTCCGCTTCGCGTCGCACTCGCCGGCGCCCATCACTGGGAGGGCCAGCCGCGACGTACCAGCCCTGGAGGCGTGTACCGATGGCCTCCATCGGTGGGAGGGTGAGTTCAGCCGGGTCACGGCGCCTCCGGCGGGACCTTGACCCGCATCGGGCCGGCACCACGTGCGCGGGCCGGCTCGGGGTGGCGCGCCGGCAGGGCCTGAACCGGCTCCGGGCCGCGAGTCTCCGGCCGGCCATGGCGCCCTCACTAGACGTCCGAGGTCGCCTTTTGAGCGGGGAGGGACGGCGGGGACACGAAGCGGTCGCTGGGGCTCGACCTGCGGGTTTGAAGGGCCGTGGAAGGCTGGGCGGCGGCACCCGGCATCCCACTGACGAGCACGGCTTCGCCACACTTAAGGTTGAATCAAGCCTAGAGTGCCTATTGGCCGCTAGGGAAAGACACAACAATCTCTACGTGGAAGCGTTTTACTGACCTTACGCCCCCCCCCCCCCCGATATTCTAGCCGGCTATCCTGGGACCCTCCCCCCCCCCCCCCCATTCACCTACATTCGAACCGTCAATCAGTATCCGCCCTGCATTTTAACGTATCGCTGCTCAGGGCACGCGAGTTTTGAGCCCACGTGAAGCTCTATATCGTCAAGTGGAGCTTATGACCGTGTAATCTTAACGCCGTATCTCCGGTTATGACCAACTAATCCCCTTTTTAGACACTTTGAAATCATGATAATGAGTGTAAGCTCGCTGGCAGGCAAAATTTGCCATCCCACGGCTAAGGTTTTCACAAGGCAGTGCCTTTGCCTCATGACTCAATAAAAAAGAATAAAGTAAGGCGCAGACCGACGAATGAGCCGCGCTTGCCGAATTGGTGACAATGACGCGTCATAACTCGAGTCATGCGACGAGCCATGAGTCGAGTTTCTGGCGAGCCATGAGTCGAGTCTTTGGCGAGTGCTTCCAGGAAACAAATCAAAGATAGCCGCTCAGCCAGTCAGTCGTGCAAACAAAGGAGGCGCGCGCGGCCCGCCTCACCCGCAAGCAAATTGACCGATCCCACCTACCGCATCCATGTCCAAGGCCGGCGAAAGTCAGTGGCACTCTCAGCCCCTCCACACACACCACGCACGCACACACACCGCACCCACGCGCCCGCCTCCGTCGGTCACCGTTCGGTCGGACTGGCGACCGAGCCTGCCCGGCCGGCTGCCGGTGTCGCGACGCGTCGAAATAGTCACGCGGTCGTTACGAAATAGCCTCCTCTCGGTCTGACGGACGGGGCCGGGACCGACGCCTCGGTGGGTAAGGGGAGGAGGGCGGGCGGCGAGCCAGCGGAGCCGACGGACCGCGGTAAACAGACGGCCGAGTCTCACCGGTAATGACGCCCTCTCACAGCGACTCACAACGAGACGGCGAGTGAGACGGTGAGTTCGAAACCTTTAAGCGCTCACTGCTCCCATCGCCACCGCTTCTCCGACACACGACCAAGGCGTGCCCGCAGGGGCCGCCAGTGGAGGGGCGCCTGTATAACGGCCTCTGTACTATGTGCAGTCTTAACGCAAACAAGGTTCTGCATGCTGGATGTGATTGCGAAATCTCGCCTCATTGGGTCAGGAACAGCTGCAATGTTGAATATCCGCTTACTCCGGTTACCTTTTGGCAGCATTCAATACACTGACTTAGCGCGACGGCCGACAAACGCTACGCTACCGCTAGTTCCGTTCGATCACGTTTGTTATCGTGGAGCAATAAACAAACACCGATTCTGAGACTCAGCCAAACCGAAGATGCCCCAACATGTTTGTGATAAGTTGAATGTGCAGCTTTCCTTACGAGACAAAGCTGAGATGACGTAGTGTCCCCAGGCAACCAGTCTGTTGGTATTGAGGGGCCGCCAGCGGACTGGTGGTACCAATCTCACAGGAAGGAGGTCCAGTGGGCAGAACCTCTTTGGGTTAATATCACAGTGGAAAGCTATTGCATCTACGTTTGGATCCCGTGATAACTCTTGTGCCTTTTCCTTATAACACGGCACTTCTGCAAAGTTGCGCCTCAACGTGGGCTACGTGGGAGACGAGAAGACCATCTGTTGACTTAAAATCACTCGCTATCATGAATCGAAAGATCAGGGTGTAGTTTATTATTCAGCTGCAGAGCGGGCGCTTCAGTACCCCTCCCCCCGCTCAACCTTGAAGATCTCGACAGAAAACCTTTCTTCATGTATTTCACGCATTGGTTCAACCTGCTTTCCACTGTCCCCCCCCCCCCCCCAAACTTATTTCGTGAAATCACATTCTTGCGGGAGCACAGCCAGTGACGCAAATGTATTTAAAAGTAACGTCCTCCGGGTACCCCACCAAGTAACTCAATTCCTCCGTCCATTCTCGAACATCGACAGCTCCCAAGAGCCTCTGCCTATAATCCTCAGCAAAGCCGACGTCCGCTCCACCGCCCACCCACTGCACCACAGATCGCACGGCCGGCACGCCCGGCGGTGACCTTCACTGACCTTGACGGCGGCGGCGGCAGGCGGCTCGTCGCTGACGCCGGTCTGCAACGGGAGGCGGCGGGTCAGCGCGCGCCGATAAGGCCGCAGGCGTATCACGTGACAGACGCCGGCGGCGGTGCCGCGGCTCATGTGGCCACCGCCGCAGGGGACGGAAGCGCTGTGTTGTCCCGCTCGGCAACATCATAAGCTAAGAGCAGTTCAAACGCGCAAGCAGGCCCGTGATCGGTTCCACGTCTGCGGAAGCACGTTCGGCTCAGGCTTCAAAGCCGCGATACCGACTTCATTTGTGGACTGACTCCTAAGTTGCTCAAAGGGCCATCCATAATGTAGGAACCGTCGGAGAAGGAACGAAAGCGACTAACGTTACGAAAAACTTGTAAAAAGTAAGAACCCGTACCAAAGTTGCCTTACATGGGAGGCAACAAAAGAGGCCGAGAAATACGTCACGTGACTGATAAATGGTTCTAAAGCGCAGCGGCATCGTTTTGAGTCGATCTCGATTTCGCCTCCAACGCAGCGGTTGGTTTGCAAAATTGATTCCATGGATTCCATTCCGGTGGAAACAAATTGGAAAAGCGTACTGTGGGTGCAAATATCGATACATCAAATATACTTCAGAAAATGGCTAACAAGGCAAGAAATGGTTTGACATCCGCTGTGAATTCACAGTTGAACCGACCACCTCTATTCCGTCAACTAAACGATAATTCCAGTCAAAACAGTTGACTAGACTCAAACTATGCGCCATTCAAACGTGTCGGGGTATCGATTCCACCATCATTCAAAATTAAAACTGTTGCATTAGGAATTCATGTCGCACCCTGCCGAAATCAAGCCGCAACCGCCGAGTTTGGCGGAGTCGCCGAGTCGAGCAGATATAACGAAGTGGTTGAGATGAATCAAGGAGATAAAACTAAACCAAAAGTAATGTGCCGCAAGCACCAGGCCGAATGTGTTCTTACTTCGAATGGCTCTCATGGGACGTGGTCCAAAAAGGAACAAATTGAATTTACGAATAAATGGGAAGTGCCCGAGCACTCATGTTACTGGACTTATATTTGGCCTGCTCACATACATCACACAAGTGGCCCAAGTGGTCCAGCGTGGCGTTGCCAAGGGCTGGGAGGCCCGGCCAACAACAGCCGAAAACGCATCTGCCATCCGACCACGAGACATTGTGGTCAGCAATCCTGGCACCAGGAGAGATGTGTTATCCGGCGAGCGGGTTCTGGGGATAACCGCACTCGCAGCAAGAGAGGACGCGTTCGCAATGCTGATGCTACCATGAACAGCGCGCATAAATTGGAGGCCGTGGGTTAAACGACTCGCACGCAAAAGGCCAGGTACATTTAATGCGTGCTGTCTCTAAGATATAATCGCGCTGTAGCCTACCATGTGTTGTGCGGGGCGGTGTTTTGCAACATGAATTGGGAGCTGGAACGTGAAAGTTACCAAACCTACGCCTAAAATAGTCGAATAACTGTTTTTTCCGAACATGGCCACTCTTATTCAAAGTTGGGGGAACCCCGTTAATTGAACAGGAAGCTGCATTCCTGGTGTTATGCATTACAGTAAGATTCCGTGTGCATGATGTGAAGTTAAAGTCGGAAACAACACGCTGAAAATATCGCAACGCGATCCTGTGGAGCGTTTAGTTATGGTGGCAACAACTGGATATCACTCACAAATGATATTACACTAACAGCTAACTGGAATGAACAGCCAATGAACCTGGAACAGCTGAGAGGAGGCGCAGCCCCGTCCCAACTTAAAGTAAAATCTAACGTTAGCACTACGGCGTTACATCTTCAAAATGGATCGTAAGTCGTTCTCGCTGCCTGCTTTTTGGACGCTCGCAAGACCGCCTGTGGCACCCTTCTGAAGCTGTTGGCCTTGGTTTAGTAACCGCATCTGGAGCTTAGTACCCGCACTAAAGCCTGATGAGCGCCCAGTATCAAACGACTAGTGACCAATGCAAGGCTTCATCTAGACGCTATGGGACATTGAATGGCCTCCCAGCCCGGGGCCTCGGCTGGGGGCCCGGACAGTACGAGCTCGTAGGATCGCTTCACAGTCCACATGTCGCCAAAGGTTCGACGACAGCGACACGCTTCCAGGCCGTTTCCGCCGCGTTATCTCCGATTTGACGCCATTAATCACAGAGTAGGGCGTTCCGAGTGTTTACTTCTATCGAACCCCTGGGGCGAAATATTACGCTTGTCATCGGTCCGATACATCATCAGTGACGCCTTCTTCCGGCCCCGGGACGGTGCGGCCACATACCCGCCGCAGACCCCAGCCGCCAGCCGAGGTGCCGGACGAGGCTCCGCCTGCCCTGGTGTCTGCCCAGGGGCACGGGGAGTGCGCCCGGGACTGGGCAACTGCGCTCCGGCCCACAAACGGCAGCCAGTCCACTGGCGGACGGCACACGGTCGGATCATGGAAAACGGCTGATTCGCTCAGGGATAGCAGCTGACAAATACGTCCCCGACGACACGCGCAAATAGACAAATACGCCCCAGACGTCCACGTCTAGACAACATGCCCGCTGAGAGATAAACCCTGACGCAATCCAAGAGAACAACCAGTCACTCAATGATAGTAAAGATTAGGCTTCGCGAATGGCTGTAAACATCCTCTGCAGGGCGTTGGAGACCATCGAATGGCATAAACCGACTACCCTGGACATCCATTTAACACTTTTATATCTGAATGGCACTTTCGTAGCAACTGGCTCACGACATGGAGTCAGCAGTGATCATCCCGCGACATAGAAAAACGACCAATCAGCAGTTGCAACCACAATAAGCTCTTCAGCGCGTCGTATCGTGGCCTCGCCGCCCGCACCACCAGCGAGCTGACTCACAGCGCGGCGCAGCTCTGGCACCCTCCTCCGCTGCCGGGCGGCGACCCAGCAGATCGCGCACGAGACCTGCACCCACGGCCGCTCGGCGCAGCACACGGACGGGGTCGCTGGGCGAGCTGACGGCGGCGGCGCTCGCTCCACACTGGCTGGGGCGCCCGGACGCACCCTGACCGGCGCGGCGGCGGCCGGGGCGGCGGCGCGGCCGCGGAGGCGGGGCCGCCGCCGGACGAGCCGCCAGGGCGCCGCGCGTCCGACCACGTGCCGCGGCCCGGCCGGCGCCTGGCCGCTGGGCCGGAACATTGGGACGGCGATAAACACGCATGGAAGGAATTTTTGGGACGCAAGAATGTTTTCGAAGTGTTGGCTAGGGTCACGTGAAGGAATTACCTTATGCGTGACATGCTTGGTGAACGCTATTGATGCAACTTGTGAGAAATGCTGCTGAGAAGTAACAGCATTGCCAGACAGCGACAGTCAAAAGCCATTTGGCAGGAACACGTGGCGACTTCCATTTTGCTGGCTCCTGTCATCAACCTAGTGGGCGGCAATATATTCCACATAAGGAGAACAACATTTGCAAAGGGGTGGGGGTAGTGACATTGGCATGTGCTTTCTTGTTCGAGCCAGTTTGAACTCAGAAAGAAGCCAGGGAAAATCAATCATGGAATTCTTCCGAGCCTTCCAGCTGATATTCGTAATTCGATTGGCTCTGGCAGGCCCGTTCTGAACGATGCTCTTTTTCACTTCGGTCATACATAAATGCGGCAGCAAAACAAATACATTCCTCGGAATAATGATAAATCCACCAAAGGCAACGAATACTGCATTGCAACCAACGCTTGTGTTACAACTTAGTTCACAGGCCAAAGAGGACATCAAGACTCTATAAAGTTGCTGACCTACAGAGGTCAGCAACGGTGTCTTCTGCCAGAACTGTGGACCCCATCGTCCAGGAAAGGCACAACAGCATCGTACCTGATCTCCGAAGAAACTAATGGCGCGCGATTATCGAAAAGCGATCAATATCCCCCTAATTTTCTACTTCTCTGGCCGATGGAAATTCTTACAATGCACTTCGAGCCCGGAGAAACGCAACCATAAACATGCAAAAGCTAAAATAACATTAATGACAGCGTTGCTAAAAGAGCATTCGGACCTCTTCAAAAAAGCCGTCTGGGTACCTCTTACATCGCGATCCTGTTGCCTGACTGAACCTGGCCATTACATACGCGGCTAGAAAACTTGACCGTCTATTTACCTCCGAACGTCAGTTTTCCGAGCGTTTTCTTGACACATCGGCGTCACTGTCAATGCCAGAGAAACAGTGCCGCTTTTGCAGCTTCCCAGAAAAATGCGTCACCTGTCGGCGGCGTTGGCCGGTGGCGGGTACTGATATTTCAGATAACAGCATGCTTCTGCGCTCCGAAAAACAAAACAACTGCGCATTTCGTTTCCCGAACGCCGGCCAAGGCGCCAGCTCCGCCAGCAGAGCTCACCCGACCCTCTGCCAGGCTTTGAGCCGGTGCCCGGCGGGCGCGCGGGCCCAAACCGGCAGCTCTAGTCGGCATACCGCCGCGCGCCGGAACCGACAGCGATGTCGTCGGCCGCGCCCGTCCGCGCGCCGGCGGTTATTATGTGTCACGCTAATGGCGGTTTCAGTCGGCCCTCCCACGACCACGGCTGGGAGCCAGACCACGCCCACACGACTGTGCAGTTGCACAACGTGTGCTGGGCGATGCAATCTTTCAGAGCCAAACATCCAGCACCAAGCTGGGTGCAACAGCGGTCCAGTTTTTAGTTTCGTCACTGCGCACCGCTAGTATTGAAGTATAATTAATAAGTATATATATATATATATATATATATATATATGTATGAAATATGTATTATGGTATAACACATATAAAAACGATTCAACAGTACTGAACTATGGTTTCCACAGTATCGGGGCAACAGGCCAGATTCAGTCTCTGCTTTGTGCGCTAGCAGCAATCTCTCGGCCACCGCGTGCAGTCAATCGTCGTCATCGCAAGGGAGCGATAACTATCATTTCCACGGCAGAAAGACATCTTGCCAGATGCAATTCCTGGTATGGCTCACCGTAGCGACAGTTTGGCTTGCTCGCTGTATACTTTAATAAAGGCTTAATCCAATGGCGTACCAGGTGTGTCTGCAGCAAGTATGTGAAAAGGTGATTCGACTGATAAACATCTGCAGAAGACCAGCGACCAATGCCATGATCGCCTTCAGCCGGGAAAAAGCATCAATGCCACACTTCGGACATCGCGTGTACGTGTGCCGGCTGTGACCTGATCAGATTATGAATTGACTGCAGCGAAAACAATGGGATAGCTAAAGGTTTTACTACGAACTAAAAAACACGGCAAAAGCAATAAAATGTGCACAAGTGAGTAGTACGTACAAATAAGCACATTGGTGACACATCGCACAGGTGGTCAACTGTAAGCGTACATCCAACAGACGGATATCAAAACCAAATTCCAGGCAGTGCCAGTGAATCGATCCCCTTCAGAAGGTGGAGGATGGGGTGGGGCATGTGAGCATCAGACTCATGACTCTGCACTAGCGCAGGGTTATTGGTACTCTGCTCCGGCAGGGGGACGATCGAGGCGGTGGTTCCGACTAATCCCCCCCCCCCCCCCTCCAACCCACTGCCCTCAGATCTCGGCCGTCCCTGATCTGCGAGCCAAGCCATTCCGAGTTCGCTGACCCCATGCAGTATGTCCAAAACGACCCCAAGGACACTTCTTGACGTCCGAACATCTGCCAATGCCTTCCGTATGTCAAGATGAATCAGTGAGGCAAATGTTTTCTGATAACGCTTTTGCATCTTAATAACATCTTCAGCATCTTTCAATCGTGGTAAAGTCCAAAAATATAATTGGGGCGTGGTAGGATGGAGGAGGAGCTACTAGTTTGTCGCCCGCGACGGCTAAGAACGGGCGATGATGAAGAGAGCTGGAGATGGCAGAGTATGGAGATGACAGAGTACTTTCTTTGGAGCCAAATGGTTCTACCTGCCGATACCGGCAGGCGTCGGTTCTACTTGCCGATATCTCGTCCCGCACGATTTTAAGGGCATTGCACAAGCCGGTCACAATACCGCGGCCAACCTCAACACAGCCTCCCTACTTACACGACCGCATCACCCTAGACACCGAGCAGGCCTTCTTCGCCTTCGCCTCGCTTAAACGCAGTGCAATAAGCTGCTCCAGCCGGACGACAGCGGTATCTGGCCAGCTTGATTAATGGTACTGACGCAGCAGAGTCGACCAGACAGGCGGTCCCGACGGCCAGACAGCAGAGACGATACCCTTCCCTCTCTCCTCTGGCCCCGCCGCCGCCGCCGCCAACACCCACAGCTGGAACGGCGCTGCTCGGGGCGGGCCCACACGGCTGGCTCCGCTCCGGCCAGCCGGGACGCTGCTCGGAGCGGGCCTACAAGGCTGACACAGCAGCGGGCCTGGTCGTCTGGCGACCCTGCTCCGCTTCGGCCAGCTGAGGCGCTGCTCGGAGCGGGCCTACAAGGCTGACACAGCAGCGGGCCTGGTCGTCTGGCGACCCTGCTGCGCTTCGGCCAGCTGAGGCTCTGCTCGGAGCGGGCCTACAAGGCTGACACAGCAGCGGGCCTGGTCGTCTGGCGACCCTGCTCCGCTTCGGCCAGCTGAGGCGCTGCTCGGAGCGGGCCTACACGTCTGACGCAGCAGCGGGCCTGGTCGTCTGGCAACCCTGCTCCGCCCCGGCCAGCTGGAGCGCTACTCCGACGCCCCAGACACGCCGTGTACCCTCCTTACGGTACGGAAGTACAGCCACCAGCGGCCGCCAGTGGCAGACGACGGCTGGTGGAGCGGCACGACTGCTAGCGTCGGCAGCAACACCCGGCAGACCACCGCTTGGGCGGACCCGCACACTGGTCACGATCACCCGAGCTCCATCCCATATCAGAACCAGACATCAATCGCTGTTCTCGTCGGCACGAGCCGGACGGCGGGGCGACCGGTGTTGCACCTCCCGGACAGCCACGGACACGGCCGGCGCCGAACGCGTCGCCTGGTGGGACGGCACGGCTCGCCGGCCGGCCGGTTACATCAGCACGACCTGGCGTCGGCAGCGGGCGCGTGCGAGCAGCCGCACGGTGCAGGGCCGGGACGCCCAGCATGGGCCTCGGCAGTTTAGCGGGTTCATGCCGGTTCGGTCACGGACTTGGCAAGGCGAACAGAGGCGAACAAAGGAAGCAGCAAGGGTGGACTGTACCGGGTGGAACGACACCGGGCAAGGTGAAATGCTCGTGGTCATAGTTCCTGTTGTGCCCCGATCAATACGCTGCAATCCGTCGTATTGATCTGGCCATGTCCGGACCTATGACGTCATGACGATGGGGTGTTTCAGCATGACGTCATGACCGGTCGGCGTGGGACCATCCAGAATGGAGAGCAAGTGAGGCCCCGACAGCGCCTGTGCCGCCCGGGGAGCGGGCCCGAATCTTAGGCCGCGGGAGACAGCGGGGGTAGACTGACCGGAACTGCAGCCGGCGTCGCTGGCTGCTCGGCGGCCGGGGCGGACGGTGGGCCCGCCGCGGCGGGCTGCTCGGGCCGCTCCAGCTCACCCCGCAGCCTCTGCACCTCCTGAGGAGACCCGGGACCGGTCACGGGCCGCAGGAGCGCCGGGCCTCTCCGCCCTCTGGCGCTGCATTCGCGCGGGTACGGGGATTGATACGTCGCATCAGAGGCGATGTACCAATCCCCGTGTGGTGTGTGATACACCGCAGATTCTGTGGTAAGGTAGGGAGGCGTGCCGAGCATCACAGGGAGGCGCGCCGAGCAACACGATCACATTGGTGGGCCAGACAATAAGTGTGCTTCGTCAGGTAAAGGGGGTGAACAAGCAAGGTTCATAATATGATAAGCTCGCCAAGGGGCCGACCCGTTCACCCGAGCCCAAATACGAGGGCGTTTTGAAAAATACGCGTTGGTCTGGGCAGTGATTCCATGTGATGAAAGTGAGCACCAGCTGTTATTACAGTTCCGCCTTAAACCTGCCGAGCGACCCGAACCCAGTGTTGTGTTGGTCAAAGCTAACGCGACCACGGCCCTGCCCCCGCGCTGACGACGGCAGCAGCGACACCAGCGCCGCCCAGCGGCCCCCACCTGGCGCTGCTGGTCCAGCTGCGAGACGCTGCGGCGCAGGAGGGCGCGGCGGTCGGCGGCGGCTGTCCGCAGCTCGGTCAGCTGCTGCAGCAGCCCGGCACGCCTGGCCGGGACGGTGGCGGCTCCGGAGACGCCCCCAGAGTCCAGCAGGAGCTGCCGGCGGGCGCGCGAGCGCGGTAAGCGGGGTACGCCGCCGCACGGACGAGGCGGCTGCAGGCAGGACACGGGGCTCGTCCTCAGCATTGGCCAGTCGCCACACTGTGAGCTTGCCAGCGACTAGACGACACGCACAGATGAGCGCACAGACAGCCCTACCTTGACTTGATCCCCGCTGGTCGCCACCTGAGCCTCTCTGACGTCGATGTCCTGGCAGAGTTTCTCGACGGTGGCAAGCTGCTGGTCGAGCGGCCGCTGGGACGCCTCCCGCGGCGACAGCGACACCCGCGTGGTCTTGCACCACGCCTCCACGTCCATCATGGCGCCCTCGCAACGCTCCAACGCACCAATCACCTCTTGAAGCAGCAACAGCTGGCGAAGTCGGGGCCAGGCATTAGAACAGCTCAGCTGCGGGTCGTCAGGATCTGACAGCCGTGCCGCAGTGACGTGACGAGGGCGGCGTGCGTGAACAGTCTATGACGACGTATCGCAATGATCCGCTCTATATCTCCGATGTCATCCACATGCCGAACGCACATTGTTACCCGTCTTCCCAATGTGGACAGCAAATGAAACTGAAATGCATCTCGGCCGTTAAATCCGTTTTAGTTTTTTCCCTATCATCACAGAGGTGCATCAAACTCCACTTTGTATGGTTCATGGGCCTAGGTCGACAGTTCACTTCACTTCCAACGTTACGTTCCCCAAACAAATAAAACTATCGCTGAACACTTTTACAAGCACGTTAACACAGTCAAAACCAACTCAGCTCAGGCCTTATCGCTGTTGTCACATGTGCCCAGCCCCATTGAGATCATTTCTTCCTCAAGATGGTATTTCCTTCGGACTTTCAACACCCTTCGAACTTTCAACGCCCTCTGAACTCGACGACACCCCCAGACGCCCGACCAGTGACTGGTGCCGTCTCAGCTCCGCGACCTGTCTTCGGCGGCCGACGCTGCCCCTACCCGGCTGTTGAGGGCGGCCTCAGTCGCGTCCTTCCGCTGCTTGCAGTCCTCGAGCAGCGCGGCTGGCGTGGGTGTCGACGGGGCCGGGCTGAGAGAAGTCTGCTCGGTCGCCATCTCGCTGAGCTGGCGGGCGACCTCCGGACACTCCCCCACCGCCGCCTGCGTCAGGCGGAGGGCTCAGTGTCACGGCAGGTCAGGGGGCTCAGTGTCACGGCAGGTCAGGAGGCTCAGTGTCACGGCAGGTCAGGAGGCTCAGTGTCACGGCAGGTCAGGAGGCTCAGTGTCACGGCAGGTCAGGAGGCTCAGTGTCACGGCAGGTCAGGAGGCTCAGTGTCACGGCAGGTCAGGGGCTCAGTGTCGCGGCAGGTCAGGGGGCAGTGTCACGGCAGGTCAGGAGGCTCAGTGTCACGGCAGGTCAGGAGGCTCAGTGTCACGGCAGGTCAGGAGGCTCAGTGTCACGGCAGGTCAGGAGGCTCAGTGTCACCTCAGGTAAGGGGGCTCAGTGTCACGGCAGGTCAGGGGCTCAGTGTCACGTCAGGTCAGGAGCTCAGTGTCACCTCAGGTAAGGGGGCTCAGTGTCGCGTCAGGTCAGGAGGCTCAGTGTCGCGGCAGGTCAGGAGGCTCAGTGTCACGGCAGGTCAGGAGGCTCAGTGTCACGGCAGTCAGGAGGCTCAGTGTCACGGCAGGTAGGAGGCTCAGTGTCACGTCAGGTCAGGAGGCTCAGTGTCACGTCAGGTCAGGAGGCTCAGTGTCACGTCAGGTCAGGGGGCTCAGTGTCACGTCAGGTAAGGGGGCTCAGTGTCACGTCAGGTCAGGAGGCTCAGTGTCACGTCAGGTCAGGAGGCTCAGTGTCACGTCAGGTCAGGCGGCTCAGTGTACGTCAGGTAAGGGGCTCAGTGTCACGTCAGGTAAGGGGGCTCAGTGTCACGTCAGGTAAGGGGGCTCAGTGTCACGTCAGGTAAGGGGGCTCAGTGTCACGTCAGGCCGCCATCGGGGACTCTCTCGCCGCGGCATGACCGAGGTCACCGAGGACATGGATCAGCGAGTAAGCTATCACATATTGATGTACAGTCCACAACCAATCAGGAGGGAATAGCTTGGAAGCAGCAACAAGCTCTCTAGCGGACACAGATGCCGCCACAAACCATTCAGCTTTATAGTGAAACTTACGCTCTCTACACAAATGACCTGTAAGCGTACACCCCCTTTCCCTTGTCACCCGATGCGGTGCGAACTGATAAGCTGTCACAGTACCTCATGGGCTGTCATCACATCTTACTGCCTGTCCACGTACAGCATCGATAGTGCTGCCACCCAGCGGTCACCAGCCGTACCTTGCACCGTGCCAGCGCGGTCCGGAGCTCCGGCAGCGTGTTGACCTCCAGTGGCTGCTGTACCAGCGGCTGCTGCTGCCGCAGCCACTGCTGCACGGCCTCGTGGAGCTCGGAGAACCGGCGCCGGTCATCCGGCGTGTCTCCGCTGCCGCCCTGCCGATAAGGACACGAGCAGGGATGAGGACGAGACAAACCGACACGCGGAGGTGGACTTAAAGTCTCAAAATATGCACATTTTTGTAGGAAGAGGGACTACTACCAAGCCGTTCCACACATTGCACTGTTTGGAATGAATCATTGAAGCGAGTCCAATGTGGATGACGGACCTAGCTTTGGTTCATTGTACCCACGAATCATTTGAACAAGTGGTTTATCGTTTGATTCGGTACGTTTACCAAAAGTAGTATGATTGCAATATTTCAACATGACAACAACTCGACCACGTTCGCACGTTATCTGCCATCCACCCCTTCACACGACTTCGTAAAAAACAAATTAATGAATACAAATATAAATCGTCAACACGTGTCAGACAACGACAAGCGAGAAATGATTACACAGCGGGAGCGTCAAAATCCTCTAGCCTAATACGAAACTCATTGCCGGTGCGAGAGGCGATGATGGCCGGCGGCAGGCGGCTCCAGGGTGAGACCGCGCGATACGACAAAAACTCAGCGCGCCGCTGACAAGCGAAGACCTGGCGGATCACGGGCACTCGCCGCTGCCGCCCGGACAACACGCTGGCATACGGCGGTATGTCATACAGCTCGGCATACAGCTTTATTTCCATTGATAGCTTGGTTGAACCCCAATGCTCACAAACGTATGGAAGCAATGCGAAGGAATGCGTCGCCAGGCGCCGTGTAATAGTAGCATTGTTCACGTGGCTTGGCGATGAATTGTTCGTCACAGAAGACAGGTGAGCGCTCAGAAACGAGCCCTCTCATTACAGAAACGGAGCGGTCGCATGCCGTCACCAGCCCCGGGCCGGGCCGGCACGCGCCAGGCCGACCCCGTCGCCGTTGCCAGAACACAAGCCGGTCTGCGTGGAGAAAACAATGGTCAGCCACCCGGCGCCACGTTGGCCGGCTCCCAGAAGCCCTTGACATTGAGGACGTCACTCACGACGGGAATGAGCCCCTCAGCGCCACAGACAGCCGGTAAACATGTTTAATCTCGGCCGACGTTTGAGGAACGGCCGTCTGCAGGGCCTGTTGGTGGCAGCTGAGTGCGCGGGCCCTCCGTTACGTCAGTGGCCGGGCGGAGGCCACTGGCAGAGCGTAATCACTGAACGCGCCAGGAGCAGACGTCAGCCCGGTCGTGAAACTGAAAGGGGGTAAGAATAGAACCCACTGGCGGCAGTCCAGCAGCAGTAGACGAGCAGCAAATTTAAAATCCGCGGAACAGCGCGTTGCAGGCACCTCCCGCATGGTCTAGTGGCTAGGATACACGGCTCTCACCCGTGAGGCCCGGGTTCGATTCCCGGTGCGGGAAAGCTTTTCAATTAAAAAATGACCATTGCGATATGGGAATACACCTGTGCTGTCGACGCGGAGAAAGCAAGTTTGGTGAACATTTGTGCGCTATAGAACGACTGATTGACCACCCGCACCGAGCCTTTAAATGGCGGTTGTATGCACTGCTATCGTGGTGTAACGAGCCAGCACCATGCTGCAACCACGTTGAAACGAGAGAATTTCGTGCCGCAGCCCCCGCCAAACGAAAGCTAACCATCGAGTTTTTTCGTTTCTGGTGTTGGAATTCCACTCCGAAGCCGTCTTTCTCTTCTATGCCCGTTCGTCCACATCCTGCTGGGTATCAGACGGCAACGCATGCGCCTCTGACTAGGCAGGCTATGCAACACCGAGCGTGGTCCAGCAGGTGATCGGCTCTAACGAGGCAGGCTAAACCAGCACCGAGCGTGGTCTAGCAGGGGATCGGCTCTAACGAGGCAGGCTATACCAGCACCGAGCATGGTCTAGCAGGGGATCGGCTCTAACGAGGCAGGCTATGCTAACGCCGAGCGTGGTCTAGCAGGGGATCGGCTCTAACTAGGCAGGCTATACCAGCACCGAGCGTGGTCTAGCAGGGGATCGGCTCTAACGAGGCAGGCTATGCCAACGCCGATCGTGGTCTAGCAGGGTATCGGCAGAAGGAGATCATCCACCGAATGGCTAGCAACAGCATCGAAACGTCAGGGAGGGGGATGCTGGACACCAGTCAGAACTGAGCATATAGGCAGTAGGTTTGAGGCCCGCATTAAGTATTTGTGGTCCGTAGGATGCTCTGCACATGCAGTTTAGGAACCTGGGAGGGAGCAAGAGTTATGGAAATAGTTGGGATGGACTACGGGGAGACGAATAGTAGGGCCACAGTAGGGGCAACATTGAGATATGGAAAAGCTCAAGGAAGCCCACCCCCTCCCCACATGCCCCACCCGTTACGCCTTTCCCGAGGCGGCGCCAAAGGACGGCGGGCTCGGCTCGGTCTTCAGCTCCATGGGAAGTATGGTGAGCACGGGTGAGATGGGCTCTCACGTAAATTCGCAAATGGTAAGTCTTGAATCTTATTCAGATTTGTTCTCCTTTCATGCAGCGCCTCCTATGTTAGGCCTGATAATGTCAGCATGCTGAAACAACGAAACCTAGCTGCAGCATTGAAGTCGCTCGCGCCGCATCACTGATGCTGCACCATCGGCACAGCGGCGCACGGCGACAGGCGTCCGTGTACCTGATCTGCTCCCATCACGAGCGGGAGAGAGCCCAGTGGCCTGCACTCACCGCTCTGCTCTCGATCTGCTGACCACCAGGGGCGGGAGCTGAGCTGCCCGAGTCCGGCTGCACTCCTCCGGCGGCTGGGCTCGCGTTTGTCGGCAGCGCCTGACGAACGGAGGAATGCAAAGGTAACGAACCCCGAACATCATCGGGGAATAAAATCCCGTTTTGTTGGCTTTACCATCGTTTCGTTTGCCCTGAGGATCAACAGATCGTAAGTGCACCATGACCCTGTAGTTTTGTTTACGTTGTCTGATGAAATCTTACTTCGGAACATTAACGCCATAGTCGCGAATGGCCATGAGCAGAATCGGGTTATCTCCACGCAACATCAAGGATACGGAGGCCGCTGCCCCTTGTACCCTCATCAGTCTTTTAACTCTCACCTCGTTCCCTAATCGACGCCCATAATCTGTTTGATAAAGGTAGCCATATGCAATCAGAGAAAAGTTGTCAGCAAGTGGGCCGACACACTCCACTGGGTACACATGTTCAGCGCACTCGGCGCTCTCAGACGCGCCACTCGATATTTCGCACCGGTCGACCCTGACCTGCTGCTGCTGCTGCTGCTGCTGCCGCTGCTGCTGCTGACGCTGCTGTTGCTGTTTCCGGACCTCTGCCACCTGCCGGAGGCCGGCGACGCGCTGCTGCAGGCCCTCCAGCTGGCTGATGACGCAGTCCAGGTCGCTGACCATGTCACCGCTGCGGGCGGCCGGCGCCGCGGCCAGCAGGCCCTCCGACACCGGCACCTGAGGCACGCGGCAGCGGCCCGCCGTCAGCGGACAGCGCTGGTCTGACGCGCGAGAGTAAGGCGGCCTACCCCGAGCGGCGGACACTGGCGCGGGATCGTGCCCTGCCGAACGATACAAACAAACTCTACACGATGGTCCTGGCTGGTATGGTCCCATCTCTATACGCTCCAATCGATCAAAAGTATGCAACAATCGGGAATCACAAGGAATCAAGAGGAAACGTTCCTCAAAGTCGAACTGAAAGCATGTGCACTGCCTGGCACATCACTTGACTACAGCACAGCACGCTACAATCCAGCGAGAGCAATCACGCTCTCGTTCAGAACGCCGCTGCTACTCAGAACACCACCGCACGGACCGTCGAAAGCGTGAGTGGCTTGACGGCCTTTAGCTGGGTTTTTGCCGGCCTGCGCGGGCTTGGCGGCGAGCTCGACAGTCGCCGGCGCATGTTGACGGCCGTCGCGTCGCTACTCCACCAGCACGTATATCGCCGCTGGCCTGTGCTTTTGTGGCGGCCTGGACACAACACCCTACCCCAACAACGTGCCGCATACACGTCTTTTTAGGAGCAAAGGCAGCACGTGTGGACCGTAGGCACTCTGTAGCCGGCTGATTTGTGACGGGAGCGTCGAGAGGCGGCTACAACGCTGATAAGCGTACTCCGCACCGGAATGATGAAATAAATCAATGGCAGCTCGCATCTCACAACCTAAATGTGTAGAATCCCTGGCACAAGGACCGGGTGATAAGCCAGCGGGTACATCGCGCCTTCCGTGTAATACCTTTGGTACTTCTGCGACGCATACTCGCCTTTCCGAGACAACCGAGCCATACAGATAATCACAGAATAATATTCCGTCACCGTAGTAGACTAGCGCTCGATAAAAGGTTGGAACCAGCGCACACCGCACGACTCAACCAAAACAATAAAAAAAACGATACGCGTGTGCTTTATGCACGTCAGTAAGGACATGGCGTGTTCTGTAAGCGTAAACATGTGGCTGTGTAGCAAACACAGTATGTCTACCTAGTCTTTTAATGCCGTACAAAGCAACCGCATTGTCCTGCCTGCTCCGCGCCCCTCCCCTCCCCGTCAGTTCCGGGCCGGCGCGTATCCGCGTGGTGAGCGGTGTGAAACCGGCACGTGGGCAAACCGCTGCGCCGTCAGCCCAGTGAAGTGGTTCACCCCGTGTCCGCTGGATGGCAGTGCGATCGGGACCGGAGGCGCGCGCGTTGAGACTCGCCGCGGCCGTGTCTCTCCGCACCACAGGTGCAGTCGCCGCCCAGACGCATCTGGTCTGTCCCAGTGATGAGCGGCGGCCGTTTTTGTCGACAGCGCGAGAAGACGGAAGCCAATTGTCCCCGACAGGCACGAGATCAACGAGAGGAAACAGCACGACCCGCCTCAGCCAACGAGGCGACACCATATGGCGGCAGGGGAAGAGCGGGAGGGTGCCACACATGCCCGGTGTTGCTGGTCACCGCCGCTGCTCGGCCCGCGAACAACGCTCCTAATAAGCACACGCGCGGATTGAGCGTGCGGGGCGGGGGCGGGGGGGGGGGGGGGGGGCGGCAGAGGGTCTCTCCACCTCCTCCGACTGCGGGGTCTCGTCTCCGGTGGCTTCGGGCGCGGCCGCGGTCTTGTCGTCCGAGGCCGGCGTCATCTTCTTCACATCGCAGAGCATCTGTCAAGGCACGACCGACACCCTCAGACACTACCACGGTGTTTACGAGGCCTGTGTCAACGACCGACACCCTCAGACACTACCACGGCGTTTACGAGGCCTGTGTCAACGACCGACACCCTCAGACACTACCACGGCTGTTTACGAGGCCTGTGTCAACGACCGACACCCTCAGACACTACCACGGCGTTTACGAGGCCTGTGTCAACGACCGACACCCTCAGACACTACCACGGTGTTTACGAGGCCTGTGTCAACGACCGACACCCTCAGACACTACCACGGTGTTTACGAGGCCTGTGTCAACGACCGACACCCTCAGACACTACCACGGCGTTTACGAGGCCTGTGTCGACGACCGTTGCTCTCTGGCACTACCACGGCGTTTACGAGGCCTGTGTCAACGACCGTTGCTCTCTGGCATTACCACGGCGTTTACGAGGCCTGTGTCAACGACCGGTACTCCCAGGTACTACCACGCCGTTGACAAGGCGTGTGCAAACGCAGTCTGCACAGCACCAGACACGCCTATTTTCACTACGAACAAAGCGACCAGCCCTTATAGAGCTTTGAGTACAAACATGTAGGCGCTTGCAATCATATTGACAGAAAAAGCTAAACAAAAGAAAATCGGGGCACAGTCATTCATGACGTTTTGCGGGCTTTTCTTGGTCCCCATAATACAATGCAGTTTCAAGGCAGATGAACTTTCGCTGAGTATCTGTTCCATGGAAGGCTCATTCCTCACCTCCTCCAGGGTCGATGTCAGCGACTGTACTTCAGTGGATAGCGGCTGCCATCTGGTGGTGACCTCGTCAACGAAGTGGGTCGCAGCCTTCTTCTCGTCAGCACCTGCAAAAGTGCCAATATAGAAGTGTGTCCTTGCGGCCTGCAGATTCTGAGGTAATGACCTGGGAAGATCTGGCGGAACCGCACTTGCCATTGGTAGATTACGGATAACTTGTAACTTACGGATAACTTGATCATTTCCAAATGTGCAATATCAACACTCGCGTACCAAAAACGGAGCATGTCAAAAGACACAAGCAAAGTCTCAATACACACTCACATGCTCCATGCCCAGTGCGTAGTGGCCCCTGGCCACACCACAACCTTGATAGTCACTCACTGATCACCCATTGCTCCACAATGACATCCCCTCCCCAGCGCCGGCTGACCCCTTTCCTGGCCGGCTGACCTCCCCGGCACTCGCTGATCACCCACCACTCCAAAACACCACCCCGTCCCCAGTGCCGGCTGACCCCTTTCTTGGCCGGTTGACCTCCCTCCCGGCACTCACTGATCATCCATCACTCCACAATGACATCCCCTCCCCAGCGCCGGCTGACCCCTTTCCTCGCCGGCTGACCTCTCTTCCGGCACTCACTGACGTCACCGTCACGGATCAGGTCATCGGCCGCCTGGCGCATCTCCAGCAGCGGCTTGTCGAAGTCGTGCAGGAGGCCGCCGTCGGCCAGCAGAGCGCCGGCCTCGGCGGCGACGCGCGGCCCCGGCGCCCGCCGCGCCAGCCGCACCGTCCACACGTGCACCGTCTCCTCCACCAGGGTCAGGTGCGTCACCACGCGGTACTGGCGACACAGAGCGCCGGTCAGCGCCGCCAGCCGCAGTCCGTCTCCCGGGCGCCGCCGGGCTTTGGGAGCCGGCAACGGCTTGGTCGGCCGAAAGACATCAATGGAGTGCATGTGTTCTGTGCGTAGGCTGAATTTTCATGGGCTGACGCCGTGTCCCGAACGTGGCCCCCAAGTCCGGCTGCTGGGTCCACCACTAAAGCTGAGAGGGCGTTCCAGATGACGCGGTTAGCAGCTGATTCGCGACGCGTACATGCTACGGTGAGGTCACAGCGACGTCACAGAAAGGTCACGGAGACGTCACACGTTTAACCGGACAGTTTCACCTAAGACGACCTAAATCCTACCAGCCCTACTGGGCATCATGCTCACACCGCCCCCCTTTTGCGATGCGTTATCAGCAACAACCGAATCAATCCCGCCAGCGGTTTGTTGCGTGTTTGGTGCAACATCTGGATCAAGCGCTGCAGCTGATGACTGATGAGATGTGCACTGATGGTGACTGATGAGATGTGCACTGATGGTGACTGATGAGATGTGCGCTGATGGTGACTGATGAGATGTGCACTGATGGTGACTGATGAGACGTGCACTGATGGTGACTGATGAGATGTGCACTGATGGTGACTGAGATGTGCACTGATGACTGATGAGATGTGCACCGGGCGCGCCCTCGCCAGCCGCAGACGTCCAGTCGACCCCGGCCGCATCAGCCGACGGTTCCGGCAGCGCCACTGACCCTGTGCACGACGTAGTTGAGCCGGACGGCGCGGCGGCGGGCGCGCTGCCGGGTGCTCGCCAGCCGCGCGTCCAGACGGCGCAGCTGCTGCGGAGGCAGGCGAGCGGCGACCGGCGCCGTTCGAGCGGCGCGCAGCTCGCCCTCCACGCGCGCCAGCGACGAGAAGAACGTCTGGAGACGGGCGGCGCGTCAGGGCCGGCGGGCGGCGGCGCGGGTCAGGAGGGGGTGGGGGTGGGGGAGGTGAGAGTGGGCAGACATTAAACTCGGCACTGCCTAAACCGCACGTACTTTATATCGAGTGTATAGCTTAGCCATACGGGCTGTTCGAGGCCGCGGTTCTATTGTAACTTGTTCAGCTGTATGAGTGACAGGCTAGAATGTCACTGGAAGTTCTCGTAAGGCAGCGAAGGGGTCGCTTGTAATAAACGGTCGCGCTGTTACTGATAATACCACAGTAGTCTGACCAAACCACAGAGTAATTATACTCAGCCCGTCTGCAGGATAGCACTATCGTGCCATGCAACACCATGACAACAATACAGCCTTGCGGTAACGCTTCAGTCAGCCTCAGCCCGGGACCGATCGTCGCTCTGGAATCCGCATAACCGCCCACTTGACATCTGGTGTAACCGCGTGACGCACATATCAGTTGGTCATGTCGCAGTCAGTGCGTGTGGCACTGCTATCACTCCAGCTGAAAGGGGGCGTCGCGTGCTGTTTACGTCGCAGCTGACGCTCAGCCGGCGCCTGAATGGGTCACGCACGCTTGACCGAGGTCGGGCGCGGACGGCGGCACGCCCGCCTCACAACAGGCCACGCACTCTGCAGTGATCTGCTAGGGGCGGCAGGGCCGTTAGTGCAGAGGGCCTTATCTGCGAGTTCCTCGGGAAAACTCAGCACGACCCGTATCAGGGGACCCGCACCTAACATCTAAATCCCCAAATCTGGCCTTCTTCTCCTCTATCTCGCTTTATCCTGCATCCTCGCGACACCTCGCCTGTCCGGAGCAGACTGCATGCGTCAGCCGCGAGTGTGCAGAGAGCCTCGTGGGAAGGGGGACCCCGACCGGGTACCCAGCGCGCATGCGCAGGTTAAAGCTTGGCAGTTGCCCCCCCCCCCCCCCTCCCTCAGGCGCATGCAAGTCTGCCCTACGTTTAACCATTTGCACCCATCCCATAGCCCTGGAATTATCATTTCTGATAGAAAGGGCTCGAATATAAACAACCAATCTAAATCCCCAATCTTTTCCCAACCTAAATCCCCACTTTTCGGAGGTCATCAGTGGGCCGGAACAACACTGTTCTGCGGGGCAGGGCGAGTGCGATCGACGTCCGGCTTTTCTTGGCGGTGGCTTATCGCTGATACCACCGGCCCGCGATTACCGACCACCGTCTGATACGTTACGAACGGGCTGCGCCACCTGAAGGACTGGATATTTTACGGAGCTGGCCGGCAGACCCTAACGTGGCGTTGTAACCACCCAGAGTTAATTACGCCCCTCAAGCAGGCCTCCGCAGGGTCCGTGCGGGGGGGAGGGGCAAGCAAAACACCGCGTCTGGTCGCTTAAGATCGATTCAGAGTTACCCTTTGCAAGCAGGCCTTCGCGAGGTCCGTGGGGGATGGAGGGAGCGAAGCGTCTGGTCTGGTCGTTCAAGATCGATCTTTACCTGTATTTCGCGTGCGGTGTCGCGTGGTACGGTAACGACCACGAATGGCGTGGGGGAGGGGTAGGGGGGCCAATTCCGCCCACCTCTGGACCTAATGGGGTTGAGCGCCATTCGCACTGAAATCATGCATCGCAATCCGATGAATTGCAAACACTTTAATGAAGCAACTGGCGGCCAGGTAAGCTTGCTTCTTGTTTAAATCGTATTTCCAAGTCTCAGCTCATCTAATCCCAGCTTTCCCGACGCACGGTATCGCCGGCCGCTGGA
Source organism: Pollicipes pollicipes (assembly GCF_011947565.3). NCBI lineage: Eukaryota > Metazoa > Arthropoda > Thecostraca > Pollicipedomorpha > Pollicipedidae > Pollicipes > Pollicipes pollicipes. The sequence continues at coordinate 40,654,142 of NW_023596136.1, forward strand.
GGAGTCGGTTACCGAACGGGATCCACAGTGAGTCATGACTCGTTACCTCACTGAGCACGCCCCGCTGACATTACACTCATCCATGCAATTTTGCGAGGCGTAACCTACACTCGACTATGCACAAAAATGTTACGGCAATGAGTTCAGTGCGCATCGATAGCCTCCACCACGTATATCAACAGCGCTCCCCTCGCTGGCTCCCACAGGCGTCCAGGTACGAAAGCAACACAAAGTTCATCTGCATGGGTTGCTCTGACCAGGGGCTCAGTACAACCTTTCCCTATAACGCGCGTTCACGCCATTTCGCACTGCAGTTTGTTGTGAACCACGTCCGGGTGGGAAGGACACCCCAGGTGTCTTAACAGCTGTCGGACTCATGGATTTATGTTAAAGTCTTGACCAGTGACGAAAACACGACCGTTTCCAAGGTTCCGAGTAAGTAAGTGCATCAAGTAAGCCTTAGCCGTGATTTATCACGACAAAACTACCACAGAGCTGCAAAAAAGCTGTGAGACAGTTTGCACCCAACTTTTACAACAGTTTGCCCAAAGCCGGAAAGAGACCAGGCAAGTTTTGTACAGAAGACTCGCATATGGATAGATTACCGAGAAGTCGTACCATGCGACCGAAAACGTGGTTACCTTCGTTTCAGTCATACAGCCAAGGTATAAACGAAAACACTGGTGCGGAACTCTGTCCACTGCATCAAAGCGCTTCTCTTCAATGCAAATAGACCATCATGTATTTCGTAACACGCCTGGATTCAAAAGAAGCAAAGCATCATCTTCAAGCAGTTCGCGGCCCACAGAAAGACACGGTTGTGAAGGCCGACCCCCGTGGGACGAGGTACGCAAGCACGCACGTTAGTTACATCACCAGGGACCCAAAGCATTGAACAAGAACTGTCAGCCCCAGCGGGTAGTCCCAGTGCCCAGCGCCCTAATGCATCATGCACACCAAACATAGTTTCATGACGAACTGAAGCCACCGACATCCACACCGCAGCCCAAAGCGAAACACATACACTTCCACTGTTTATTACGAGCAAACCAAGCACTTACTCGCGAACAACTGAGATAAATGCCTTCTAAAGCAAAACGCACAACGCAAAAGAAAAAGTGTAACACGCAAGAAAACAACAGCAAAGTGCAAACTACAGCTGCCTCGTGCACGAGATTCCAGCCAGAGTTAGTGTCGGCTGCCGGCCAGCGTGCGTGCTGAGCGCGGGGGCGGCCGGCGCCGCTAGGTGGGGCAGCCGACCAGTACCGTGTGCTCCTCCAGGATGACGGTGACGCTCTGGGGCGCACGCGCGCTGCCGACGGCCGGGTCCTGCGCCCTGTCCAGCAGCGTCTCGGCGCGGCCCACCCAGCTGGCCACGCTCTGCAGCGGCGCCGGCAGCCGGCCGTCCAGATGCGCCTGCCACTCGTCCAGCTGCCGACACAGGCGCCGAGACCGTCAGCGGCCGTCGCCGTCGCGTGAGACGGGCCCGCCGCCGGCTCGGCCCCTGCCGGCACGTCTAGCCGAGGTCAGGGACGCCGGCTGGACTGACAACTCCTAATCAAGGCGGCCGCCGCCGCTACCCTGAGCCGCCGTGGCATTCAACGCACAGCAGCCTTAGGTAAGAGGACGCCGTTTTTGAAAAGCAGCTTTAAGCTGAGCTGAAAATTGGCGCACAAACAAGACATATCAAGCTGTGTCTACAGTTCAGCGTGGTGACTTTACAACGATCTCAGTCCTTGATGAGGTAAGTTGTTCAGTGCATTAGCGAGGAACGTTATTCACATAGATGAGACAGTAGTAATAGCCTTATTCCCCAGACAAAAACCAGGAGAGTGGAGATACAGATTGGTTGATATTTCGGCAACATGCCTCTATCGAAACAATGGCAGATGTGCTATTGTTTTGATAACGGCATGTTGTCGAAATATCAACCCATCTTTACCTCCATTCTCCTGGTTTTTGTCTGAGGAATAAGGCTATTACCACTGTCTGCTCTCAGTTCTTCTTTGACTCTCTCTGATTCGGAAGCGGAATTCACAGCAATGCCAAGAGGTGATTTCAATCACCGCGCACATGGTTGGTTGGCTACTTGGGATTTAGGGCGCGTCAACCACACAGTCATACACCGCCCATTCAGTGCGCGCGTGTCCACGAACGGAAATACACGCGGCAGTCCTATGGCACGGCAGTACAGTACATTATGCATGAGGACGAGCTGTAACTGGACCCACAGATGATTGAATTGTGATTCTCTTGCTCGGTTTTGTCCAATAGGATCCAGTCCGCTGTACCCGACCAAAATGCTACAGGAAGCATGGATATTTCGCTCACTGGGCAATGTGGGCACTCAAAATGGCACGCAAATGGGCACTCAAAAGAACCCGCTCATAACCGGATGCCTTCATGTCAGCTTGTCAGATTGTCCCGGCTGTCAGCCTGGCCCACTTCGCGAGTACCGCCACGGCGCTGGGCCCGGCCTGCCCCGTACCAGTGTCTCGAGGGTAGTCCAGTCCTCGTCGGCCCGCTGCCAGCCGTCGGCCGGCATCAGGTCAGCCGTCTTGCGTAGCTCGGTGTACCGCAGCCGACGCTCCGCAGCCTCGGTGCGCGTCGAATGGTACCTCTGTCGGCGGAGCAACACGCTGGCAACCGATGCCGACGAGGTGCAGGGCTGCGGTGCTGGGCTTAACGACGCATGCTACGCAAGGGAGGAGGCGGACTACCAGGTTTTAGGAAGCGGCTGTCATGTAACGACGAGAATGTAACGGATAGCGACAGTGCGTGTCACGCTCTTGTCCGGGCTCCAGCCATGGCGGGTCGTGTTGACCTGCCGACGTCCGCCTACGTGACATGGCTCATCTGATATGCTGCCTACCACCCTGACCACTATCTGCTATTACGTCATCATGAGGTCCGATGCCAGACATCTGATACCGTCAGATCCGGTGTCTGATATGCGACATCCGAGGTCTGATAACCATGTGCGGCATGGCTGGGGTGCGGCGATAATAACGTAACGCATCGGGCTTCCCATGTAAAATCGAACTGTACACACAATCGATAGTAATGGGAAAGCTATTGTTCCGTTCCTCCTGCATGCAACCACTTGAAGTGTAATTCAGAAACGGGAAGAGGGGAACCAAAAGAAAATAGAACGGGAGTTGGAGAGATGGCGTGGGAGACCGGAAACAAATGTGGGCTCTAAAATGTGAAACTACGGTTGCAAGCCTTTACTCAATCACTAAACGGTGCAGTAACGTAACCTTGTGAAACCCGGGGATTTTTAGCCCACAGTCTAGAAATATTGCACATGCATAGTAAATAAACGAACGAGTGAAACAAAACCGCCCTGTTTGCATTGGCAACGCAACCTCGAATATATCACCGACTAATGTTTATTCGCTGACATCACCAACTTATCTTCACTAGTGTTAGTTTATGTTCATCAAGACGACAAGACCGACTAAAAAAAGACAATGGCACTACATCTCTGATGAGGGATGATGGCAACCAAGCCGCAAAGAACGTCTTCTCTGCTCACCTCAAAATTGTCCTTCTCTGGCGACCGAATGTTTCGGACGATGCGTATCGTCCGGATGATCCAGACAGTGATCTCCATGACCTCCTGTTTGGGGGTGCGCTGCTCGCCACTCGCCGACTGAAAAAGGCGTACCATTAGGCACGCACCAGTGATTCTCACGCTGGGCGGCGGAGACAATACAACACCAGGGAGCGTGCTCGGTATCCGGTGAGGGAAGGGTGGCCCAGTTCTTGCCGACCTTCGCCAAACACCACAGGCGAAGGAACACGATGCTCTACGCGTAACAGTCTCGGGTCCGGCCTCTCCACCCAGGGCTGACACGATGTCGTTTAAGGCGCTAAGCCTCACCGCATCAATGGGGCAGCGGCGGCGCCAGACCTCCGCCCCACCCACGTGTCAGCCATGCCCTGGCCATTGAATGCAGCGTGGCCAGTTTTTGTGCGCCGCGCGAGGGCTACCACTGGCCATTCACACGCATCAGCGTTCTTTCGCCGGAGCGCAAGGCAGCGCACTCACGTAATCCGGTCAAGATCACCGTGGAAGATACGTCCACTTTTTACACATCGCCTTCCGATTGAGCAAGCAAACATTCCTATCAGCTCTGCCGCAGCAGCGTGCCCCTCCCCCCCCCCCCCCCCCCCTCCACACCGGTCTATTGGCCCAGCGCCAGATACAGCTGGGTGGGAATCACACGCGTCCAACTGAGGCCAGCGCAGGTTCAAAGCGGGCGCCGCAGGACGGGTCGCTGGGTCAGCAGACAGAGGCGGGCCGCGGCACTTCGGATGTGCTCCCAGCTGGGAGCCAGCTCCGCACGGACCCAACCAGCCAGCCGACATCGCAGATGCCGAGGTGGCACAAATTAACGATAAATGCAAGTCAAACAGCACATCAGCCAACTCGCCTCCTCGCTGAAACTGGTATTAAACCAGCACCACCTCATCCTGCGACATGCTAAATATAGTCTCCCAATAGCCATGCTCGGACTGGCTGTGTCTGCTGTACCTATTGTAACAACCAATACCTCGAGCGTACGGGACTAGAATGCCCCACACCGCGCCCACATCGAACCCAGCTGCTACGTCGGCCCTCAGACCCACCCAGTGCGTTAGACGACTGCCTCGCAGCTGCACCTCCATCACTCACCCGGCTGAAGTGTCTTGGGTTTGGGGTACTTGTGCACGAACTGGGCCACGTACGTCATCACCGACTTCTCGTCCGGCTCCGGCACGTCCACGTCCTCGGGGTCCAGAAGTGGGGCGATGCCCAGCTGCTCATCGGCCGCCTACAGCGTCACAGGCTGGGTCAGGCAGGGTCACAGGCCGGGTCAGGCAGGATCACAGGCCGGGTCAGGTAGGGTCACAGGCCGGATCAGACAGGGTCACAGGCCGGGTCAAGCAGCGTCACAGACCGGGTCAGGCAGCGTCACAGACCGGGTCAGGCAGCGTCACAGACCGGGTCAGGCAGCGTCACGGACCGGGTCAGGCAGAGTCACAAACCGGGTCACGCAGGGTCACAGATGGGGTCAGGCAGGATCACAGACCGGGTCACATACGATCACAGACCGGGTCAGACAGCGTCACAGACCGGGTAAGGCAGAGCCGCTGGCCAGGCCAGGCAGGACTACAGGCCAGGCCATGTAAGACCGGGTCACAGGCCAGGTCAGGCGGGTTTAAAAGTCGGGTCAGCCGGGGTCACCGACGCCCCACGTCGGTGGAGTGTTACACCGCGCCCTAGCCCGGCGGGACTCTCTGAAAGGCTGGGTTTATGGGCGGGTGCGCCGTCTATCGTCCATCCAACGGTACACCCAGCATTGTTTTTGTCCTCTGTGCCGCCAGCTGAACCGCGTAAACAAATGTCCACATTTCAGAACCTTTCAAGGTCCTGGGTCATGGCCATTTTTTAAAGACTTGGCCACATATCACGTTCTCAGCGGTGCGCACCAGCACAGCTCACCTCCTCCGAGCTTTTTACGAGTTTTATCCGAGAAGAGAGATGGACATCCCGGCACACATATACACAATCCATCGATCTGTGACCCCACGCCGCGTGAAACCACCGGCGCCCAGCCACGCCGACAGCGGCAGCCGGCCGGTGCACACCTTGAAGGCGGCGCCGAGCCGGTTCAGTGAGGTCATGCGCTCGGCGGCGCCGACGTCCACGGCCGTCGGCTCGATGCAGTGCACCACGGCGACGAACGCGCGGCCATCGCGCCACGACGGTCCGAAGTCCTGGATCTCGATGCCGTACATCCTGGCGGGGCGGACAGGCGGCGGTGGTACAGCTCGCGGCGTGCGAGGCGGAGCAGGCGCGCTCCGGGTCGCGGTGCGGACAGGCGGTGCTGCCAGTGCAGACTGCACCGAACGCCCGCGTAACATCGGCGGGACCGTTTGCGTTAACAGCGACAGCGGCGCTAAAAACACGCTAAAACGACATTCGCAGAGGGGAATGAGAACCGGTCATCTTCCACGCGCATGTCGCGCAAACCGGTCAACCGTACGCAGCACAGACCAGAGACATCCCAGTACATACATCATCAGCATCCAGAGACGGCTGCGGCGAGCTGCCCGCCGCCGCCCTCATGCGGGCGGTGCCTGGCGCGTGAAGAGGACGCATCACTCAACAGACCATCCGGCAATCCGTCCGCGGCCCCTCCCCTCGCCCCCCGGACTCACTGCGTGGCGCCGCGGGCCCAGCTAAGCAGCGCCTTGCGGGCGCCGGGCTGCGGCTGCTGCGGCCGCGGCTGCGGCGGCGCCCCGTTGGCCTGCTGCTCCGGTCCGGCGGGCCCGGCGGCGGCCGAGGCGGCCATGCGCGCCTCAGCGCTGGCCAGGCTGCCGCTCCAGGCCAGCTGCTCCAGCGCACGGGTGCTCATCTCGATCTGCGTCAGGTCAGCTCAGGTCAGCTCAGGTCAGGTCAGCTCAGGTCAAGCCGGTCCGTCGATACAGGCGCGCTCGGTGTAGACGGGGGCTCAGAATCGACGACGTGGATGACGGCAGCACGAATCGGCTCGTTCTAGCGCGCTACACTGCTCCCGCTTCGGGGTGGGTAGTATGGCGCGCTGGTAGAGGACGGAGCTCAGATGGATTATGCACTCACCACACGTGGTGAGCGCATGGAGCACTTTAGCACTTTGCTCCCGATCAAATGACAACCCAAATTACGTTCCTCACTCCCCACAGCGCAACTTCAGTTTCCATGCCGACGCTCTCGCTGACGAAAGCCTTCCGCTCTCGCTGCTCAGGCCAGGTCGGACATGGCACGACAGCACAGCCGAGTATCGTTTGCATACGGTGACATCATCTCGGAGGTAAGGCAAGAGCGGTATGAAAGCGGGCACCGGTTCTACGCCCCCATGAGAGCCCTGTCAAGCGGGCCCGCCCGACTTCCAGCCTCCAAACCCGCCTATACGCCGGAGAATGCATCGCTGGCAGACCTGGAAGTGCAGGATGATGGTCCAGACGAGGCCGAGGATGACCGGCGGCCGGCCGTCCACGATGTCCGACGGGTTGATGTTGACCAGTTTTATCTGCGGCAGGCGGACATCGCTCGCTCACGGCTCTGGCACGGCCCGAGCGCGCCGCGTCCGCAGCTCGGGTGCAGCCAACCCTCACACCCGGATAATCCCCGGAAGGAAAATACCGAGCGCCGAGTGTCACGCCCACGCGGGCTCCTATCTGTCCGCCGCCCCGACCGCCAGCCAGGCTGAGGCGGGGGGGGGGGGGGGGGAGGGGGCAGAGGGCTGGCGCTGTCACGAGACACGGCCTCTGGCCACGGCACCGCCCACACGGTCAACAAAACATCCACAAACGAGCGACTAGTAAAACGCTACCGCTGTCTACCCATTCATTCCACGAGTTTGAATGAACCTGGCGGCAGACTGTCCCCGACAACCAAGTGTGCGCTCCAGCCGCCGGGCGAACGCCCACATCCACCTGCGACCGCCGGCAGGCCCTCTCATGTGTCATGGCTGCCGCTTCACACGGGAGAACGCGGCGCTCAAACTATGCCACTCGGCCGCAGCGCTGCACCACGTCCGTGTGACGTCACCGGCAGCCGGCACGCAACCGCGGCGTGCCGGCGGCGGCGGTGCGCCCCCCCCCCCCCCCCCCCCCGCCGCCGCCGCCGTCCAATCCCGTTGTCACGCGCTGTTTGCTCAGGCGGTACCTGGGCGGGCGACGATCCATCCCCGGCCGGCTCGCGTGGTCCGAGCGCCGCGCACGTCGGCGGCCGGCCAGGAGCGGCGCACGTGACGCGCTCCTCCCGACAGGACAGCAGAACAAACAGCCGCCCCGCTCTCAGAGGGTCTGCCCTCGTGACCTTGGCGCCGGAGGGGTGTCAAACGGGCCCCGGTGGTCCGCGCCTCAGCGGCCGTCACGTACCGGGTCGGTCCACCGGCGGAGCGGGGCGACCGCGGGCTGACCGTCTCACATCGGACTGTTTGTTTTGTTTGAGGAAGCTGTTTGAACGGAGCATCCGTGCCTTTTCAAAGTGTGTCAACAACAGAACGAGGGGCATACTATAATAGTGGTCATTGTGACGTACATTTGTGAGCGTATTTCGCCGGTAACTTTCGCGGCACAAACCAAGAACAGCAGCAGCGATAACTGAAGGTCGAAAAGATTGGTGATTTCAATTGCAACAACCGTCCTGAAGTACGTAAGGCTTTTGTAATGTAGTCAGCCTAGATGCGACAAGCTTTTGACGCGCTGCGCGTTACTTAATTAAGGGCTACTGTAGACATCAGTCGGCTAACACGCACCACCTACACAGTACCTGCTTTCCGGATCCCAGTATTCCCCACATGCCTGTCTCTGTGTAAAGAAACGACACCATTCCAGCGATGCACGTTTTCTCGGTAGCCCTTGATGCGAGTACAGCCAGGGCCGGATCCGGCACATGACGGCGGGAGGCAGTTCCGGATTCGCTGCCATCTACGCGAAAGCTAGGCTCAAACATGAGAAGTCACGCTTTTCCGCGGTCTTGGGGGCACGGCCTAATCGGCCCTACCGTCTAGACCTGCCCGTAGCATACCCAGGAGTCGACCTTGCACCAGCAGCAGCCACTCCTGTGCCTGCCGTGGTGGGTGACGTCACACCCGGCCGGCCTCTACGGCCGCCGCACCACGTGGGCGGCCGGGGGCGTACTTCCCGGCTTTCACACGGCAGCCGAGCGTGCAGCCGCTCCGGACCAGGGGCGCGGCGGGCCGGGCTCTCCACCAGTACGGCCAACCGGGGCTAATCCTCCGCGCCTCGTAAGGCTTCGCAGCAGCTCTGTTTTACCTTCAAGCAAAAACTACTCCAGTCCTCCGATCTCCCCCCCCCCCCCTCCCCATATCCATCCACGCTAACCTGCCTCCATCCCATTTTCACGCGGTGTTACCACGCCGCAAGAGGACCATCAATCACCGCAGCATGCGCCCACGCCAGCGGCCGGGACCGGGCCCTCCTCCCGGACAGCCGCCAGGGCCGCCAGCGGACGAGCCAGCGCCGCCAGCGCCGCCTGCGCCGCGGCCACTCACGTGTCGGCTCTGCAGGAAGCGCAGCGCCGTGTTGGCGTTGCTGAGGAAGTGCGGCGTTCGCAGCACCCGGCTCCTCTCCACCGGCTGGGGAAGCGACAGCGCATGTCACCGCCGCTGAGAGGGGGCTAACACACGCCAACGGCTCCGCTACATCCGGTAGTTGCTCAGCACTCCACACAGAAAGCGCGGCCTTCGCGACATGTAAATCGAGCCGCAGGTCTGGGCGGGTGATGTCAGCGCGTGGGTGGGGAGATGAGCTCTTCAGCGATGACCGGCGGAAAGAGCACCGAGCCCGGGTCTGCTAGTTGTCAGAGCGGGGACTAAAAAGCAGTCGGTCCCAACGACCTTCTGCGTCACTTGGGTGGTCATGCTGGCGCATTAGCACCGAGCGTCACCAGTCATACGAGCACTTTTCGCGTGTCACGGTTGGGCCTCCCGGTGCCAGAAGCAGAGAGGTCGGTCAATACGAGCCAAAGTCATCGTCAAGGACCCGCTCGGAGGATTTAGTGTTTAGTGTTAAGTTAAAACCATCACGCACAAAAGACCAACACACCAGAATCCAGCATGACGCGAATAGAACAAACCATAAACGACCACACAACACGAAGTCGCCCTTCGCCTAAACACCGGCAGCGGCGGGGCTGCGTGGTCTAACCGATCCGGCACCGTGACCAATAGGTCCAGGGTTCAATACTCGACCGGTGCGTTTTTCGCTGACCATCGACATGACAGCGGCCGCAAGCGGCGCTGAAACGACACGGCCTGTGCAGTCACCCGCACCAATGAATGTTCTCACTCTTGGCTGTCAGAGTGACGGGCACCAGCGCCGCGTCAGGGCGGGTCGGCCCAACACCCACCAGATCCTCTCCGGAGAGGACGTTCAGCAGGGCCAGCAGGCGCGTGCTGTCCTTCAGGTCGTCAATCAGGTTGGTCATCTGCATCGGCGGCTTGTGCTGTCGGCAGAGTCAGACGCAGTTAGCGCTGGCGATCGGGGCAGACGGCGCACACAACATTATGCGACGTACACCCCCAATCACGCGCCGAGGGAGGGGGCGAGGCGGGAGGTCACAGCCCGAATGAATGGTTGGTTAGATGGAGAAACACTGGCCATTTAGCCTGCTGGACACCCGCTGGGTCCATTTTCTTTCAGCTTCTTTGACGGTGCGCTGCGAGCATTGTCGTGCTCAGTTCACCCTCGGCATGTACACACAGTTGATCATATGATTGCGAGAAGCCGGCGGAGCCTGACATCACTACCCCGACCGGTTTCAGAACCGGCCTGGTGTATGAAGCCGAGTGCGTTTCTCGGTAAAAGAGTCTGGCAGACTTTCACGAAAACCTCACAGCCTATCGGTACATTACATGGCCGATACGAACGAGCTAACCCGTTTTTCGCCTGACGAGAGATTGGACGCAAATCCCTGCATTGGAAGCCACTGCAAAGCCACCGGATAAGCCGCTTTGCAAGCACGAAGGCCAGTGGCCCGCCCCCGGGTGCCGGCTCCAAGCGCGCGGAGAGCGAGCTGTTCTCTGAACGGCACCTGAGCCGGTATGTCTCCCCGGCACCGCACAAGCTGCTTCTGGCGCGGCTCGTCTGCCGCTGCCGGCAAGCCGCAGCACCAAGGCATACAATGCAGGTGTAACCTCTATACTGTAGCATTCAGCATCCGGCAGGCAGCGGGCAGCAGTAGGCGCTATAGACGGGGCCGGCCTGCCGTGCTCCACACAGGAAGGGGCGGCCTACACCACCCCACCCCCCCCCCTTCCTCCCAGCCGTCGCCTGCCGCGCGGGGACGTGGGCGTTTTGGCGCGCGGGGCGAGCGACCACAGCTGCCTCCTGTAGGTGCACGGGCCATTGGCGCAAATGGAGGTGCGGCATGGCGCCCTCGGTCTGAATCGCCGCTGTGCCGGACGGAATCGGAGGAGGCGGCACGGCTGCCCTCGGTTTGAATCGCCGCTGCGCCGGACGGATTCGGAGGAGCGGCACTGGCGCCCTCGGTTTGAATCGCCGCTGCGCCGGACGGAGATCGGGCCTGCGGTAGGCGTGACGGTCGGCGCGAGGGTGACGTCACAGCCGCCGCGGGGATGACGTCAGACGTGCCGGATGGGAGCGGTGGGAAACGGACGAAGTGGGGGCTACGTGAAATGATGTTGCACCACTTGTGGAATGTGAACTGTCTGTGTACCGCTAAGTGAACATCGATTGTACCAGATAATTGCCATGAACAGGCCAAGCCGCTGTGCACTTCAAGAAGTCACATGCCACTCTGTCATTCGAGCTACAGGGGAATCGGTCGCGTGGCCAAAGGGATCATGGAAGCCATGCTCTTCTCTCCTGGAGCTAGCGGGGTCCCCTGGGATCCAAGGCCCAGCAGTTTTCAGGCAGTTAAATATGTCCGTAAGCCACTAAAACATAAATACGGACCCTGAGGCATCATTGTAGCATAAACCGGGTATCACAATGCTCCCCGATTGAGAAAGACGTCTCCCTGGCTGAAAGGGCCCTTTTGGGCCGATTTGGCCCTCTCCTGGGTGAAATCCTAGCAAACGGCGCCACTGACGTGATCGACACGAGATGACCGTGCCGCCGCGGCCCGATCTTCATGGCTGCGCCAAACGCATGAAATCGTGTCTGTTGGTTCCTGCTGACGGTATTGGTTTGCGGGGCGGCCGCGCGGGACCGGTGCGCTGGCGGCAATGTTCGGCGGCTGTTGCGTGGCCGTCAGATGCCGCGGCAGGGAGCGGGGCGTGACGCGTCCGGCGCGGCCGCCGCCGCCGCGCGCACAAACAACAGCGCCCTAGGGCGAAGAGCCCGGACGCCCGGCCGGCACACTGAAGCCCGCCTCGGCCGCTCGCCCCGCCGCTGAGGTCACGCGGGGCACGCTGCTGGTCAGTTCCCTGGATGACAGCGACCCGATGCTCGTGCTTTTAATGATGCCGTCGGCCAGACCTCGGTTGGCCAGCTGCCAAATCCGCCACTGCCCGAGCCCGACGTGCCGCCAAGGTTACGTCAGCCTGGTAGCAGCGACGGAGCGCCGTCGACCTCGCCAAGGTCGCAGCAAATCTCATGTATAACATGAATAATCGATTATTGATGCCTCAGCGACGTTTCCCACAATTACACCAAAATGGGTGCATAGGTGACTGACTGGGCTGAGAGACGGTTTCGCTGATGATTCCGAACCGACTGAAGCACAAGTCACAGGCCACGCTTGAGGGTGCAGAGCCAACATGAGAGGTTCTCTAATTCTAGTTCTCCTGGAATGAGCATAACACTTTTATTAAAAGAAGCGGTTTTGGAAATCCAATACGGCATTTCAAATTTTCCTAGCCTTCAGCTGTAACGTTCCAGACAGAAATGCTGTCCGTGTTGGAAATGCCACTACGTCGCATTATCCTTGCATATGGCACGTGCTTTGGCTGGCACTTAGTACAAATACCACGGTGTAAAGGGAAAGACTCTGATGGAAAAATAAATCAATGAGGGAAGCGTGCGGCAGCACTCTAAACATCGGGCTCAGAAAACGATTTTTTTCACGGCCATTCTTCGAAAACGTGTAGCTTTCGCGGTGCGACGGAAAAGAGCGCCGTCTTATTCGCAGATAACTGAACAGTTTTCCTCACTGGCCAATTACGATCGCAACGAGACATATCCCACGCGAAGTGGGCATGCCCCCCCCCCCCCCCTTGGGTTTCCTGAGAAGTATTGATGGAGGAAATGGCTTGTTAGGGAGGGTAAATGAGAACCGCAGCAATGTTTGACCCAGGGGGCCCTTGAGAGCCATCGACGTCATGCAACATTGCGGCCGGATCAGATACCATCTCTAAACTCCACTTCTTGGCTGCAATGACTGTCTTGCAGCACGGCTCCATCACAAATTATTGTTATCAGATTGCACGAACAGGAGAGACACATTGACCCAGATCTCTCGGTGCGGCGAGCTAGCAGAGGGCCGCCACTAGCCCCCTCGCTCCCTCGACTGTCGCCGCGTGTAGTCACATGCGGGCTTCGTTTACGCTTGCAACACTTGCCAACCGCGAATGACTTACGTTTCTTAGGTGAGAATTGATCCAGTTCAGGAATGTTTTCCTTTGCATTCGCTCCTGTTCATCTGAAAAAGACCACATATGTTGGTTATTCATACACACTCACATAAACCCTATCCACGTGCAGCCAATACAAGGGACCCATTACGTTACTTTATTTAGCCCCTTTATCGACGCAACACATTCACAACAAGGTGCAAATCTTCTCATCTCGTTACTGTGTACGTTTGGTCCCAAGAGAACCTTGTTCACCGAAGTTTATGCCTGTATTTGCTGGTCAAGGCAAAACACACATGGCCGGTAATTATTATCACGCTTCGGTGACAAATAATGGAGCAGCAAATATATGATGTGGACCTCTGCCCAGGGCGCGGTCGCAGGTTCTATGCATTGAATATCCAGACCTCGGGCAGGGCACGCCTGGTCCATTATGCAAATGCACGAATGGAATGTGGGTCCAGATGCACAGCAATCGCCGAGCTTAAGAACAACCCAGCAGCCAAGCAAACCTTCCCGACTACATTTTCCTCTGCAGCAACGGCAGTTTTCAGAGTGATTAGCAAACACTGATCTTGGTTGCCACGGGACAGAGGCCAGAGGGCAGTGACCTGGACAAGCCGGCTGTTGTTTCATTCCAACCAACGCCAGGCACTTGACATGAATGTGGCTGAACCAAGTGGACTACAACACAACAACGAGCAAGCAACACCCCCATATGTGCTAAAAAGCACAAACCATTTTCCTGCCGGCCAAAGTTCAGGAAATATGCGGCGGTGCCACCTTCGTGCATGGGCACACCAAGCATTACTTCAAAATATTCAATTTGGCGAGTGCCGGCAAACAACACGCGAGCGTTCGAGCGTGGCTTGTTGCCCGGTCCGCTTAACAAAGCACCTGAACTAAGCATGCGTTGGAGGCAGAGGCACCTGACAATGGAAATCTGAAATATCGGTTTAAACCGTTAGTCGAATTTCGAAAAGCTTTCCGATCTTTCAGAAGGTCACCCTCGCGCAAATCAACTTTGAATTTCAGCTGAGACCAGATTGCTTGACTACGTAACTTTGGCCTTTCGAAGTGATACCACATAGATCTCCTTTTAAAGGTGCAACTGGTTCATGAGCGGCTCTCCAACACACAGGCCCGACATATTTTTCCAACACAGCGCTGGGTCGCCTGTAATGGTAGTAGTGTCTTTTACGTGACCTTGGTAGTATCACGAAGTGGTCTGCAACAGGAATGCGACACAAGTGAGGGCGTCATCAGCCAGAAGAAAAGCCAGAACGCCAGCCAGGAGCATCGTCAAAAGATCGCCGGCGCTGGGAAGCCGTGAACGAGCCGCCGCCGCCGGCTGCCGACAGCACCCGTCACAGAAAGGTCACGCTGGGAGGGGAGCGGCCGGTGACCGACGACAGGCGGCCGCGCGCTGCGTGTCGCGTGCCATTCCGGTCGTCCGAGCCGACCACCTGCCGCCCGAACCGCCTCCCAGAGCGGCGCTGTCGATGTCCGAACACGACCCCTGCCATCCGTGCCGAGAATCCGCGCCGCTCGGCCGCACTGAACTGGGTTCGTGCGGTTGCATCAGGCCCAGCCGAACCGCGTATTAGCGCAGTCGGGACCAGCGACGCGGCCTGGATACCTCGCATAAGTGCCCGTGTGGGTCGGCGGGCGGGGCGCGAACTGATTTCCGTCCTTCCTCGCCCGATCGAAAGGCAGGGAAAGAGTGGCAGCCAGACCTGTTTTGAGCTCGGCTCCTGCCCAAGTACCCGCTGACACGTGGCGTCGCCGTGGCAGTGGAAGTCAGTGGAGTCACGAGCGCGCTGCGGGATCGCGGTGCACCACCAGTGGAGAAACAAGCAAATGCCTCACTATCTGTTGCCAGTAGCACATCTTCTATCCAGTCTTTGACTAAAGCTACCTCGGTTTCGAAGAGGCTGTGAAATAAGCTTTCAGGTGATGTTTTAGCGAAGGAAGGAGTCGGGGTTCACCCCCAAGTTCTTTACTGTTCCTTGTGATATCAATGCCAGAATTTCAGCGTCATGGTGACACTACGGACCGTACATTATGGTACGTCATGGATCGTCATTAGTGTACGTCACACGTCATTATTGTACGTACGTCATGGATCGTGCTGTTTACCCACGACTGTCAAAGCGCTGTTAGAATAACCTTGCTCGTAACCAGAATGCAAAGAAATAATGGGCAAGATGGGAAGATGACTTCATCCTACAGAACCTTTGCTCTTAGCAAATGTAAATTGGTGGGAAGGGCCGTTCCAATTTGGTGCGAAATCATAACAACTCGCAGACAGTGCCGATGGCTTCATCGTGGCACACATCTGGCGCGATAAAACTGCTGGCCAGTGGTCGCCAGCTGCGAGGGTTTCGTCAGCTTCTTAAACCAAACAATAATTCAGGCACTCCTCAGAGCAGCACACAGGGTTAGACACACGTAGACACACGTACACACGTACGTAGGCAAACTCCGGGTGAAGGCTGTGGCGCACAAACAATGCCATCACATCAAATCCGTCGAGAGCCAGGGCGCCTCCCGACATGAGCTAGCGAACTCAGTAGCACCCCCTCCGTCCGTGTAGATGGGTCCCAGGCCATGTAGGCGAGACCGCACCAGTATCGGTCTGGCCTGACAAGCATGCATCATGACATGCATCACATGGCCCCCGGTTTACGTTGCACGCGGGCCGTGGGCGGGGACCAGCCACACACACGAGCCCGGGGCCAGGCGCACGGACGGGCGGCGCGGCACCAGGCGCCGGCCCATCTCTTCAACGCCCGGCAAGGCTGACCCACATGAACCGGCCATCGCCTGGCAACCCGGAAGGAGAGGGGAGGGGCTCGCACAGCTCCAGCATCGGAGGACATCTCGTATCAGGTCACATCTGTAGACACGATGCAGGCGAGCGCCAGCGCGGTGACGGTCGGCAGCCCGGTCCGACATGAAGCGGGCTGGTTCGATCAGCGCTCAACACGGTCACTGTCCGACCCGGCGCACCGGGCGTGCCGAGTACCGCACAGCCGTGCCGACTCACGGCCCCGGACCGCCGACGTGCGAGCCCAGCTGCGGCCCTTAGACACTCCGGGAGAGAGGAAACGGAAACAAACTCCGC
Organism: Pollicipes pollicipes; assembly: GCF_011947565.3. Classification (NCBI taxonomy): domain Eukaryota; kingdom Metazoa; phylum Arthropoda; class Thecostraca; order Pollicipedomorpha; family Pollicipedidae; genus Pollicipes; species Pollicipes pollicipes. Next base: position 40,670,366 of record NW_023596136.1, read on the forward strand.
TTGCCGTTAGGCAATGCTCGTCTGGACCGCGCATTGTCTAACGTCGGTTGAAAAAAAAAATGTATCGCATGCTTTTCATGCTCAGGCCGGACAATGTGAACAAAATCTAGGGGTACGCAACATTTATTCATTTCATAGCACTTCCAGATAGCCGACCACATCAGGGGGTCGGGGAGGGGGGGGGGGTCGTTATACCCATTTCATCACCATTCAACTAAGTTTGGAAGGGAGCGTCGCCAAGCTAACCCCACTGTGTGCGCAACTGCGCTTGCATAAGATTGCTCCGCCAATACTCCTGCCCTGCAGGGCTGACGAAGGCACCAATTCCGGGAGACGAGATGTTCAATCCTCGCTTATTTACGGATTAATATGACTACTTACATCATTAGCGTTTCACATCCGCACGCTGGGGGTCGAGTTCACGTGAATGAAGTAGGCATCAGCTTAGCAAGGATCGACCACACGGGCCGATGCTAATCACCTAACGTTTACCGGAAAATAACCTTCGACGGAACCACGCGATCGAAGCCGCTGCTGAGGTCACACGCGCTCACTGGCTCGGGGCACCAAACCAATGCATAAAATGTGACCCTCGCAGCCCGGAAGTACACCAGGGGCGCCTGCTGCAAGCGGCGGCCGGGCCCCGGCTCGTGGAACCGGCCTCCTGAAAACGCTGACGTAGCGCCGCTGCCTCTGGGAACCCTCACGTCACCCCAGCAGCGGCCCAAAGCCGCGGCGCCGCCGAATCGTTGCCGCAACGGCCGACGGCACGGCCCGCGCGGCGTTCTCGGTCGGCGCCCCTCGGGCCGCCCGCCGGCCGGAGCAGCGCGGGGTCCCGCTGGTCCGGGGAGGGGGCGTTCGCCCGCGGCGGTTCGGGACCGGTGCGCCGGCGGCCGTCACCCTTGAGCCCAGCGCCGCGCACATGCTGACCTTGTGCAGGCGGGCCCTCATCGCCGCCGCGCCTCTGCCATAAATGCCGCTGCGTAAAGCTGGCCCAGTGTGGCTGCTGCGGTTCGGGCGCGGTTAGAGAAGCGGCCGCGGCCGGCCAGCGCACGGTAATAATGCGGCGTGGAAGCTATCACGAGCGGCCGGGCGCGGGACATGGGCCAGCCGACACCGATCGAGCACCCATATGATAGGTGTCGGCCAGCCAGAGGCGCTACTGGCACCGCAGGTGTGCTGTGTGACGTTGTGTATGAAGTATGTAGCGCCGTAGTCGTGATGCTTACATGCGATGTATGCCTGAAATGTCATGATAGCAGAAGCGTGCGATTTCGTACCTAACCGAGCGGGTGGTAAAATTAATGTAAATTATTGCTGCAATTACCAGACTCCCTAGATGTACACGGAGCTGCCTGCTGTTATCACACTCCGTCTCGCAGGGTTTAGCATTTCTGTATTCTGGTCACACTGTCGTCTGTCAGAAATCAGCCACGAGTGAATACAGCGAAGCACGTCGTTAAATACCAACAACGCGTGGGACCTACACAACGCTGAGATAGGCAAATATGTCTGTGTACATTCCACACCCAATCTTCGAAGCATTTACGTCAAACGCGGCCGTCGTAGATCTCCATACTCACATACGCCGCTATCGCGCGTGACACGTACGAGATGGGCACGTTCGTTTCGGGCCCACCCCGGACGAGATATGCTCGGGGGGCGATAGCGTCTTGCCGGCCGGTGGCGCCGACAGCCGGGTCGCTGTTCTGAGCAGGCGAACTGCAACCGCCGCCCGTCGGTGCGCCCCCATGGAGCCATCAAGTACCATATAGACTCGAATGTCTTCGCGGAAGCCCGAAGGAGACAGAAAAGGCGGAATATTGAAACATAGCCATGACTTCAAAACAAAATGTATGATCGGGAGTACAGTGCAAACACCCAAGATCATTCCATGAAGACGTCATTTCCATTCAAAATATTGAATTTTCCAGATACCCTCGCTGGGAAGCCAGCGGCCATCGGCCAGCGGCCAGCGGCCAGCGGGCCGGCCGGCACGGCCGCTTACGGCGACGGTGCGGCGGCCGTACGGCGACGGTGCGGCGGGGCCGGCGCCGGGCCGCCGCCCACGTGACAACCGCCGCCAGCCCGGCGCGGGTGAACTTGCAGCGCGGCGCGCGCGGCGCGCGCGGCGCTGCGGGACGCCCCGGCCGCGGCTGACACGGCCGGCTAGCAGGCCGCCGCAGCCCCGCGTACTCAGTGTACAGCGCACGCGCCTCGAGCTTCCAGGGTCTAGTACGGCAGCACGGCCCCGTCAGACCTAAAGCCTGCCGCTCCCGCATCTTCTGAGGCGCGCCTGTGTAACTACCGAGGGAGGAGCCGTAACCAGCTGCCGGTCTCCCACTGTAGCCATCTCTGCTTTTTAAAATGTTCGACTCACGTCGCGTGTTTGGATTAAATGGGTGCCATCTTCAATGCCAAAACCGTGCACATCTGAGTAGAGGGGTTGAGGTGGGGGGGGGGGGGGCGAAATGGATTGCACGCACGGCCCAGCGCAACCGACAGTCCGCCGCCATCACTCACCTCTGAGCTGATGAATGTGCGCGTCGAACTGCGACGACTGCTTATGCTGCGGATCGCCGGCGGAGGAAGCCGGGCGCGCCGGGCGCCCACACCTCGGCCCGGTGCGCCCAGCTCGGCACGCCGTCGACGAAGTGACCGAGAACGGTCGGGCTGGGCGTGGAGGCGGTCGAAAGCCGGGTCGCACCGGCGGCCGCGTCGGCCCCGTCGGCGTCCGGGCTGCGCTCGGAGCGCAGCGGCGTGCCGTCCGGCCGGCGCGCCAGCGACGGCGACGCCGGCTCCGAGAAGCCCACTCGCACTTGGTGCCGCTCCAGAGACGGCGACTCGGCCGGTGACGGCGCCGGCGAGCTGGCCTGGGGCGGGCCGCCCGGCGATGGCGGCGGCGGCGCGCTCATGGCTGCCGGCGGGCTGCCGGCGGCGGCGGCGGCGGCGCGGCGGCCGGGACAGGAGGCGAGCTGAAGGTGCGGTGCGCGCGGCCCACCCGGACACTGCTCCACACCTGCGCGGCTGCCAGCGGTCTGCGGGCAGGGAGCGCGGCGTGACTGGAGGCCGCGCCTGCACGGGCGGCCGCCCGGCCGGGAGTCAGCTGACGGCGCGCTCAGCTGACCGCGCTGTGCGACCGGACCGGCCGTCCCGCGCGGGCCTGCTCTGGACGGCGACGGCTGGACGGCTCCGGGGGAACAGTTGTTTGGTAGACTTTGGCGGCGAATGTCTTCTGCCAGCAATTGACCAAGAGGTGTAAATGCGAACAGCCAACATTCAAAATCCCTCAGGACTCCATCGACACCACCTAAGGTACTTCCTATCCTAAGGTAAATCCATTGGCCACCACCTGTAGTATGATCAATTCAAAGCAGGGCATACGCAGGATATCACAATGGGAGTGGCGCACAACATAGAAACGAACTGAGAATCGATGATGCACCACTAGCAACCCGCAAATTTTTCTGTACCTCCCGTGTCAAACGTATGCTCTGAATCTTTATTTCATGTGGGCTGGAATTTTTAAACCGTCAAGGTTTGTCACATACATAATAACAAGTGCCCCAAATCTAGTACAGGGTAGGGGTTGGGGGCTGGTATCTCGGCGCTTGTACTCCCGATTCACAGAATTGAAACGAGCCCCCAATATATCAGGGCGACACTGAGTGTGCAGAGTGAATGTCTTTGACTGGCCTCCCCAAGTTTGAGAAGGATGCGAGTCCTTCAGGTCCACGGACTAATAAGAATCGACGGAGACGCAGCAAAGACGGGAGGTGCGCCCATTAAGCATGGATCTTGTGTTTCTGTTTCCGCATATATGGCTAAAGAAAACAAATTAAGACCAGCGTGGGTGGCGTACTCAGCCACCGATTCCGGGCCCTTCCCTTAAATCAATCCGAGCTGTGCCGCTTGCAAAAGTCGCGCAAAATCGAGACCCCTTCTCATTCGCCATACCACATATGCAGCATCACCATCAGTTCTTCTGCCGCGTCTTGTTCCATCATCGGTATTGTCGAAGGTTATTTAGAACGCGAGTAGAAGGCAGAATGATGAAAAGTTCATAGTTTTATGCGCAATATGTGGGCTGGAAAATCAGTAGGTGACTCGCCAGGGGACTTCCCGCGTTTTGTTTACACCCATCGCAAGGCCATGCAAATGTAACATCCAAGATGTAACGCGTGAAAAAATGGTGGCAGCAATTTGTAGCCAACATTAACCTGACGTCACAAAGACAGGAGCGAAGCAATGATGATTGCGAGTATATATATATTATATATATATATATATATATATATATATATATATATAGCATATCACATCACATATAACGTGGCCGTTCAATGCTTTTGGGAATTTTGTAACGTTTCTTTGCATGTCTAGACTGAACACATTGGAAAAATACTCGCGCCGCTTTCTGCTACAATCACGCCACAAATAATTCGATACGCGCGCTTTGCGGTCATGGGGAGCCTGTTCCGACGAATGGGTAGGCTATTTTGCAGATGATGAGACTTGATGGGGGACTACTTCTGGAAGAGTATTCAAGGTCATCTTGATATATGACGTCATAATGACGTCTTTTAAGTTCTGTCATTCCACAAGCCAAGATCAAGCCAAGAAAAACAAAATGGTTAAGTCGTTCATATTTGGCGTGCGTGAGCGCGATTTTTATATGCATGGACAGTCAGTTGGCTGTCAATCAATGTTGTGCAAGTTGCGATGACACCATAACTCGACGTATCGCGGAGCTCGTTTGCTAAATAGGAAAAAACTGTTGTCTAAATCAGTATTTTCCACTTAAAAGCGTACCAATAGTTACAAGCGAGCCAATTTCATGATATCTAGCGCCTGATTCAATGCCTTCAAACGTGAAACATTCCCCCTAAGAGACACCTTTTCGAACCTTTCGCGCCGCACCAAGGTGGCGTTCTGAATCAAAGCAGGCTAGCACAGGGAGTGCATTTCCGTACATTTGTTTTTGAAAACTCCTCATGACGCACCCAGAAATCAAAAAAGGTAAATGGGAAGGGGAAAATGCTTGCCTGATGTTTTTTCACAAGCCTGTATGTTGCTTGATGTTGACGGAAATGCAAACACGTGTGCAATGACAATAAACCTATCTGAACATGGAAAGCGTATGCTGAACTTTACTCTCTGGTATGGGTACCGATTGCTCAAAATGATTGGGCAGGCAAAGTGGTGTAAGTCGCCAGAAAGGGACGAGCACGAAAAACTTCGCCTATTCCATCTACTTTTTATTTTGACTATATTACACACACACACACACACACACACACAACACACACCACACACCACACACACACACCACACACACACACACACACCCACACACACACACACACACACACACACACACACACACACACACCACCACCACGCACCACGCACGCACACCACACACGCACGCACGCACGCACGCACGCATATATTATATATATATATATATATATATATATATAATATATATATATATACATAACTTTCACCTGCTACATATTTTCAAACCTCATGTACGCAGCCACATAATTACGTATGGAAGCTTGGCAGACTGCACCAACTTCTTATGAATGCGTCTGTTTTTTTATGCTGAATCAGTGCAATTGCACTTTTCTTTAACATACTGGTCAGGAAATCTGCGCGTAATTTACCAGCATGTGGTCATGTAATTTGTGATGCATTCATTACTGCATTTACAGAATAAAGCGTCCCTCGAAAAATGCACCTACCACAACCCGTTCACACGCAGGTTCTCGACGAACAAAATGTGACCGATAAAACATGTGCGTTTCAGTTAATGTAAATGAATCGGTTCAGCACATGGCGTTCAACCCTTCTAAATGCGCATAGATAGATGCCCTCCTGTTGAGAATGCTTTTTCCCGCTCGTTAAAAAACACGCATTGCCAGCCTGCTGTTCTCCCTGGGGGTAACTGTTCAAATCTGCTGTGCCTCTGAAAGAAAAGCGACCCCCACTTGCTCACATTCGAATGTGTGGCAAGTGAAGCCCCCGTCGTGGCAATGGCATATGCACCAAAGGTTGATTGCAACAACGTTGCCAGTTGAGCTCAATCTTCAATGGCCATACGATTTTGTACGCCTGCTCGACGCTTATCGAACTCGCCCACGCAGGGGCGCAACCAGTCAGAGTAAGATGGGGGCTGGCAAAGAGCTCCTCCTTATGAAAGCCCCCCCCCCCCCCGTTCCCGCCCCCCTAAAAAACTATTGACCCACTTGGTTTTAAGGGGCACGATTTCCTTCGCTGTATTTTGATATCCGTCTAACTGAAACGGAAGCCAGAAGCCACCAAAATATACAAGTCTCGTTAGATTTTGACGCAACTAAATTGAAGGATCCGGCCGTTAAATGATTGCATGTTATAAACTGTCGGCGCTGTTTATTGTGCATGGTTCATTGGACATTTTCTAGGACGAAAACACTCAGGGACTGCGCCGAAATTTCTCTCGTTGCACAGAGTTTTGTGGAAGTAGTTGGCAGTGAGCGTAGATTATGGCTTAAAATAGGGGTCATAAATTTGTATTCACATGGCTAATCCATGCTCGTCTGAAGATGTTCCACCGTTGTCCAGAATCGGGCATTGGAAAAATTACATAACAGTTTTAACCATGCGCTCGCAAGTCTCGGCACAAAAACCCAGCGCTCGGCTATGCAGCCTCTCTAGGCCGCGCAGCTTTGTCCGCGGTTCACATGAGACAGCGGCCAGCGGGAGGACGAAAATAATAACGATTTTAAAAGAGTACGTTTGAACTTTTTAGGATATCAATTCGTGCATTTCAAAGGTAGTGCGAAAGTATGTTTCACTTTTGCATTTTAATATGCAAGAGGAACGGATTAGCATTTACTGCACCGTGAACGGGCGCTGGACCTTGTTGGTGGAACCAGACGTTAATATAGTCTCTACCTGTTTTGTTTCTGTCGTTTTTAGAGGGTGTATCATACAAAATAAAATGGTTAAAATATATGCCTGGCCCAATTTGTCAATGGTTCCGACTAATTTTGAAAAAAGCTTCCGGAAGCATTCTTTCACGACGGCCATGCTCGCGTGCCAGGTGCCCGCCAACCGGTGTTACATGCAGCGGCCAACGCGGATTGCTTTGGTGGAAACTACAGCCCAGCCATCGGTGGCCTGGTTTCCAGGATTGCGAGCGCGCAGGCTTGAAACTTTTCATGAAGTTTGTTTCACAAGTTGGCTCTGAACAAGGATGGACGCACTCGTTTGTGTTGGCCTTTTTCATTTTGACCTCATTTTGATCCGCCCTGTTGAGCACTAAGGAAAGCCTTTACATTTCCGGGCAAGGGGCACAGTGGGTAGAGCACTAAAGGGCATATTTTTTCCGGTGAGTTACCAAGTGGCCATCCCGTAAGAGCACAGGCGCAATGCTGGCGATGGAGGGGCGGTGTTCCCTGGTCGATACGAAAGCGCTTAGAATGACCACTCACGCATTAACCGCGTGCTTAACGGCGGAGGCTCTCTGACCCGGGCATTTAGCCCCGGATC
>NW_023596136.1:40678904-40706982 GCF_011947565.3 Pollicipes pollicipes
TTTACGAGGCCTGTGTCAACGACCGACACCCTCAGACACTACCACGGCGTTTACGAGGCCTGTGTCAACGACCGACACCCTCAGACACTACCACGGCGTTTACGAGGCCTGTGTCAACGACCGACACCCTCAGACACTACCACGGTGTTTACGAGGCCTGTGTCAACGACCGACACCCTCAGACACTACCACGGTGTTTACGAGGCCTGTGTCAACGACCGACACCCTCAGACACTACCACGGCGTTTACGAGGCCTGTGTCAACGACCGTTGCTCTCTGGCACTACCACGGCGTCTACGAGGCCTGTGTCAACGACCGTTGCTCTCTGGCATTACTACGGCGTTTACGAGGCCTGTGTCAACGACCGGTACTCCCAGGTACTACCACGCCGTTGACAAGGCGTGTGCAAACGCAGTCTGCACAGCACCAGACACGCCTATATTCACTACGAACAAAGCGACCAGCCCTTATAGAACTTTGAGTACAAACATGTAGGCGCTTGCAATCATATTGACAGAAAAAGCTCAACAAAAGAAAATCGGTGCACAGTCATTCATGATGTTTCGCGGGCTTTTCTTGGTCCCCATAATACAATGCAGTTTCAAGGCAGATGAACTTTCGCTGAGTATCTGTTCCATGGAAGGCTCATTCCTCACCTCCTCCAGGGTCGATGTCAGCGACTGTACTTCAGTGGATAGCGGCTGCCATCTGGTGGTGACCTCGTCAACGAAGTGGGTCGCAGCCTTCTTCTCGTCAGCACCTGCAAAAGTGCCAATATATAAGTGTGTCCTTGCGGCCTGCAGATTCTGAGGTAATGACCTGGGAAGATCTGGCGGAACCGCACTTGCCATTGGTAGATTGCGGATAACTTGTAACTTACGGATAACTTGATCATTTCCAAATGTGCAATATCAACACTCGCGTACCAAAAACGGAGCATGTCAAAAGACACAAGCAAAGTCTCAATACACACTCACATGCTCCATGCCCAGTGCGTAGTGGCCCCTGGCCGCACCACAACCTTAATAGTCACTCACTGATCACCCATTGCTCCACAATAGCATCCCCTCCCCAGCGCCGGCTGACCCCTTTCCTGGCCGGCTGACCTCCCCGGCACTCGCTGATCACCAACCACTCCAAAACACCACCCCGTCCCCAGTGCCGGCTGACCCCTTTCTTGGCCGGTTGACCTCCCTCCCGGCACTCACTGGTCATCCATCACTCCACAATGACATCCCCTCCCCAGCGCCGGCTGACCCCTTTCCTCGCCGGCTGACCTCTCTTCCGGCACTCACTGACGTCACCGTCACGGATCAGGTCATCGGCCGCCTGGCGCATCTCCAGCAGCGGCTTGTCGAAGTCGTGCAGGAGGCCGCCGTCGGCCAGCAGAGCGCCGGCCTCGGCGGCGACGCGCGGCCCCGGCGCCCGCCGCGCCAGCCGCACCGTCCACACGTGCACCGTCTCCTCCACCAGGGTCAGGTGCGTCACCACGCGGTACTGGCGACACAGAGCGCCGGTCAGCGCCGCCAGCCGCAGTCCGTCTCCCGGGCGCCGCCGGGCTTTGGGAGCCGGCAACGGCTTGGTCGGCCGAAAGACATAAATGGAGTGCATGTGTTCTGTGCGTAGGCTGAATTTTCATGGGCTGACGCCGTGTCCCGAACGTGGCCCCCAAGTCCGGCTGCTGGGTCCACCAGTAAAGCTGAGAGGGCGTTCCAGATGACGCGGTTAGCAGCTGATTCGCGACGCGTACATGCCACGGTGACGTCACAGCGACGTCACAGAAAGGTCACGGAGACGTCACACGTTTAACCGGACAGTTTCACCTAAGACGACCTAAATCCTACCAGCCCTACTGGGCATCATGCTCACACCGCCCCCCTTTTGCGATGCGTTATCAGCAACAACCGAATCAATCCCGCCAGCGGTTTGTTGCGTGTTTGGTGCAACATCTGGATCAAGCGCTGCAGCTGATGACTGATGAGATGTGCACTGATGGTGACTGATGAGATGTGCACTGATGGTGACTGATGAGATGTGCGCTGATGGTGACTGATGAGATGTGCACTGATGGTGACTGATGAGACGTGCACTGATGGTGACTGATGAGATGTGCACTGATGGTGACTGATGAGATGTGCACTGATGGTGACTGATGAGATGTGCACCGGGCGCGCCCTCGCCAGCCGCAGACGTCCAGTCAACCCCGGCCGCATCAGCCGACGGTTCCGGCAGCGCCACTGACCCTGTGCACGACGTAGTTGAGCCGGACGGCGCGGCGGCGGGCGCGCTGCCGGGTGCTCGCCAGCCGCGCGTCCAGACGGCGCAGCTGCTGCGGAGGCAGGCGAGCGGCGACCGGCGCCGTCCGAGCGGCGCGCAGCTCGCCCTCCACGCGCGCCAGCGACGAGAAGAACGTCTGGAGACGGGCGGCGCGTCAGGGCCGGCGGGCGGCGGCGCGGGTCAGGAGGGGGTGGGGGTGGGGGAGGTGAGAGTGGGCAGACATTAAACTCGGCACTGCCTAAACCGTACGTACTTTATATCGAGTGTATAGCTTAGCCATACGGCCTGTTCGAGGCCGCGGTTCTATTGTAACTTGTTCAGCTGTATGAGTGACAGGCTAGAATGTCACTGGAAGTTCTCGTAAGGCAGCGAAGGGGTCGCTTGTAATCAACGGTCGCGCTGTTACTGATAATACCACAGTAGTCTGCCAAACCACAGAGTAATTATACTCAGCCCGTCTGCAGGATAGCACTATCGTGCCATGCAACACCATGACAACAATACAGCCTTGCGGTAACGCTTCAGTCAGCCTCAGCCCGGGACCGATCGTCGCTCTGGAATCCGCATAACCGCCCACTTGACATCTGGTGTAACCGCGTGACGCACATATCAGCTGGTCATGTCGCAGTCAGTGCGTGTGGCACTGCTATCACTCCAGCTGAAAGGGGGCGTCGCGTGCTGTTTACGTCGCAGCTGACGCTCAGCCGGCGCCTGAATGGGTCACGCACGCTTGACCGAGGTCGGGCGCGGACGGCGGCACGCCCGCCTCACAACAGGCCACGCACTCTGCAGTGATCTGCTAGGGGCGGCAGGGCCGTTAGTGCAGAGGGCCTTATCTGCGAGTTCCTCGGGAAAACTCAGCACGACCCGTATCAGGGGACCCGCACCTAACATCTAAATCCCCAAATCTGGCCTTCTTCTCCTCTATCTCGCTTTATCCTGCATCCTCGCGACACCTCGCCTGTCCGGAGCAGACTGCATGCGTCAGCCGCGAGTGTGCAGAGCCTCGTGGGAAGGGGGACCCCGAACGGGTACCCAGCGCGCATGCGCAGGTTAAAGCTTGGCAGTTGCCCCCCCCCCCCTCCCTCCCTCAGGCGCATGCAAGTCTGCCCTACGTTTAACCATTTGCACCATCCCATAGCCCTGGAATTATCATTTCTGATAGAAAGGGCTCAATATAAACAACCAATCTAAATCCCCAATCTTTTCCCAACCTAAATCCCCACTTTTCGGAGGTCATCAGTGGGCCGGAACAACACTGTTCTGCGGGGCAGGGCGAGTGCGATCGACGTCCGGCTTTTCTTGGCGGTGGCTTATCGCTGATACCACCGGCCCGCGATTACCGACCACCGTCTGATACGTTACGAACGGGCTGCGCCACCTGAAGGACTGGATATTTTACGGAGCTGGCCGGCAGACCCTAACGTGGCGTTGTAACCACCCAGAGTTAATTACGCCCCTCAAGCAGGCCTCCGCAGGGTCCGTGCGGGGGGGAGGGGCAAGCAAAACACCGCGTCTGGTCGCTTAAGATCGATTCGGAGTTACCCTTTGCAAGCAGGCCTTCGCGAGGTCCGTGGGGGATGGAGGGAGCGAAGCGTCTGGTCTGGTCGTTCAAGATCGATCTTTACCTGTATTTCGCGTGCGGTGTCGCGTGGTACGGTAACGACCACGAATGGCGTGGGGGAGGGGTAGGGGGGCCAATTCCGCCCACCTCTGGACCTAATGGGGTTGAGCACCATTCGCACTGAAATCATGCATCGCAATCCGATGAATTGCAAACACTTTAATGAAGCAACTGGCGGCCAGGTAAGCTTGTTTCTTGTTTAAATCGTATTTCCAAGTCTCAGCTCATCTAATCCCAGCTTTCCCGACGCACGGTATCGCCGGCCGCTGGAGGAGTCGGTTACCGAACGGGATCCACAGTGAGTCATGACTCGTTACCTCACTGAGCACGCCCCGCTGACATTACACTCATCCATGCAATTTTGCGAGGCGTAACCTACACTCGACTATGCACAAAAATGTTACGGCAATGAGTTCAGTGCGCATCGATAGCCTCCACCACGTATATCAACAGCGCTCCCCTCGCTGGCTCCCACAGGCGTCCAGGTACGAAAGCAACACAAAGTTAATCTGCATGGGTTGCTCTGACCAGGGGCTCAGTACAACCTTTCCCTATAACGCGCGTTCACGCCATTTCGCACTGCAGTTTGTTGTGAACCGTGTCCGGGTGGGAAGGACACCCCAGGTGTCTTAACAGCTGTCGGACTCATGGATTTATGTTAAAGTCTTGACCAGTGACGAAAACACGACCGTTTCCAAGGTTCCGAGTAAGTAAGTGCATCAAGTAAGCCTTAGCCGTGATTTATCACGACAAAACTACCACAGGGCTGCAAAAAAGCTGTGAGACAGTTTGCACCCAACTTTTACAACAGTTTGCCCAAAGCCGGAAAGAGACCAGGCAAGTTTTGTACAGAAGACTCGCATATGGATAGATTACCGAGAAGTCGTACCATGCGACCGAAAACGTGGTTACCTTCGTTTCAGTCATACAGCCAAGGTATAAACGAAAACACTGGTGCGGAACTCTGTCCACTGCATCAAAGCGCTTCTCTTCAATGCAAATAGACCATCATGTATTTCGTAACACGCCTGGATTCAAAAGAAGCAAAGCATCATCTTCAAGCAGTTCGCGGCCCACAGAAAGACACGGTTGTGAAGGCCGACCCCCGTGGGACGAGGTACGCAAGCACGCACGTTAGTTACATCACCAGGGACCCAAAGCATTGAACGAGAACTGTCAGCCCCAGCGGGTAGTCCCAGTGCCCAGCGCCCTAATGCATCATGCACACCAAACATAGTTTCATGACGAACTGAAGCCACCGACATCCACACCGCAGCCCAAAGCGAAACACATACACTTCCACTGTTTATTACGAGCAAACCAAGCACTTACTCGCGAACAACTGAGATAAATGCCTTCTAAAGCAAAACGCACAACGCAAAAGAAAAAGTGTAACACGCAAGAAAACAACAGCAAAGTGCAAACTACAGCTGCCTCGTGCACGAGATTCCAGCCGGAGTTAGTGGCGGCTGCCGGCCAGCGTGCGTGCTGAGCGCGGGGGGCGGCCGGCGCCGCTAGGTGGGGCAGCCGACCAGTACCGTGTGCTCCTCCAGGATGACGGTGACGCTCTGGGGCGCACGCGCGCTGCCGACGGCCGGGTCCTGCGCCCTGTCCAGCAGCGTCTCGGCGCGGCCCACCCAGCTGGCCACGCTCTGCAGCGGCGCCGGCAGCCGGCCGTCCAGATGCGCCTGCCACTCGTCCAGCTGCCGACACAGGCGCCGAGACCGTCAGCGGCCGTCGCCGTCGCGTGAGACGGGCCCGCCGCCGGCTCGGCCGCCGCCGGCACGTCTAGCCGAGGTCAGGGACGCCGGCTGGACTGACAACTCCTAATCAAGGCGGCCGCCGCCGCTACCCTGAGCCGCCGTGGCATTCAACGCACAGCAGCCTTAGGTAAGAGGACGCCGTTTTTGAAAAGCAGCTTTAAGCTGAGCTGAAAATTGGCGCACAAACAAGACATATCAAGCTGTGTCTACAGTTCAGCGTGGTGACTTTACAACGATCTCAGTCCTTGATGAGGTAAGTTGTTCAGTGCATTAGCGAGGAACGTTATTCACATAGATGAGACAGTAGTAATAGCCTTATTCCCCAGACAAAAACCAGGAGAGTGGAGATACAGATTGGTTGATATTTCGGCAACATGCCTCTATCGAAACAATGGCAGATGTGCTATTGTTTTGATAACGGCATGTTGTCGAAATATCAACCCATCTTTACCTCCATTCTCCTGGTTTTTGTCTGAGGAATAAGGCTATTACCACTGTCTGCTCTCAGTTCTTCTTTGACTCTCTCTGATTCGGAAGCGGAATTCACAGCAATGCCAAGAGGTGATTTCAATCACCGCGCACATGGTTGGTTGGCTACTTGGGATTTAGGGCGCGTCAACCACACAGTCATACACCGCCCATTCAGTGCGCGCGTGTCCACGAACGGAAATACACGCGGCAGTCCTATGGCACGGCAGTACAGTACATTATGCATGAGGACGAGCTGTAACTGGACCCACAGATGATTGAATTGTGATTCTCTTGCTCGGTTTTGTCCAATAGGATCCAGTCCGCTGTACCCGACCAAAATGCTACAGGAAGTATGGATATTTCGCTCACTGGGCAATGTGGGCACTCAAAATGGCACGCAAATGGGCACTCAAAAGAACCCGCTCATAACCGGATGCCTTCATGTCAGCTTGTCAGATTGTCCCGGCTGTCAGCCTGGCCCACTTCGCGCGCGAGTACCGCCACGGCGCTGGGCCCGGCCTGCCCCGTACCAGTGTCTCGAGGGTAGTCCAGTCCTCGTCGGCCCGCTGCCAGCCGTCGGCCGGCATCAGGTCAGCCGTCTTGCGTAGCTCGGTGTACCGCAGCCGACGCTCCGCAGCCTCGGTGCGCGTCGAATGGTACCTCTGTCGGCGGAGCAACACGCTGGCAACCGATGCCGACGAGGTGCAGGGCTGCGGTGCTGGGCTTAACGACGCATGCTACGCAAGGGAGGAGGCGGACTACCAGGTTTTAGGAAGCGGCTGTCATGTAACGACGAGAATGTAACGGATAGCGACAGTGCGTGTCACGCTCTTGTCCGGGCTCCAGCCATGGCGGGTCGTGTTGACCTGCCGACGTCCGCCTACGTGACATGGCTCATCTGATATGCTGCCTACCACCCTGACCACTATCTGCTATTACGTCATCATGAGGTCCGATGCCAGACATCTGATACCGTCAGATCCGGTGTCTGATATGCGACATCCGAGGTCTGATAACCATGTGCGGCATGGCTGGGGTGCGGCGATAATAACGTAACGCATCGGGCTTCCCATGTAAAATCGAACTGTACACACAATCGATAGTAATGGGAAAGCTATTGTTCCGTTCCTCCTGCATGCAACCACTTGAAGTGTAATTCAGAAACGGGAAGAGGGGAACCAAAAGAAAATAGAACGGGAGTTGGAGAGATGGCGCGGGAGACCGGAAATAAATGTGGGCTCTAAAATGTGAAACTACGGTTGCAAGCCTTTACTCAATCACTAAACGGTGCAGTAACGTAACCTTGTGAAACCCGGGGATTTTTAGCCCACAGTCTAGAAATATTGCACATGCATAGTAAATAAACGAACGAGTGAAACAAAACCGCCCTGTTTGCATTGGCAACGCAACCTCGAATATATCACCGACTAATGTTTATTCGCTGACATCACCAACTTATCTTCACTAGTGTTAGTTTATGTTCATCAAGACGACAAGACCGACTAAAAAAAGACAATGGCACTACATCTCTGATGAGGGATGATGGCAACCAAGCCGCAAAGAACGTCTTCTCTGCTCACCTCAAAATTGTCCTTCTCTGGCGACCGAATGTTTCGGACGATGCGTATCGTCCGGATGATCCAGACAGTGATCTCCATGACCTCCTGTTTGGGGGTGCGCTGCTCGCCACTCGCCGACTGAAAAAGGCGTACCATTAGGCACGCACCAGGATTCTCACGCTGGGCGGCGGAGAATACAACACCAGGGAGCGTGCTCGGTATCCGGTGAGGGAAGGGTGGCCCAGTTCTTGCCGACCTTCGCCAAACACCACAGGCGAAGGAACACGATGCTCTGCGCGTAACAGTCTCGGGTCCGGCCTCTCCACCCAGGGCTGACACGATGTCGTTTAAGGCGCTAAGCCTCACCGCATCAATGGGGCAGCGGCGCGAGACCTCCGCCCCACCCACGTGTCAGCCATGCCCTGGCCATTGAATGCAGCGTGGCCAGTTTTTGTGCGCCGCGCGAGGGCCACTGGCCATTCACACGCATCAGCGTTCTTTCGCCGGAGCGCAAGGCAGCGCACTCACGTAATCCGGTCAAGATCACCGTGGAAGATACGTCCACTTTTTACACATCGCCTTCCGATTGAGCAAGCAAACATTCCTATCAGCTCTCCGCACAGCGTGCCCCTCCCCCCCCCCCCCCCCTCCACACCGGTCTATTGGCCCAGCGCCAGATACAGCTGGGTGGGAATCACACGCGTCCAATGAGGCCAGCGCAGGTTCAAAGCGGGCGCCGCAGGGCGGAGCGCTGGGTCAGCAGACAGAGGCGGGCCGCGGCACTTCGGATGTGCTCCCAGCTGGGAGCCAGCTCCGCACGGACCCAACCAGCCAGCCGACATCGCAGATGCCGATGGAGGTGGCACAAATTAACGATAAATGCAAGTCAAACAGCACATCAGCCAACTCGCCTCCTCGCTGAAACTGGTATTAAACCAGCACCACTCATCCTGCGACATGCTAAATATAGTCTCCAATAGCCATGCGCAGACTGGCTGTGTCTGCTGTACCTATTGTAACAACCAATACCTCGAGCGTACGGGACTAGAATGCCCCACACCGCGCCCACATCGAACCCAGCTGCTACGTCGGGCCCTCAGACCCACCCCAGTGCGTTAGACGACTGCCTCGCAGCTGCACCTCCATCACTCACCGGCTGAAGTGTCTTGGGTTTGGGGTACTTGTGCACGAACTGGGCCACGTACGTCATCACCGACTTCTCGTCCGGCTCCGGCACGTCCACGTCCTCGGGGTCCAGAAGTGGGGCGATGCCCAGCTGCTCATCGGCCGCCTACAGCGTCACAGGCTGGGTCAGGCAGGGTCACAGGCCGGGTCAGGCAGGATCACAGGCCGGGTCAGGTAGGGTCACAGGCCGGATCAGACAGGGTCACAGGCCGGGTCAAGCAGCGTCACAGACCGGGTCAGGCAGCGTCACAGACCGGGTCAGGCAGGTCACAGACCGGGTCAGGCAGGTCACGACCGGGTCAGGCAGGTCACAGACCGGGTCACGCAGGGTCACAGACCGGGTCAGGCAGCGTCACAGACCGGGTCACATACGTCACAGACCGGGTCAGACAGGTCACAGACCGGGTAAGGCAGAGCCGCTGGCCAGGCCAGGCAGCAGGACACAGGCCAGGCCATGTAAGACCGGGTCAAGGCCAGGTCAGGCGGGTTTAAAAGTCGGGTAGCCGGGGTAACCGACGCCCCGTCGGTGGAGTGCTACACCGCGCCCTAGCCGGCGGGACTCTCTGAAAGGCTGGGTTTATGGGCGGGTGCGCCGTCTATCGTCCATCCAACGGTACACCCAGCATTGTTTTTGTCCTCTGTGCCGCCAGCTGAACCGCGTAAACAAATGTCCACATTTCAGAACCTTTCAAGGTCCTGGGTCATGGCCATTTTTTAAAGACTTGGCCACATATCACGTTCAGCGGTGCGCACCAGCACAGCTCACCTCCTCCGAGCTTTTACGAGTTTTATCCGAGAAGAGAGATGGACATCCCGGCACACACACCACAATCCATCGATCTGTGACCCCACGCCGCGTGAACCACCGGCGCCCAGCCACGCCGACAGCGGCAGCCGGCCGGTGCACACCTTGAAGGCGGCGCCGAGCCGGTTCAGTGAGGTCATGCGCTCGGCGGCGCCGACGTCCACGGCCGTCGGCTCGATGCAGTGCACCACGGCGACGAACGCGCGGCCATCGCGCCACGACGGTCCGAAGTCCTGGATCTCGATGCCGTACATCCTGGCGGGGCGGACAGGCGGCGGTGGTACAGCTCGCGGCGTGCGGGCGGAGCGGCGCGCTCCGGGTCGCGGTGCGGACAGGCGGCGCTGCCAGTGCAGACTGCACCGAACGCCCGCGTAACATCGGCGGGACCGTTTGCGTTAACAGCGACAGCGGCGCTAAAAACACGCTAAAACGACATTCGCAGAGGGGAATGAGAACCGGTCATCTTCCACGCGCATGTCGCGCAAACCGGTCAACCGTACGCAGCACAGACCAGAGACATCCCAGTACATACATCATCAGCATCCAGAGACGGCTGCGGCGAGCTGCCCGCCCGCCGCCCTCATGCGGGCGGTGCCTGGCGCGTGAAGAGGACGCATCACTCAACAGACCATCCGGCAATCCGTCCGGCGGCCCCTCCCCTCGCCCCCCGGACTCACTGCGTGGCGCCGCGGGCCCAGCTAAGCAGCGCCTTGCGGGCGCCGGGCTGCGGCTGCTGCGGCCGCGGCTGCGGCGGCGCCCCGTTGGCCTGCTGCTCCGGTCCGGCGGGCCCGGCGGCGGCCGAGGCGGCCATGCGCTCCTCAGCGCTGGCCAGGCTGCCGCTCCAGGCCAGCTGCTCCAGCGCACGGGTGCTCATCTCGATCTGCGTCAGGTCAGCTCAGGTCAGCTCAGGGTCAGGTCAGCTCAGGTCAAGCCGGTCCGTCGCGATACAGGCGCGCTCGGTGTAGACGGGGGCTCAGAATCGACGACGTGGATGACGGCAGCACGAATCGGCTCGTTCTAGCGCGCTACACTGCTCCCCGCTTCGGGGTGGGTAGTATGGCGCGCTGGTAGAGGACGGAGCTCAGATGGATTATGCACTCACCACACGTGGTGAGCGCATGGAGCACTTAGCACTTTGCTCCCGATCAAATGACAACCCAAATTACGTTCCTCACTCCCCACAGCGCAACTTCAGTTTTCCATGCCGACGCTCTCGCTGACGAAAGCCTTCCGCTCTCGCTGCTCAAGGACCAGGTCGGACATGGCACGACAGCACAGCCGAGTATCGTTTGCATACGGTGACATCATCTCGGAGGTAAGGCAAGAGCGGTATGAAAGCGGGCACCGGTTCTACGCCCCCATGAGAGCCTGTCAAGCGGGCCCGCCCGACTTCCAGCCTCCAAACCCGCCTATACGCCGGAGAATGCATCGCTGGCAGACCTGGAAGTGCAGGATGATGGTCCAGACGAGGCCGAGGATGACCGGCGGCCGGCCGTCCACGATGTCCGACGGGTTGATGTTGACCAGTTTATCTGCGGCAGGCGACATCGCTCGCTCACGGCTCTGGCACGGCCCGAGCGCGCCGCGTCCGCAGCTCGGGTGCAGCCAACCCTCACACCCGGATAATCCCCGGAAGGAAAATACCGAGCGCCGAGTGTCACGCCCACGCGGGCTCCTATCTGTCCGCCGCCCCGACCGCCAGCCAGGCTGAGGCGGGGGGGGGGGGGGGGGCGGGGGCAGAGGGCTGGCGCTGTCACGAGACACGGCCTCTGGCCACGGCACCGCCCACACGGTCAACAAAACATCCACAAACGAGCGACTAGTAAAACGCTACCGCTGTCTACCCATTCATTCCACGAGTTTGAATGAACCTGGCGGCAGACTGTCCCCGACAACCAAGTGTGCGCTCCAGCCGCCGGGCGAACGCCCACATCCACCTGCGACCGCCGGCAGGCCCTCTCATGTGTCATGGCTGCCGCTTCACACGGGAGAACGCGGCGCTCAAACTATGCACTCGGCCGCAGCGCTGCACCACGTCCGTGTGACGTCACCGGCAGCCGGCACGCAACCGCGGCGTGCCGGCGGCGGCGGTGCGCCCCCCCCCCCCCCCCCCCCGCCGCCCGCCGCCGTCCAATCCCGTTGTCACGCGCTGTTTGCTCAGGCGGTACCTGGGCGGGCGACGATCCATCCCCGGCCGGCTCGCGTGGTCCGAGCGCCGCGCACGTCGGCGGCCGGCCAGGAGCGGCGCACGTGACGCGCTCCTCCCGACAGGACAGCAGAACAAACAGCCGCCCCGCTCTCAGAGGGTCTGCCCTCGTGACCTTGGCGCCGGAGGGGTGTCAAACGGGCCCCGGTGGTCCGCGCCTCAGCGGCCGTCACGTACCGGGTCGGTCCACCGGCGGAGCGGGCGACCGCGGGCTGACCGTCTCACATCGGACTGTTTGTTTTTGTTTGAGGAAGCTGTTTGAACGGAGCATCCGTGCCTTTTCAAGTGTGTCAACAACAGAACGAGGGGCATACTATAATAGTGGTCATTGTGACGTACATTTGTGAGCGTATTTCGCCGGTAACTTTCGCGGCACAAACCAAGAACAGCAGCAGCGATAACTGAAGGTCGAAAAGATTGGTGATTTCAATTGCAACAACCGTCCTGAAGTACGTAAGGCTTTTGTAATGTAGTCAGCCTAGATGCGACAAGCTTTTGACGCGCTGCGCGGTTACTTAATTAAGGGCTACTGTAGACATCAGTCGGCTAACACGCACCCACCTACACAGTACCCTGCTTTCCGGTCCCAGTATTCCCCACATGCCTGTCTCTGTGTAAAGAAACGACACCATTCCAGCGATGCACGTTTTCTCGGTAGCCCCTGATGCGAGTACAGCCAGGGCCGGATCCGGCACATGACGGCGGGAGGCAGTTCCGGATTCGCTGCCATCTACGCGAAGCTAGCTCAAACATGAGAAGTCACGCTTTTCCGCGGTCTTGGGGGCACGGTCTAATCGGCCCCTACCGTCTAGACCTGCCCGTAGCATACCCAGGAGTCGACCTTGCACCAGCAGCAGCCACTCCTGTGCCTGCCGTGGTGGGTGACGTCACACCCGGCCGGCTCTACGGCCGGCCGCACCACGTGGGCGGCCGGGGGCGTACTTCCCGGCTTTCACACGGCAGCCGAGCGTGCAGCCGCTCCGGACCAGGGGCGCGGCGGGCCGGGCTCTCCACCAGTACGGCCAACCGGGGCTAATCCTCCGCGCCTCGTAAGGCTTCGCAGCAGCTCTGTTTTACCTTCAAGCAAAAACTACTCCAGTCCTCCGATCTCCCCCCCCCCCCCTCCCCATATCCATGCACGCTAACCTGCTCCATCCCATTTTCACGCGGTGTTACCACGCCGCAAGAGGACCATCAATCACCGCAGCATGCGCCCACGCCAGCGGCCGGGACCGGGCCCTCCTCCCGGACAGCCGCCAGGGCCGCCAGCGGACGAGCCAGCGCCGCCAGCGCCGCCTGCGCCGCGGCCACTCACGTGTCGGCTCTGCAGGAAGCGCAGCGCCGTGTTGGCGTTGCTGAGGAAGTGCGGCGTTCGCAGCACCCGGCTCCTCTCCACCGGCTGGGGAAGCGACAGCGCATGTCACCGCCGCTGAGAGGGGGCTAACACACGCCAACGGCTCCGCTACATCCGGTAGTTGCTCAGCACTCCACACAGAAAGCGCGGCCTTCGCGACATGTAAATCGAGCCGCAGGTCTGGGCGGGTGATGTCAGCGCGTGGGTGGGGAGATGAGCTCTTCAGCGATGACCGGCGGAAAGAGCACCGAGCCCGGGTCTGCTAGTTGTCAGAGCGGGGACTAAAAAGCAGTCGGTCCCAACGACCTTCTGCGTCACTTGGGTGGTCATGCTGGCGCATTAGCACCGAGCGTCACCAGTCATACGAGCACTTTTCGCGTGTCACGGTTGGGCCTCCCGGTGCCAGAAGCAGAGAGGTCGGTCAATACGAGCCAAAGTCATCGTCAAGGACCCGCTCGGAGGATTTAGTGTTTAGTGTTAAGTTAAAACCATCACGCACAAAAGACCAACACACCAGAATCCAGCATGACGCGAATAGAACAAACCATAAACGACCACACAACACGAAGTCGCCCTTCGCCTAAACACCGGCAGCGGCGGGGCTGCGTGGTCTAACCGATCCGGCACCGTGACCAATAGGTCCAGGGTTCAATACTCGACCGGTGCGTTTTTCGCTGACCATCGACATGACAGCGGCCGCAAGCGGCGCTGAAACGACACGGCCTGTGCAGTCACCCGCACCAATGAATGTTCTCACTCTTGGCTGTCAGAGTGACGGGCACCAGCGCCGCGTCAGGGCGGGTCGGCCCAACACCCACCAGATCCTCCCCGGAGAGGACGTTCAGCAGGGCCAGCAGGCGCGTGCTGTCCTTCAGGTCGTCAATCAGGTTGGTCATCTGCATCGGCGGCTTGTGCTGTCGGCAGAGTCAGACGCAGTTAGCGCTGGCGATCGGGGCAGACGGCGCACACAACATTATGCGACGTACACCCCCAATCACGCGCCGAGGGAGGGGGCGAGGCGGGAGGTCACAGCCCGAATGAATGGTTGGTTAGATGGAGAAACACTGGCCATTTAGCCTGCTGGACACCCGCTGGGTCCATTTTCTTTCAGCTTCTTTGACGGTGCGCTGCGAGCATTGTCGTGCTCAGTTCACCCTCGGCATGTACACACAGTCGATCATATGATTGCGAGAAGCCGGCGGAGCCTGACATCACTACCCCGACCGGTTTCAGAACCGGCCTGGTGTATGAAGCCGAGTGCGTTTCTCGGTAAAAGAGTCTGGCAGACTTTCACGAAAACCTCACAGCCTATCGGTACATACATGGCCGATACGAACGAGCTAACCCGTTTTTCGCCTGACGAGAGATTGGACGCAAATCCCTGCATTGGAAGCCACTGCAAAGCCACCGGATAAGCCGCTTTGCAAGCACGAAGGCCAGTGGCCCGCCCCCGGTGCCGGCTCCAAGCGCGCGGAGAGCGAGCTGTTCTCTGAACGGCACCTGAGCCGGTATGTCTCCCCGGCACCGCACAAGACTGCCTTCTGGCGCGGCTCGTCTGCCGCTGCCGGCAAGCCGCAGCACCAAGGCCTACAATGCAGGTGTAAACCTCTATACTGTAGCATTCAGCATCCGGCAGGCAGCGGGCAACAGTAGGCGCTATAGACGGCCGGCCTGCCGTGCTCCACACAGGAAGGTGCGGCCTTACACCCCCACCCCCCCCCCTTCCTCCCAGCCGTCACTGCCGCGCGGGACGTGGGCGTTTTGGCGCGCGGGGCGAGCGACCACAGCTGCCTCCTGTAGGTGCACGGCCATTGGCGCAAATGGAGGCGCGGCATGGCGCCCTCGGTCTGAATCGCCGCTGTGCCGGACGGATCGGAGGAGCGGCACGGTGCCCTCGGTTTGAATCGCCGCTGCGCCGGACGGATCGGAGGAGCGGCACGGCGCCCTCGGTTTGAATCGCCGCTGCGCCGGACGGATCGGGCCTGCGGTAGGCGTGACGGTCGGCGCGAGGGTGACGTCAGCCGCCGCGGGGATGACGTCAGACGTGCCGGATGGGAGCGGTGGGAAACGGACGAAGTGGGGCGACGTGAAATGATGTTGCACCACTTGTGGAATGTGAACTGTCTGTGTACCGCTAAGTGAACATCGATTATACCAGATAATTGCCATGAACAGGCCAAGCCGCTGTGCACTTCAAGAAGTCACATGCCACTCTGTCAATTCGACTACAGGGGAATCGGTCGCGTGGCCAAAGGGATCATGGAAGCCATGCTCTTCTCTCCTGGAGCTAGCGGGGTCCCCTGGGATCCAAGGCCCAGCAGTTTCAGGCAGTTAAATATGTCCGTAAGCCACTAAAACATAAATACGGACCCTGAGGCATCATTGTAGCATACCGGGTATCACAATGCTCCCCGATTGAGAAAGACGTCTCCCTGGCTGAAAGGGCCCTTTTGAGCCCGTTTGGCCCTCTCCTGGGTGAAATCCTAGCAACGCCACTGACGTGATCGACACGAAGATGACCGTGCCGCCGGCGGCCGACTTCATGGCTGCGCCAACCGCATTAAATCGTGTCTGTTGTTCCTGCTGACGGTAATTGGTTTGCGGGCGGCCGCGCGGCCGGTGCGCGGCGGCATGTCGGCGGCTGTGCGGCCGTCAGATGCGCGGCAGGGAGCGGGGCGTGACGCGTCCGGCGCGGCCGCGGCCGCGGCCGCCGCGGCCGCCGCCGCCGCCGCGCGCACAAACAACAGCGCCCCGGGCGGCCCGGACGCCCCGGCCGGCACACTGAAGCCCGCCTCGGCCGCTCGCCCCGCCGCTGAGGTCACGCGGGGCACGCTGCTGGTCAGTTCCTGGATGACAGCGACCCGGATGCTCTGCTTTTTAAATATTCGGCCAGACCTCGGCTGGCCAGCGCAAATCCGCACGTGCCCGAGCCCCGACGTGCCGCCAAGGTTACGTCAGCCTGGTAGCGCGACGGAGCGCCGTCGACCTCGCCAAGGTCGCAGCAATCTCATGTATAACATGAATAATCGATTATTGATGCCTCAGCGGCGTTTCTCCAATTACACCAAAATAGGTGCATATGTGACTGACTGGGCTGAGAGACGGTTTCGCTGATGATCCGAACCGACTGAAGCACAAGTCACAAGCCACGCTCGAGGGTGCAGAGCCAACATGAGAGGTTCTCTAATTCTAGTTCTCCTCGAATGAGCATAACACTTTTATTCAAACAAGCGGTTTTGGAACCCCAATACGGCATTTCAAATTTTCCTAGCCTTCAGCTGTAACGTTCCAGACAGAAATGCTGTCGTGTTGGAAATGCCACTACGTCACATTATCCTTGCATATGGCACGTGCTTTGGCTGACACCTAGTACAAATATCACGGTGTAAAGGGAAAGATTCTAATGGAAAATAAATCAGTGAGGGAAGCGTGTTGCAGCATTCTAAACATCGGGCTCAGAAACGATTTTTTCACGGCCATTCTTCGAAAACGTGTAGCTTTCGCGGTGCGACGGAAAAGAGCGCCGTCTATCCGCAGATAATTGAAACAGTTTTCCTCACTGGCCAATTACGATCGCAACGAGACATATCCCACGCGAAGTGGGCATGCCCCCCCCCCCCCCTTGCGGTCTCCTGAGAAGAATTGATGGAGAAAATGGCTTGTTAGGGAGGGTAAATGAGAACCGCAGCAACGTCTGACCCAGGGGGCCCTTGAGAGCCATCGACGTCATGCAACATTGCGGCCGGATCAGATACCTCTCTTAAACTCCACTTCTTGGCTGCATGACTGTCTGCAGCACGGCTCCATCACAAATTATTGTCATCAGATTGCACGAACAGGAGAGACACATTGACCCAGATATCTCGGTGCGGCGAGCTAGCAGAGGGCGCCACTAGCCCCCTCGCTCCCTCGACTGTCGCCGCGTGTAGTCACGTGCGGGGCTTCGTTTACGCTGCAACACTTGCAACCGCAAATGACTTACGTTTCTTAGGTGAGAATTGATCCAGTTCAGGAATGTTTTCTTTTGCATTCGCTCCTGCTCATCTGAAAAGACCACATATGTTGGTTATTCATACGCAACACTCACATAAACCCTATCCACGTGCAGCCAAATACAAGGGACCGTTACGTTACTTTATTTAGCCCTTTATCGACGCAATACATTCACAACAAAGGTGCAAATTTTCTCATTCTCGTTACTGTGTACGTTTGGTCCCAAGAGAACCTTGTTCACGAAGTTTACGCCTGTATTTGCTGTCAAGGAAAACACACATGGCCCGTGATTATTATCACGCTTCGGTGACAAATAATGGAGCAGCAAATATATGATGTGGACCCCTGCCCAGGGCGCGGTCGCAGGTTCTATGCATTGAATATCCAGACCTCGGGCAGGGCACGCCTGGTCCAGTTATGCAATGCACGAATGGAATGTGGGTCCAGATGCACAGCAATCGCCGAGCTTAAGAACACCCAGCAGCCAAGCAAACCTTCCCGACTACATTTTCCTCTGCAGCACGGCAGTTTTCAGAGTGATTGCACACGATCTTGGTTGCCACGGGACAAGGCCAGAGGGCAGTGACCTGGACAAGCCGGCTGTTGTTTCACCAACGCCAAGGCACTTACTGAATGTGGCTGACCAATGGACTACACACAACACGAGCAGCAACACCCCCATTGTGCTAAAAAGCCAAACCATTTTCTGCCGGCCAAAGTTCAGGAAATATGCGGCGTGCCACCTTCGTGCTTGGGGCACCAAGCTATTTTCAAAATATTCATTTTGCGGCAAACAACAGCGAGCGTTCGAGCGTGGTTGTTGCCGTCGCTACAGCACCTGAACTAAGCATGCGTTGGAGGCAGAGGCACCGAACAATGGAACCTGAAACATCGGTTCAAACCGTCAGTCGAATTTTGAAAAGCTTTCCGATCTTTCAGAAGTCACCCTCGCGCAAATCAACTTTGAATTTCAGCTGAGACCAGATTGCTTGACTACGTAACTTTGCCTTTCGAAGTGATAACACAATAGATCTCCTTTTAAAGGTGCAACTGGTTCATGAGCGGCTCTCCAACACACAGGCCCGACATATTTTTCCAACACAGCGCTGGGTCGCCTGTAATGGTAGTAGTGTCTTTTACGTGACCTTGGTAGTATCACGAAGTGGTCTGCAACAGGAATGCGACACAAGTGAGGGCGTCATCAGCCAGAAAAAAAGCCAGAACGCCAGCCAGGAGCATCGTCAAAAGATCGCCGGCGCTGGGAAGCCGTGAACGAGCCGCCGCCGCCGGCTGCCGACAGCACCCGTCACAGAAAGGTCACGCTGGGAGGGGAGCGGCCGGTGACCGACGACAGGCGCCGCGCGCTGCGTGTCGCGTGCCATTCCGGTCGTCCGAGCCGACCCCTGCCGCCCGAACCGCCTCCCAGAGCGGCGCTGTCGATGTCCGAACACGACCCCTGCCATCCGTGCCGAGAATCCGCGCCGCTCGGCCGCACTGAACTGGGTTCGTGCGGTTGCATCAGGCCCAGCCGAACCGCGTATTAGCGGCAGTCGGGACCAGCGACGCGGCCTGGATACCTCGCATAAGTTGCCGTGTGGGTCGGCGGGCGGGCGCGACTGATTTCCTCGCCCGATCGAAAGGCAGGGAAAAGTGGCAGCCAGACCTGTTTGAGCTCGGCTCCTGCCCAAGTACCGCTGACACGTGGCGTCGCCGTGGCAGGGAAAGTCAGTGGAGTCACGAGCGCGCTGCGGGATCGCGGTGCACCACCAGTGAGAAACAAGCAAAATGCCTCACTATCTGTTGCCAGTAGCACATCTTCTATCCAGTCTTTGACTAAAGCTACCTCGGTTTCGAAGAGGCTGTGAAATAGACTTTCAGGTGATGTTTTAGCGAAGGAAGGAGTCGGGGTTCACCCCCAAGTGTCTTTACTGTTCCTTGTGATATCAATGCCAGAATTTCAGCGTCATGGTGACACTACGGACCGTACATTATGGTACGTCATGGATCGTCATTAGTGTACGTCACACGTCATTATTGTACGTACGTCATGGATCGTGCTGTTTACCCACGACTGTCAAAGCGCTGTTAGAATAACCTTGCTCGTAACCAGAATGCAAAGAAATAATGGGCAAGATGGGAAGATGACTTCATCCTACAGAACCTTTGCTCTTAGCAAATGTAAATTGTGGGAATGGCCGTTCCAATTTGGTGCGAAATCATAACAACTCGCAGACAGTGCCGATGGCTTCATCGGTGGCACACATCTGGCGCGATAAAACTGCTGGCCAGTGGTCGCCAGCTGCGAGGGTTTCGTCAGCTTCTTAAACCAAACAACAATTCAGCACTCCTCAGAGCAGCACACAGGGTTAGACACACGTAGACACACACACACAGTTCGTACACGTACGTAGGCAAACTCCGGGTGAAGGCTGTGGCGCACAAACAATGCCATCACATCAAATCCGTCGAGAGCCAGGGCGCCTCCCGACAGGAGCTAGCGAACTCAGTAGCACCCCTCCGTCCGTGTAGATGGGTCCAGGCCATGTAGGCGAGACCGCACCAGTATCGGTCTGGCCTGACAAGCATGCATCATGACATGCATCACATGGCCCCCGGTTTACGTTGCACGCGGCCGTGGGCGGGGACCAGCCACACACACGAGCCCGGGGCCAGGCGCACGGACGGGCGGCGCGGCACCAGGCGCCGGCCCATCTCTTCACGCCCGGCAGGCTGACCCACATGAACCGGCCATCGCCTGGCAACCCGGAGGAGAGGGGAGGGGCTCGCACAGCTCCAGCATCGGAGGACATCTCGTATCAGGTCACATCTGTAGACACGATGCAGGCGAGCGCCAGCGCGGTGACGTCGGCAGCCCGGTCCGACATGAAGCGGGCTGGTTCGATCAGCGCTCAACACGGTCACTGTCCGACCCGGCGCACCGGGCGTGCCGAGTACCGCACAGCCGTGCCGACTCACGGCCCCGGACCGCCGACGTGCGAGCCCAGCCGCGCCCTGAGACACTCCGGGGAGAGAGGAAACGGAAACAAAACTCCGCTTGCCGTTAGGCAATGCTCGTCTGGACCGCGCATTG
Organism: Pollicipes pollicipes; assembly: GCF_011947565.3. NCBI lineage: Eukaryota > Metazoa > Arthropoda > Thecostraca > Pollicipedomorpha > Pollicipedidae > Pollicipes > Pollicipes pollicipes. The sequence goes on from NW_023596136.1 coordinate 40,699,234, forward strand.
TCTAACGTCGGTTGAAAAAAAAAAATGTATCGCATGCTTTTCATGCTCAGGCCGGACAATGTGAACAAAATCTAGGGGTACGCAACATTGATTCATTTCATAGCACTTCCAGATAGCCGACCACATCAGGGGGTCGGGCAGGGGGGCGGTTGTTATACCCATTTCACCATTCAACTAAGTTTGGAAGGGAGCGTCGCCAAGCTAACCCCACTGTGTGTGCAACTGCGCTTGCATAAGATTGCTCCACCAATACTCCTGCCCTGCAGGGCTGACGAAGGCCCAATTCCGGGAGACGAGATGTTCAATCCTCGCTTATTTACGGATTAATATGACCACTTACATCATTAGCGTTTCACATCCGCACGCTGGGGGTCGAGTTCACGTGAATGAAGTAGGCATCAGCTTAGCAAGGATCGACCACACGGGCCGATGCTAATCACCTAACGTTTACCGGAAAATACCTTCGACGGAACCACGCGATCGAAGCCGCTGCTGAGGTCACACGCGCTCATTGGCTCGGGGCACCAAACCAATGCATAAAATGTGACCTCGCAGCCCGGAAGTGCACCAGGGCGCTGCTGCAGCGGCGGCCGGGCCCCGGTTCGTGGAACCGGCCTCCTGAAAACGCCGACGTAGCGCCGCTGCCTCTGGGAACCCTCAAGTCACCCCAGCAGCGGCCCAAAGCCGCGGCGCCGCCGAATCGTGCCGCAACGGCCGACGGCACGGCCCGCGGCGGCGTCCGGTCGGCGCCCCTCGGGCCGCCCGCCGGCCGGAGCAGCGCGGGGTCCCGCTGGTCCGGGGAGGGGGCGTTCGCCCGCGGCGGTTCGGGACCGGTGCGCCGGCGGCCGTCACCTTGAGCCCAGCGCCGCGCACATGCTGACCTTGTGCAGCGGCCCTCATCGCCGCCGCGCCTCTGCCATAAATGCCGCTCGTAAAGCTGGCCAGTGTGGCTGCTGCGGTTCGGGCGCGGTTAGAGAAGTGGCCGCGGCCGGCCAGCGCACGGTAATGCGGCGTGGAAGCTATCACGAGCGGCCGGGCGCGGGACATGGGCCAGCCGACACCGATCGAGCACCCAGATGATAGGTGTCGGCCAGCCAGAGGCGCTACTGGCACCGCAGGTGTGCTGTGTGACGTTGTGTATGAAGTATGTAGCGCCGTAGTCGTGATGCTTTACATGCGATGTATGCCTGAAGTGTCATGATAGCAGAAGCGTGCGATTTCGTACCTAACCGAGCGGTGGTAAAATTAATGTAAATCTATTGCTGCAATTACCAGACTCCCTAGATGCACACGGAGCTGCCTGCTGTTATCACACTCCGTCTCGCAGGGTTTTAGCGTTTCTGTATTCTGGTCACATTGTCGTCTGTCGGAAATCAGCCACGAGTGAATACAGCGAAGCACGTCGTTAAATACCAACAACGCGTGGGACCTAACAACGCTGAGATAAGGCAAATATGTCTGTGTACATTCCACACCCAATCTTCGAAGCATTTACGTCAAACGCGGCCGTCGTAGATCTCCATACTCACATACGCCGCTATCGCGCGTGACACGTACGAGATGGGCACGTTCGTTTCGGGCCCACCCCGGACGAGATATGCTCGGGGGCGATAGCGTCTTGCCGGCCGGTGGCGCCGACAGGCCGGGTCGCTGTTCTGAGCAGTGCGAACTGCACCGCCGCCCGGCCGGTGCGCCCCCATGGAGCCATCAAGTACCATATAGACTCGAATGTCTTCGCGGAAGCCCGAAGGAGACAGAAAAGGCGGAATATTGAAAACATAGCCATGACTTCAAAACAGAAATGTATGATCGGAGTACAGTGCAACACCCAAGATCATCCATGAAAGACGTCATTTCCATTCAAAATATTGAATTTCCAGATACCTCGCTGGGAAGCCAGCGGCCAGCGGCCAGCGGCCGGCCGGCACGGCCGCTTACGGCGCAGGCCCGGCGGCCGTACGGCGACGGTGCGGCGGCCGGCGCCGGGCCGCCGCCCACGTGACACCGCCGCCAGCCCGGCGCGGGGTGACTTGCAGCGCGGCGCGGCGCGGCGCTGCGGGACGCCCCGGCCGCGGCTGACACGCCGGCTAGCAGGCCGCCGCAGCCCCGCGTACTCAGTGTACAGGCGCACGCGCCTCGAGCTTCCAGGGTCTAGTACCGCAGCACGGCCCCGTCAGACCTACAGCCTGCCGCTCCCGCATCTTCTGAGGCGCGCCTGTGTAACTACCGAGGGAGGAGCCGTAACCAGCTGCCGGTCTCCCACTGTCGCCATCTCTGCTTTTTAAATGTTTCGACTCACGTCGCGTGTTTGGATTAAGTGGGTGCCATTTTCAATGCCAAAACCGTGCACAGCTGAGTAGAGGGGTTGAGGTGGGAGGGGGGGGGGGGCGAAATGGATTGCACGCACGGCCCAGCGCAACCGACAGTCGCCGCCATCACTCACCTCTGAGCTGATGAATGTGCGCGTCGAACTGCGACGACTGCTTATGCTGCGGATCGCCGGCGGAGGAGCCGGGCGCGCCGGGCGCCCACACCTCGGCCCGGTGCGCCCAGCTCGGCACGCCGTCGAACGAAGTGACCGAGACGGTCGGGCTGGGCGTGGAGGCGGTCGAGCCGGGTCGCACCGGCGGCCGCGTCGGCCCCGTCGGCGTCGGGCTGCGCTCGGAGCGCAGCGGCGTGCCGTCCGGCCGGCGCGCCAGCGACGGCGACGCCGGCTCCGAGAAGCCCACTCGCACTTGGTGGCCGCTCCAGAGACGGCGACTCGGCCGGCGACGGCGCCCGGCGAGCTGGCCTGGGGCGGGCCGCCCGGCGATGGCGGCGGCGGCGCGCTCATGGCTGCCGGCGGGCTGCCGGCGGCGGCGGCGGCGGCGCGGCGGCCGGGACAGGAGGCGAGCTGAAGGTGCGGTGCGCGCGGCCCACCCGGACACTGCTCCCACCTGCGCGGCTGCCAGCGGTCTGCGGGCAGGGAGCGCGGCGTGACTGGAGGCCGCGCCTGCACGGGCGGCCGCCCGGCCGGGAGTCAGCTGACGGCGCGCTCAGCTGACCGCGCTGTGCGACCGGACCGGCCGTCCCGCGCGGGCCTGCTCTGGACGGCGACGGCTGGACGGCTCCGGGGGAACAGTTGTTTGGTAGACTTTGGCGGCGAATGGCTCTGCCAGCATGTGACCAAGAGGGTGTAAATGCTAACAGCCAACATTCAAAATCCCTCAGGACGCCATCGACACCACCTAAGGTAATTCCTAATCCTAAGGTAAATCCATTGGCACCACCTGTAGTAGATCAATTCAAAGCGGGGGCATACGCAGGATATCACAATGGGAGTGGCGCACAACATAGAAACGCACTGAAAATCGATGACGCACCACAGCACTCGCAATTTTTTCCTGTACCTCCCGTGTCAAACCGTATGCTCTGAATCTTTATTTCATGTGGGCTGGAATTTTTAACCGTCAAGGTTTGTCACATACATAATAACAAGTGCCCCAAATCTAGTACAGGGTAGGGGTTGGGGGGCTGGTAGTCTCGGCGCTTGTACTCCCGATTCACAGGAATTGAAACGAGCCCCAAATATATCAGGGCGACACTGATGGTGCAGATGAATGTCTTTGACTGCCTCCCCAAGTTTGAGAAGGATGCGAGTCCTTCAGTCCACGGTACTTATACGAATCGACGGAGACGCAGCAAAGACGGGAGGGGGCGCCTATTAAGCATGGATCTTGTGTTCTGTTTCCGCCATATATGGCTAAAGAAAGAAATTAAAGACCAGCGTGGTGCGTACTCAGCCACCGAATTCCGGGCCCTCCCCTTAAATCAAGTCCGAGCTGTGCCGCTGCAAATCGTGCAAAATCGAGACCCCTTCTCATTCGCCATACCATATATGCAGCATCACATCAGTTTCCGCCGCGTCTTGTTCCATCATCGGTATTGTCGAAGTTTATTTAGAACGCAAGTAAAGGCATATGATGAAAAGGTCACAGTTTATGCGCAATATGTGGGCCGGAAATCAGTAGGCGACTCGTCAGGGACTTCCTGCGGTTTGTTTACGCCCATCGCAAGGCCATGCAAATGTAACATCCAAGATGTAACGCGTGAAAAAATGGTGGCAGCAATTTGTAGCCAACATTAACCTGACGTCACAAAGACAGGAGCGAAGCAGATGATGATTGCGAGTATATATATATATATATATATATATATATATATATATATATATAGCATATCATATCACATATAACGTGGCCGTTCAATGCTTTTGGGAATTTTGTAACGTTTCTTTGCATGTCTAGACTGAACACATTGGAAAAATACTCGCGCCGCTTTCTGCTACAATCACGCCACAAATAATTCGATACGCGCGCTTTGCGGTCATGGGGAGCCTGTTCCGACGAATGGGTAGGCTATTTTGCAGATGATGAGACTTGATGGGGGACTACTTCTGGAAGAGTATTTCAAGGTCATCTTGATATTCATGACGTCATAATGACGTCTTTTAAGTTCTGTCATTCCACAAGCCAAGATCAAGCCAAGAAAAACAAAATGGTTAGTCGTTCATATTGGCGTGCGTGAGCGCGATTTTTATATGCATGGACAGTCAGTTTGGCTGTCAATCAATGTTGTGCAAGTTGCGATGACACCATAACTCGACGTATCGCGGAGCTCGTTTGCTAAATAGGAAAAAACTGTTGTCTAAATCAGTAATTTTCCACTTAAAAGCGTACCAATAGTTACAAGCGAGCCAATTTTCATGATATCTAGCGCCTGATTCAATGCCTTCAACGTGAAACATTCCCCCCTAAGAGACACCTTTCGAACCTTTCGCGCCGCACCAGGTGGCGTTCTGAATCAAAGCAGCTAGCACAGGGAGTGTAGTTCCGTACATTTGTTTTTGAAAACTCCTCATGACGCATCCAAAAATCAAAAAAGGTAAATGGGAAGGGGGAAATGCTTGTCTGATGTTTTTTCACAGCCTGTATGTTACTTGATGTTGGACGGAAAATGCAAACACGTGTGCAATGACAATAACCGATCTGAACATGGAAAGCGGATGCTGAACTTTACTCTCTGGTATGGGTAACGATTGCTTAAAAGGATTGGGCAAGCGAAGTGGTGTAAGTCGCCAGAAAGGGACGAGCACGAAAAACTTCGCCTATTCCATCTCTTTTTATCTTGGACTATATTACACACACACACACACACACACAAACAAACACACACACACACACACACACACACACACCACACACACACACACCACACACACACACACCCACACACACACACACACACACACACACACACACACACACACACACACACCACACACACACACACACACACACACACACACACACACACACAGCACACCACCCACACACACACACACACCCACACACACACACACACACATACGCACACCAACGCACGCACGCCACGCACGCACGCACGCACGCAACGCCACGCACGGCAACGACACACACCACACACACACCGCACGCACGACACGCACAGACACGCATATATATATATATATATATATATTATATATTATATATATATATATATATATACATAACTTTCACCTGCTACAATATTTTCACAAGCTCATGTACGCAGCCACAGTAATACGTATGGAAGCTTGGCAGACTGCACCAACTTCTTATGAATGCGTCTGTTTTTTTATGCTGAATCAGTGCAATTGCACTTTTCCTTAACATACTGGTCAGGAAATCTGCGCGTAATTTACCAGCATGTGGTCATGTAATTTGTGATGCATTCATTACTGCATTTACAAGAATAAAGCGTCCCTCAAAAATGCACCTACCACAACCCGTTCACACGCAGGTTCTCGACGAACCAAAATGTGACCGATAAAACATGTGCGTTTCAGTTAATGTAAATGAATCGGTTCAGCACATGGCGTTCAACCCTCTTCTAAATACGCATAGATAGATGCCCTCCTGTTGAGAATGCTTTTTCCCGCTCGTTAAAAAACACGCATTGCCAGCCTGCTGTTCTCCCTGGGGGTAACTGTTCAAATTTGCTGTGCCTCTGAAAGAAAAGCGACCCCCACTTGCTCACATTCGAATGTGTGGCAAGTGAAGCCCCCGTCGTGGCAATGGCATATGCACCAAAGGTTGATTGCAACAACGCTGCCAGTTGAGCTCAATCTTCAATGGCCATACGATTTTGTACGCCTGCTCGACGCTTATCGAACTCGCCCACGCAGGGGCGCAACCAGTCAGAGTAAGATGGGGGCTGGCAAAGAGCTCCTCCTTATGAAAGCCCCCCCCCGTTCCCGCCCCCCTAAAAAACATATTGCCCACTTGGTTTTAAGGGGCACGATTTCCTTCGCTGTATTTTCGATATCCGTCTAACTGAAACGGAAGCCAGAAGCCACCAAAATATACAAGTCTCGTTAGATTTTGACGCAACTAAATTGAAGGATCCGGCCGTTAAATGATTGCATGTTATAAACTGTCGGCGCTGTTTATTGTGCAGTGGTTCATTGGACATTTTCTAGGACGAAAACACTCAGGGACTGCGCCGAAATTTCTCTCGTTGCACAGAGTTTTGTGGAAGTAGTTGGCAGTGAGCGTAGATTATGGCTTAAAATAGGGGTCATAAATTTGTATTCACATGGCTAATCCATGCTCGTCTGAAGATGTTCCACCGTTGTCCAGAATCGGGCATTGGAAAAATTACATAACAGTTTTAACCACGTGCGCTCGCAAGTCTCGGCACAAAAACCCAGCGCTCGGCTATGCAGCCTCTCTAGGCCGCGCAGCTTTGTCCGCGGTTCACATGAGACAGCGGCCAGCGGGAGGACGAAAATAATAACGATTTTAAAAGAAGTACGTTTGAACTTTTTAGGATATCAATTCGTGCATTTCAAAGGTAGTGCGAAAGTATGTTTCACTTTTGCATTTTAATATGCAAGAGGAACGGATTAGCATTACTGCACCGTGAACGGGCGCTGGACCTTGTTGGTGGAACCAGACGTTAATATAGTCTCTACCTGTTTTGTTTCTGTCGTTTTTAGAGGGTATATCAAAATAAAATGCTTAAAATATATGCCTGGCCCAATTTGTCAATGGTTCCGACTAATTTTGAAAAAAGCTTCCGGAAGCATTCTTTCACGACGGCCATGCTCGCGTGCCAGGTGCCCGCCAACCGGTGTTACATGCAGCGGCCAACGCGGATTGCTTTGGTGGAAACTACAGCCCAGCCATCGGTGGCCTGGTTTCCAGGATTGCGAGCGCAGGCTTGAAACTTTTTATGAAGTTTGTTTCACAAGTTGGCTCTGAACAAGGATGGACGCACTCGTTTGTGTTGGCCTTTTTCATTTTGACCTCATTTTGATCCGCCCTGTTGAGCACTAAGGAAAGCCTTTACATTTCCAGGCAAGGGGCACAGTGGGTAGAGCACTAAAGGGCATATTTTTTCCGGTGAGTTACCAAGTGGCCATCCCGTAAGAGCACAGGCGCAATGCTGGCGATGGAGGGGCGGTGTTCCCTGGTCGATACGAAAGCGCTTAGAATGACCACTCACGCATTAACCGCGTGCTTAACGGCGGAGGCTCTCTGACCCGGGCATTTAGCCCCGGATCGGCGCAAGAGCTCTCATTAACGCAACAAGACACCTTATCGCCGCAGGCGGTCAAATAACTGGTGCAGACTCCAGCTCGACACAACGGATCCTTGGCCGAAATCGGTTGGAGGATCCCGTCCGGTGCTGTGGGGGGGGGGGGGG
>NW_023596136.1:40707802-40777574 GCF_011947565.3 Pollicipes pollicipes
CAATACACACTCACATGCTCCATGCCCAGTGCGTAGTGGCCCCTGGCCGCACCACAACCTTAATAGTCACTCACTGATCACCCATTGCTCCACAATAGCATCCCCTCCCCAGCGCCGGCTGACCCCTTTCCTGGCCGGCTGACCTCCCCGGCACTCGCTGATCACCAACCACTCCAAAACACCACCCCGTCCCCAGTGCCGGCTGACCCCTTTCTTGGCCGGTTGACCTCCCTCCCGGCACTCACTGGTCATCCATCACTCCACAATGACATCCCCTCCCCAGCGCCGGCTGACCCCTTTCCTCGCCGGCTGACCTCTCTTCCGGCACTCACTGACGTCACCGTCACGGATCAGGTCATCGGCCGCCTGGCGCATCTCCAGCAGCGGCTTGTCGAAGTCGTGCAGGAGGCCGCCGTCGGCCAGCAGAGCGCCGGCCTCGGCGGCGACGCGCGGCCCCGCGCCCGCCGCGCCAGCCGCACCGTCCACACGTGCACCGTCTCCTCCACCAGGGTCAGGTGCGTCACCACGCGGTACTGGCGACACAGAGCGCCGGTCAGCGCCGCCAGCCGCAGTCCGTCTCCCGGGCGCCGCCGGGCTTTGGGAGCCGGCAACGGCTTGGTCGGCCGAAAGACATCAATGGAGTGCATGTGTTCTGTGCGTAGGCTGAATTTTCATGGGCTGACGCCGTGTCCCGAACGTGGCCCCAAGTCCGGCTGCTGGGTCCACCAGTAAAGCTGAGAGGGCGTTCCAGATGACGCGGTTAGCAGCTGATTCGCGACGCGTACATGCCACGGTGACGTCACAGCGACGTCACAGAAAGGTCACGGAGACGTCACACGTTTAACCGGACAGTTTCACCTAAGACGACCTAAATCCTACCAGCCCTATTGGGCATCATGCTCACACCGCCCCCCTTTTGCGATGCGTTATCAGCAACAACCGAATCAATCACGCCAGCGGTTTGTTGCGTGTTTGGTGCAACATCTGGATCAAGCGCTGCAGCTGATGACTGATGAGATGTGCACTGATGGTGACTGATGAGATGTGCACCGGGCGCGCCCTCGCCAGCCGCAGACGTCCAGTCGACCCCGGCCGCATCAGCCGACGGTTCCGGCAGCGCCACTGACCCTGTCACGACGTAGTGAGCCGGACGGCGCGGCGGCGGGCGCGCTGCCGGGTGCTCGCCAGCCGCGGCGTCAGACGGCGCAGCTGCTGCGGAGGCAGGCGAGCGGCGACCGGCGCCGTTCGAGCGGCGCGCAGCTCGCCCTCCACGCGCGCCAGCGACGAGAAGAACGTCTGGAGACGGGCGGCGCGTCAAGGGCCGGCGGGCGGCGGCGCGGGTCAGGAGGGGGTGGGGGTGGGGGAGGTGAGAGTGGGCAGACATTAAACTCGGCACTGCCTAAACCGCACGTACTTTATATCGAGTGTATAGCTTAGCCATACTGGGCTGTTCGAGGCCGCGGTTCTATTGTAACTTGTTCAGCTGTATGAGTGACAGGCTAGAATGTCACTGGAAGTTCTCGTAAGGCAGCGAAGGGGTCGCTTGTAATAAACGGTCGCGCTGTTACTGATAATACCACAGTAGTCTGACCAAACCACAGAGTAATTATACTCAGCCCGTCTGCAGGATAGCACTATCGTGCCATGCAACACCATGACAACAATACAGCCTTGCGGTAACGCTTCAGTCAGCCTCAGCCCGGGACCGATCGTCGCTCTGGAATCCGCATAAACCGCCCACTTGACATCTGGTGTAACCGCGTGACGCACATATCAGTTGGTCATGTCGCAGTCAGTGCGTGTGGCACTGCTATCACTCCAGCTGAAAGGGGGCGTCGCGTGCTGTTTACGTCGCAGCTGACGCTCAGCCGGCGCCTGAATGGGTCACGCACGCTTGACCGAGGTCGGGCGCGGACGGCGGCACGCCCGCCTCACAACAGGCCACGCACTCTGCAGTGATCTGCTAGGGGCGGCAGGGCCGTTAGTGCAGAGGGCCTTATCTGCGAGTTCCTCGGGAAAACGCAGCACGACCCGTATCAGGGGACCCGCACCTAACATCTAAATCCCCAAATCTGGCCTTCTTCTCCTCTATCTCGCTTTATCCTGCATTCTCGCGACACCTCGCCTGTCCGGAGCAGACTGCATGCGTCAGCCGCGAGTGTGCAGAGAACCTCGTGGGAAGGGGGACCCCGACCGGGTACCCAGCGCGCATGCGCAGGTTAAAGCTTGGCAGTTGTCCCCCCCCCCCCCTCCCTCAGGCGCATGCAAGTCTGCCCTACGTTTAACCATTTGCACTCATCCCATAGCCCTGGAATTATCATTTCTGATAGAAAGGGCTCTAATATAAACAACCAATCTCTAAATCCCCAATCTTTTCCCAACCTAAATCCCCACTTTTCGGAGGCCATCAGCGGGCCGGAACAACACTGTTCTGCGGGGCAGGGCGAGTGTGATCGACGTCCGGCTTTTCTTGGCGGTGACTTATCGCTGATACCACCGGCCCGCGATTACCGACTACCGTCTGATACGTTACGAACGGGCTGCGCCACCTGAAGGACTGGATATTTTACGGAGCTGGCCGGCAGACCCTAACGTGGCGTTGTAACCACCCAGAGTTAATTACGCCCCTCAAGCAGGCCTCCGCAGGGTCCGTGCGGGGGGGAGGGGCAAGCAAAACACCGCGTCTGGTCGCTTAAGATCGATTCGGAGTTACCCTTTGCAAGCAGGCCTTCGCGAGGTCCGTGGGGGATGGAGGGAGCGAAGCGTCTGGTCTGGTCGTTCAAGATCGATCTTTACCTGTATTTCGCGTGCGGTGTCGCGTGGTACGGTAACGACCACGAATGGCGTGGGGGAGGGGTAGGGGGGCCAATTCCGCCCACCTCTGGACCTAATGGGGTTGAGCACCATTCGCACTGAAATCATGCATCGCAATCCGATGAATTGCAAACACTTTAATGAAGCAACTGGCGGCCAGGTAAGCTTGTTTCTTGTTTAAATCGTATTTCCAAGTCTCAGCTCATCTAATCCCAGCTTTCCCGACGCACGGTATCGCCGGCCGCTGGAGGAGTCGGTTACCGAATGGGATCCACAGTGAGTCATGACTCGTTACCTCACTGAGCACGTCCCGCTGGCATTACACTCATCCATGCAATTTTGCGAGGCGTAACCTACACTCGACTATGCACAAAAATGTTACGGCAATGAGTTCAGTGCGCATCGATAGCCTCCACCACGTATATCAACAGCGCTCCCCTCGCTGGCTCCCACAGGCGTCCAGGTACGAAAGCAACACAAAGTTAATCTGCATGGGTTGCTCTGACCAGGGGCTCAGTACAACCTTTCCCTATAACGCGCGTTCACGCCATTTCGCACTGCAGTTTGTTGTGAACCGTGTCCGGGTGGGAAGGACACCCCAGGTGTCTTAACAGCTGTCGGACTCATGGATTTATGTTAAAGTCTTGACCAGTGACGAAAACACGACCGTTTCCAAGGTTCCGAGTAAGTAAGTGCATCAAGTAAGCCTTAGCCGTGATTTATCACGACAAAACTACCACAGGGCTGCAAAAAAGCTGTGAGACAGTTTGCACCCAACTTTTACAACAGTTTGCCCAAAGCCGGAAAGAGACCAGGCAAGTTTTGTACAGAAGACTCGCATATGGATAGATTACCGAGAAGTCGTACCATGCGACCGGAAACGTGGTTACCTTCGTTTCAGTCATACAGCCAACGTATAAACGAAAACACTGGTGCGGAACTCTGTCCACTGCATCAAAGCGCTTCTCTTCAATGCAAATAGACCACCATGTATTTCGTAACACGCCTGGATTCAAAAGAAGCAAAGCATCATCTTCAAGCAGTTCGCGGCCCACAGAAAGACACGGTTGTGAAGGCCGACCCCCGTGGGACGAGGTACGCAAGCACGCACGTTAGTTACATCACCAGGGACCCAAAGCATTGAACGAGAACTGTCAGCCCCAGCGGGTAGTCCCAGTGCCCAGCGCCCTAATGCATCATGCACACCAAACATAGTTTCATGACGAACTGAAGCCACCGACATCCACACCGCAGCCCAAAGCGAAACACATACACTTCCACTGTTTATTACGAGCAAACCAAGCACTTACTCGCGAACGACTGAGATAGATGCCTTCTAAAGCAAAACGCACAACGCAAAGGAAAAAGTGCAACACGCAAGAAAACAACAGCAAAGTGCAAACTACAGCTGCCTCGTGCACGAGATTCCAGCCGGAGTTAGTGGCGGCTGCCGGCCAGCGTGCGTGCTGAGCGCGGGGGGCGGCCGGCGCCGCTAGGTGGGGCAGCCGACCAGTACCGTGTGCTCCTCCAGGATGACGGTGACGCTCTGGGGCGCACGCGCGCTGCCGACGGCCGGGTCCTGCGCCCTGTCCAGCAGCGTCTCGGCGCGGCCCACCCAGCTGGCCACGCTCTGCAGCGGCGCCGGCAGCCGGCCGTCCAGATGCGCCTGCCACTCGTCCAGCTGCCGACACAGGCGCCGAGACCGTCAGCGGCCGTCGCCGTCGCGTGAGACGGGCCCGCCGCCGGCTCGGCCACTGCCGGCACGTCTAGCCGAGGTCAGGGACGCCGGCTGGACTGACAACTCCTAATCAAGGCGGCCGCCGCCGCTACCCTGAGCCGCCGTGGCATTCAACGCACAGCAGCCTTAGGTAAGAGGACGCCGTTTTTGAAAAGCAGCTTTAAGCTGAGCTGAAAATTGGCGCACAAACAAGACATACCAAGCTGTGTCTACAGTTCAGCGTGGTGACTTTACAACGATCTCAGTCCTTGATGAGGTAAGTTGTTCAGTGCATTAGCGAGGAACGTTATTCACATAGATGAGACAGTAGTAATAGCCTTATTCCCCAGACAAAAACCAGGAGAGTGGAGATACAGATTGGTTGATATTTCGGCAACATGCCTCTATCGAAACAATGGCAGATGTGCTATTGTTTTGATAACGGCATGTTGTCGAAATATCAACCCATCTTTACCTCCATTCTCCTGGTTTTTGTCTGAGGAATAAGGCTATTACCACTGTCTGCTCTCAGTTCTTCTTTGACTCTCTCTGATTCGGAAGCGGAATTCACAGCAATGCCAAGAGGTGATTTCAATCACCGCGCACATGGTTGGTTGGCTACTTGGGATTTAGGGCGCGTCAACCACACAGTCATACACCGCCCATTCAGTGCGCGCGTGTCCACGAACGGAAATACACGCGGCAGTCCTATGGCACGGCAGTACAGTACATTATGCATGAGGACGAGCTGTAACTGGACCCACAGATGATTGAATTGTGATTCTCTTGCTCGGTTTTGTCCAATAGGATCCAGTCCGCTGTACCCGACCAAAATGCTACAGGAAGCATGGATATTTCGCTCACTGGGCAATGTGGTCAAAAGAACCCGCTCATAACCGGATGCCTTCATGTCAGCTTGTCAGATTGCCCCGGCTGTCAGCCTGGCCCAATTCACGAGTACCGCCACGGCGCTGGGCCCGGCCTGCCCCGTACCAGTGTCTCGAGGGTAGTCCAGTCCTCGTCGGCCCGCTGCCAGCCGTCGGCCGGCATCAGGTCAGCCGTCTTGCGTAGCTCGGTGTACCGCAGCCGACGCTCCGCAGCCTCGGTGCGCGTCGAATGGTACCTCTGTCGGCGGAGCAACACGCTGGCAACCGATGCCGACGAGGTGCAGGGCTGCGGTGCTGGGCTTAACGACGCATGCTACGCAAGGGAGGAGGCGGACTACCAGGTTTTAGGAAGCGGCTGTCATGTAACGACGAGAATGTAGCGGATAGCGACAGTGCGTGTCACGCTCTTGTCCGGGCTCCAGCCATGGCGGGTCGTGTTGACCTGCCGACGTCCGCCTACGTGACATGGCTCATCTGATATGCTGCCTACCACCCTGCCCACTATCTGCTATTACGTCATCATGAGGTCCGATGCCAGACATCTGATACCGTCAGATCCGGTGTCTGATATGCGACATCCGAGGTCTGATAACCATGTGCGGCATGGCTGGGGTGCGGCGATAATAACGTAACGCATCGGGCTTCCCATGTAAAATCGAACTGTACACACAATCGATAGTAATGGGAAAGCTATTGTTCCGTTCCTCCTGCATGCAACCACTTGAAGTGTAATTCAGAAACGGGAAGAGGGGAACCAAAAGAAAATAGAACGGGAGTTGGAGAGATGGCGCGGGAGACCGGAAATAAATGTGGGCTCTAAAATGTGAAACTACGGTTGCAAGCCTTTACTCAATCACTAAACGGTGCAGTAACGTAACCTTGTGAAACCCGGGGATTTTTAGCCCACAGTCTAGAAATATTGCACATGCATAGTAAATAAACGAACGAGTGAAACAAAACCGCCCTGTTTGCATTGGCAACGCAACCTCGAATATATCACCGACTAATGTTTATTCGCTGACATCACCAACTTATCTTCACTAGTGTTAGTTTATGTTCATCAAGACGACAAGACCGACTAAAAAAAGACAATGGCACTACATCTCTGATGAGGGATGATGGCAACCAAGCCGCAAAGAACGTCTTCTCTGCTCACCTCAAAATTGTCCTTCTCTGGCGACCGAATGTTTCGGACGATGCGTATCGTCCGGATGATCCAGACGGTGATCTCCATGACCTCCTGTTTGGGGGTGCGCTGCTCGCCACTCGCCGACTGAAAAAGGCGTACCATTAGGCACGCACCAGGGATTCTCACGCTGGGCGGCGGAGACGATACAACACCAGGGAGCGTGCTCGGTATCCGGTGAGGGAAGGGTGGCCCAGTTCTTGCCGACCTTCGCCAAACACCACAGGCGTAGGAACACGATGCTCTGCGCGTAACAGTCTCGGGTCCGGCCTCTCCACCCAGGGCTGACACGATGTCGTTTAAGGCGCTAAGCCTCACCGCATCAATGGGGCAGCGGCGGCGCCAGACCTCCGCCCCACCCACGTGTCAGCCGTGCCCTGGCCATTGAATGCAGCGTGGCCAGTTTTTGTGCGCCGCGCGAGGGCCACCACTGGCCATTCACACGCATCAGCGTTCTTTCGCCGGAGCGCAAGGCAGCGCACTCACGTAATCCGGTCAAGATCACCGTGGAAGATACGTCCACTTTTTACACATCGCCTTCCGATTGAGCAAGCAAACATTCCTATCAGCTCTGCCGCAGCAGCGTGCCCCTCCCCCCCCCCCCCCCCCTCCACACCGGTCTATTGGCCCAGCGCCAGATACAGCTGGGTGGGAATCACACGCGTCCAACGAGGCCAGCGCAGGTTCAAAGCGGGCGCCGCAGGACGGGTTGCTGGGTCAGCAGACAGAGGCGGGCCGCGGCTCTTCGGATGTGCTCCCAGCTGGGAGCCAGCTCCGCACGGACCCAACCAGCCAGCCGACATCGCAGATGCCGAGGTGGCACAAATTAACGATAAATGCAAGTCAAACAGCACATCAGCCAACTCGCCTCCTCGCTGAAACTGGTATTAAACCAGCACCACCTCATCCTGCGACATGCTAAATATAGTCTTCCAATAGCCATGCTCGGACTGGCTGTGTCTGCTGTACCTATTGTAACGACCGATACCTCGAGCGTACGGGACTAGAATGCCCCACACCACGCCTGCATCGAACCCAGCTGCTACGTCAGGCCCTCAGACCCACCCCAGTGCGTTAGACGACTGCCTCGCAGCTGCGCTTCCATCACTCACCGGCTGAAGTGTCTTGGGTTTGGGATACTTGTGCACGAACTGGGCCACGTACGTCATCACCGACTTCTCGTCCGGCTCCGGCACGTCCACGTCCTCGGGGTCCAGAAGTGGGGCGATGCCCAGCTGCTCATCGGCCGCCTGCAGCATCACAGGCCAGGTCAGGTAGAGTCACATACCGGGTCAGGCAGCGTCACAGATGGGGTCAGGCAGCGTCACAGGCCGGGTCAGGCAGGGTCACGGACCGGGTCAGGCAGGGTCACAGATGGGGTCAGGCAGCGTCACAGACCGGGTCAGACAGCGTCACAGGCCGGGTCGGGCAGGGTTACAGACCGGGTCAGGCAGGGTCACAGGCCGAGTCAGGCAGGGTCACAGGCCGGGTCAGGCAGGGTCACAGGCCGGGTCAGGTTGGGTCACAGACCGGGTCAGGCAGGGTCACAGACCGGGTCAGGTTGGGTCACAGACCGGGTCAGGTAGGGTCACAGACCGGGTCAGGTTGGGTCACAGACAGGGTCAGGTAGGGTCTCAGACCGGGTCAGGCAGGGTCACAGATCGGGTCAGACAGGGTCACAGACCGGGCCAGGCAGCATCACAGACCGGGTCAGGCAGGGTCACAGACCGGGTCAGGCAGCAACACAGACCGGGTCAGGTAGGGTCACAGACCTGGTCAGGCAGGGTCACAGACCGGGTCACACAGGGTCACAGACCGGGTCAGGCAGCGTCACAGACCGAGTCAGGCAGCGTCACAGACCGGGTCAGACAGTGTCACAGACCGGGTGAGGCAAGGTCACAGACCGGGTGAGACAGAGCCGCTGGCCAGGCCAGGCAGGACCACAGGCCAGGCCAGGTAAGACCGAGTCAAAGGCCAGGTCAGGCGGGTTTAAAAGCCGGGTTAGCCGGGGTAACCGACGCCCCATGTCTGCAGAGCGCTACACCGCGCCCTAGCACGGCGGGACTCTCTGAAAGGCTGGGTTTATGGGCGGGTGCGCCGTCTATCGTCCATCCAACGGTACACCCAGCATTGTTTTTGTCCTCTGTGCCGCCAGTTGAACCGCGTAAACAAATGTCGTAAACAAAACATTTCAGAACCTTTCAAGGTCCTGGGTCATGGCCATTTTTTAAAGACCTGGCCACATATCACGTTCCCAGCGGTGCGCACCAGCACAGCTCACCTCCTCCGAGCTTTTTACGAGTTTTATCCGAGAACAGTGACGAACATCCCAGCACACACACACACACACAATCCATCGATCTGTGACCCCACGCCGCGTGAAGCTACCGGCGCCCAGCCACGCCAAGAGCGGCAGCCGGCCGGTGCACACCTTGAAGGCGGCGCCGAGCCGGTTCAGCGAGGTCATGCGCTCGGCGGCGCCGACGTCCACGGCCGTCGGCTCGATGCAGTGCACCACGGCGACGAACGCGCGGCCATCGCGCCACGACGGTCCGAAGTCCTGGATCTCGATGCCGTACATCCTGGCGGGGCGGACAGGCGGCGGTGGTACAGCTCGCGGCGTGCGGGGCGGAGCGGGCGTGCTCCGGGTCGCGGTGCGGACGGGCGGCGCTGCCAGTGCAGACTGCACCGAACGCCCGCGTAACATCGGCGGGACCGTTTGCGTTAACAGCGACAGCGGCGCTAAAAACACGCTAAAACGACATTCGCAGAGGGGAATGAGAACCGGTCATCTTCCACGCGCATGTCGCGCA
This sequence comes from Pollicipes pollicipes, assembly GCF_011947565.3. Classification (NCBI taxonomy): domain Eukaryota; kingdom Metazoa; phylum Arthropoda; class Thecostraca; order Pollicipedomorpha; family Pollicipedidae; genus Pollicipes; species Pollicipes pollicipes. The sequence continues at coordinate 40,717,220 of NW_023596136.1, forward strand.
AACCGGTCAACCGTACGCAGCACAGACCAGAGACATCCCAGTACATACATCATCAGCATCCAGAGACGGCTGCGGCGAGCTGCTCGCCGCCGCCCTCATGCGGGCGGTGCCTGGCGCGTGAAGAGGACGCATCACTCAACAGACCATCCGGCAATCCGTCCGCGGCCCCTCCCCTCGCCCCCCGGACTCACTGCGTGGCGCCGCGGGCCCAGCTAAGCAGCGCCTTGCGGGCGCCGGGCTGCGGCTGCTGCGGCCGCGGCTGCGGCGGCGCCCCGTTGGCCTGCTGCTCCGGTCCGGCGGGCCCGGCGGCGGCCGAGGCGGCCATGCGCGCCTCAGCGCTGGCCAGGCTGCCGCTCCAGGCCAGCTGCTCCAGCGCACGGGTGCTCATCTCGATCTGCGTCAGGTCAGCTCAGGTCAGCTCAGGTCAGGTCAGCTCAGGTCAAGCCGGTCCGTCGATACAGGCGCGCTCGGTGTAGACGGGGGCTCAGAATCGACGACGTGGATGACGGCAGCACGAATCGGCTCGTTCTAGCGCGCTACACTGCTCCCGCTTCGGGGTGGGTAGTATGGCGCGCTGGTAGAGGACGGACCTCAGATGGATTATGCACTCACCACACGTGGTGAGCGCATGGAGCACTTTAGCACTTTGCTCCCGATCAAATGGCAACCCAAATTGCGTTCCTCACTCCCCACAGCGCAACTTCAGTTTCCATGCCGACGCTCTCGCTGACGAAAGCCTTCCGCTCTCGCTGCTCAGGCCAGGTCGGACATGGCACGACAGCACAGCCGAGTATCGTTTGCATACGGTGACATCATCTCGGAGGTAAGGCAAGAGCGGTATGAAAGCGGGCACCGGTTCTACGCCCCCATGAGAGCCCTGTCAAGCGGGCCCGCCCGACTTCCAGCCTCCAAACCCGCCTATACGCCGGAGAATGCATCGCTGGCAGACCTGGAAGTGCAGGATGATGGTCCAGACGAGGCCGAGGATGACCGGCGGCCGGCCGTCCACGATGTCCGACGGGTTGATGTTGACCAGTTTTATCTGCGGCAGGCGGCATCGCTCGCTCACGGCTCTGGCACGGCCCGAGCGCGCCGCGTCCGCAGCTCGGGTGCAGCCAACCCTCACACCCGGATAATCCCCGGAAGGAAAATACCGAGCGCCGAGTGTCACGCCCACGCGGGCTCCTATCTGTCCGCCGCCCCGACCGCCAGCCAGGCTGAGGCGGGGGGGGGGGGAGGGGGCAGAGGGCTGGCGCTGTCACGAGACACGGCCTCTGGCCACGGCACCGCCCACACGGTCAACAAAACATCCACAGACGAACGACTAGTAAAACGCTACCGCTGTCTACCCATTCATTCCACGAGTTTGAATGAACCTGGCGGCAGACTGTCCCCGACAACCAAGTGTGCGCTCCAGTCGCCGGGCGAACGCCCACATCCACCTGCGACCGCCGGCAGGCCCTCTCATGTGTCATGGCTGCCGCTTCACACGGGAGAACGCGGCGCTCAAACTATGCCACTCGGCCGCAGCGCTGCACCACGTCCGTGTGACGTCACCGGCAGCCGGCACGCAACCGCGGCGTGCCGGCGGCTGCGGTGCGCCCCCCCCCCCCCCCCCCCCCCCCCGCCGCCGCCGCCGTCCAATCCCGTTGTCACGCGCTGTTTGCTCAGGCGGTACCTGGGCGGGCGACGATCCATCCCCGGCCGGCTCGCGTGGTCCGAGCGCCGCGCACGTCGGCGGCCGGCCAGGAGAGCGCACGTGACGCGCTCCTCCCGACAGGGCAGCAGAACAAACAGCCGCCCCGCTCTCAGAGGGTCTGCCCTCGTGACCTTGGCGCCGGAGGGGTGTCAAACGGGCCCCGGTGGTCCGCGCCTCAGCGGCCGTCACGTACCGGGTCGGTCCACCGGCGGAGCGGGCGACCGCGGGCTGACCGTCTCACATCGGACTGTTTGTTTTTGTTTGAGGAAGCTGTTTGAACGGAGCATCCGTGCCTTTTCAAGTGTGTCAACAACAGAACGAGGGGCATACTGTAATAGTGGTCATTGTGACGTACATTTGTGAGCGTATTTCGCCGGTAACTTTCGCGGCACAAACCAAGAACAGCAGCAGTGATAACTGAAGGTCGAAAAGATTGGTGATTTCAATTGCAACAACCGTCCTGAAGTACGTAAGGCTTTTGTAATGTAGTCAGCCTAGATGCGACAAGCTTTTGACGCGCTGCGCGTTACTTAATTAAGGGCTACTGTAGACATCAGTCGGCTAACACGCACCACCTACACAGTACCTGCTTTCCGATCCCAGTATTCCCCACATGCCTGTCTCTGTGTAAAGAAACGACACCATTCCAGCGATGCACGTTTTCTCGGTAGCCCTTGATGCGAGTACAGCCAGGGCCGGATCCGGCACATGACGGCGGGAGGCAGTTCCGGATTCGCTGCCATCTACGCGAAAGCTAGGCTCAAACATGAGAAGTCACGCTTTTCCGCGGTCTTGGGGGCACGGCCTAATCGGCCCTACCGTCTAGACCTGCCCGTAGCATACCCAGGAGTCGACCTTGCACCAGCAGCAGCCACTCCTGTGCCTGCCGTGGTGGGTGACGTCACACCCGGCCGGCTCTACGGCCGGCCGCACCACGTGGGCGGCCGGGGGCGTACTTCCCGGCTTTCACACGGCAGCCGAGCGTGCAGCCGCTCCGGACCAGGGGCGCGGCGGGCCGGGCTCTCCACCAGTACGGCCAACCGGGGCTAATCCTCCGCGCCTCGTAAGGCTTCGCAGCAGCTCTGTTTTACCTTCAAGCAAAAACTACTCCAGTCCTCCGATCTCCCCCCCCCCCCCTCCCCATATCCATCCACGCTAACCTGCCTCCATCCCATTTTCACGCGGTGTTACCACGCCGCAAGAGGACCATCAATCACCGCAGCATGCGCCCACGCCAGCGGCTGGGACCGGGCCCTCCTCCCGGACAGCCGCCAGGGCCGCCAGCGGACGAGCCAGCGCCGCCAGCGCCGCGGCCACTCACGTGTCGGCTCTGCAGGAAGCGCAGCGCCGTGTTGGCGTTGCTGAGGAAGTGCGGCGTTCGCAGCACCCGGCTCCTCTCCACCGGCTGGGGAAGCGACAGCGCATGTCACCGCCGCTGAGAGGGGGCTAACACACGCCAACGGCTCCGCTACATCCGGTAGTTGCTCAGCACTCCACACAGAAAGCGCGGCCTTCGCGACATGTAAATCGAACCGCAGGTCTGGGCGGGTGATGTCAGCGCGTGGGTGGGGTGATGAGCTCTTCAGCGATGACCGGCGGAAAGAGCACCGAGCCCGGGTCTGCTAGTTGTCAGAGCGGGGACTAAAAAGCAGTCGGTCCCAACGACCTTCTGCGTCACTTGGGTGGTCATGCTGGCGCATTAGCACCGAGCGTCACCAGTCATACGAGCACTTTTCGCGTGTCATGGTTGGGCCTCCCGGTGCCAGAAGCAGAGAGGTCGGTCAATACGAGCCAAAGTCATCGTCAAGGACCCGCTCGGAGGATTTAGTGTTTAGTGTTAAGTTAAAACCATCACGCACAAAAAACCAACACACGAGAAGCCAGCATGACGCGAATAGAACAAACCATAAACGACCACACAACACGAAGTCGCCCTTCGCCTAAACACCGGCAGCGGCGGGGCTGCGTGGTCTAACCGATCCGGCACCGTGACCAATAGGTCCAGGGTTCAATACTCGACCGGTGCGTTTTTCGCTGACCATCGACATGACAGCGGCCGCAAGCGGCGCTGAAACGACACGGCCTGTGCAGTCACCCGCACCAATGAATGTTCTCACTCTTGGCTGTCAGAGTGACGGGCACCAGCGCCGCGTCAGGGCGGGTCGGCCCAACACCCACCAGATCCTCCCCGGAGAGGACGTTCAGCAGGGCCAGCAGGCGCGTGCTGTCCTTCAGGTCGTCAATCAGGTTGGTCATCTGCATCGGCGGCTTGTGCTGTCGGCAGAGTCAGACGCAGTTAGCGCTGGCGATCGGGGCAGACGGCGCACACAACATTATGCGACGTACACCCCCAATCACGCGCCGAGGGAGGGGGCGAGGCGGGAGGTCACAGCCCGAATGAATGGTTGGTTAGATGGAGAAACACTGGCCATTTAGCCTGCTGGACACCCGCTGGGTCCATTTTCTTTCAGCTTCTTTGACGGTGCGCTGCGAGCATTGTCGTGCTCAGTTCACCCTCGGCATGTACACACAGTCGATCATATGATTGCGAGAAGCCGGCGGAGCCTGACATCACTACCCCGACCGGTTTCAGAACCGGCCTGGTGTATGAAGCCGAGTGCGTTTCTCGGTAAAAGAGTCTGGCAGACTTTCACGAAAACCTCACAGCCTATCGGTACATACATGGCCGATACGAACGAGCTAACCCGTTTTTCGCCTGACGAGAGATTGGACGCAAATCCCTGCATTGGAAGCCACTGCAAAGCCACCGGATAAGCCGCTTTGCAAGCACGAAGGCCAGTGGCCCGCCCCCGGTGCCGGCTCCAAGCGCGCGGAGAGCGAGCTGTTCTCTGAACGGCACCTGAGCCGGTATGTCTCCCCGGCACCGCACAAGACTGCCTTCTGGCGCGGCTCGTCTGCCGCTGCCGGCAAGCCGCAGCACCAAGGCCTACAATGCAGGTGTAAACCTCTACACTGTAGCATTCAGCATCCGGCAGGCAGCGGGCAACAGTAGGCGCTATAGACGGCCGGCCTGCCGTGCTCCACACAGGAAGGTGCGGCCTTACACCCCCCCCCCCCCCCCCCCTTCCTCCCAGCCGTCGCTGCCGCGCGGGACGTGGGCGTTTTGGCGCGCGGGGCGAGCGACCACAGCTGCCTCCTGTAGGTGCACGGCCATTGGCGCAAATGGAGGTGCGGCATGGCGCCCTCGGTCTGAATCGCCGCTGTGCCGGACGGATCGGAGGAGCGGCACGGTGCCCTCGGTTTGAATCGCCGCTGCGCCGCACGGATCGGAGGAGCGGCACGGCGCCCTCGGTTTGAATCGCCGCTGCGCCGGACGGATCGGGCCTGCGGTAGGCGTGACGGTCGGCGCGAGGGTGACGTCAGCCGCCGCGGGGATGACGTCAGACGTGCCGGATGGGAGCGGTGGGAAACGGACGAAGTGGGGCGACGTGAAATGGTGTTGCACCACTTGTGGAATGTGAACTGTCTGTGTACCGCTAAGTGAACATCGATTATACCAGATAATTGCCATGAACAGGCCAAGCCGCTGTGCACTTCAAGAAGTCACATGCCACTCTGTCAATTCGACTACAGGGGAATCGGTCGCGTGGCCAAAGGGATTATGGAAGCCATGCTCTTCTCTCCTGGAGCTACCGGGGTCCCCTGGGATCCAAGGCCCAGCAGTTTCAGGCAGTTAAATATGTCCGTAAGCCACTAAAACATAAATACGGACCCTGAGGCATCATTGTAGCATACCGGGTATCACAATGCTCCCCGATTGAGAAAGACGTCTCCCTGGCTGAAAGGGCCCTTTTGAGCCGATTTGGCCCTCTCCTGGGTGAAATCCTAGCAACGCCACTGACGTGATCGACACGAAGATGACCGTGCCGCCGGCGGCCGACTTCATGGCTGCGCCAACCGCATTAAATCGTGTCTGTTGTTCCTGCTGACGGTAATTGGTTTGCGGGCGGCCGCGCGGCCGGTGCGCGGCGGCATGTCGGCGGCTGTGCGGCCGTCAGATGCGCGGCAGGGAGCGGGGCGTGACGCGTCCGGCGCGGCCGCCGCCGCCGCCGCCGCCGCCGCGCGCACAAACAACAGCGCCCCGGGCGGCCCGGACGCCCCGGCTGGCGCACTGAAGCCCGCCTCGGCCGCCCGCCCCGCCGCTGAGGTCACGCGGGGCTCGCTGCTGGTCAGTTCCTGGATGACAGCGACCCGGATGCTCCGCTTTTTAAATATTCGGCCAGACCTCGGTTGGCCAGCGCAAATCCGCACGTGCCCGAGCCCCGACGTGCCGCCAAGGTTACGTCAGCCTGGTAGCGCGACGGAGCGCCGTCGACCTCGCCAAGGTCGCAGCAATCTCATGTATAACATGAATAATCGATTATTGATGCCTCAGCGACGTTTCTCCAATTACACCAAAATAGGTGCATATGTGACTGACTGGGCTGAGAGACGGTTTCGCTGATGATCCGAACCGACTGAAGCACAAGTCACAAGCCACGCTCGAGGGTGCAGAGCCAACATGAGAGGTTCTCTAATTCTAGTTCTCCTCGAATGAGCATAACACTTTTATTCAAACAAGCGGTTTTGGAACCCCAATACGGCATTTCAAATTTTCCTAGCCTTCAGCTGTAACGTTCCAGACAGAAATGCTGTCGTGTTGGAAATGCCACTACGTCACATTATCCTTGCATATGGCACGTGCTTTGGCTGACACCTAGTACAAATATCACGGTGTAAAGGGAAAGATTCTAATGGAAAAATAAACCAATGAGGGAAGCGTGTTGCAGCATTCTAAACATCGGGCTAAGAAACGATTTTTTTCACGGCCATTCTTCGAAAACGTGTAGCTTTCGCGGTGCGACGGAAAAGAGCGCCGTCTATCCGCAGATAATTGAAACAGTTTTCCTCACTGGCCAATTACGATCGCAACGAGACATATCCCACGCGAAGTGGGCATGCCCCCCCCCCCTTGCGGTCTCCTGAGAAGTATTGATGGAGAAAATGGCTTGTTAGGGAGGGTAAATGAGAACCGCAGCAACGTCTGACCCAGGGGGCCCTTGAGAGCCATCGACGTCAAGCAACATTGCGGCCGGATCAGATACCTCTCTAAACTCCACTTCTTGGCTGCATGACTGTCTGCAGCACGGCTCCATCACAAATTATTGTTATCAGATTGCACGAACAGGAGAGACACATTGACCCAGATCTCTCGGTGCGGCGAGCTAGCAGAGGGCGCCACTAGCCCCCTCGCTCCCTCGACTGTCGCCGCGTGTAGTCACGTGCGGGGCTTCGTTTACGCTGCAACACTTGCAACCGCGAATGACTTACGTTTCTTAGGTGAGAATTGATCCAGTTCAGGAATGTTTTCTTTTGCATTCGCTCCTGCTCATCTGAAAAGACCACATATGTTGGTTATTCATACGCGACACTCACATAAACCCTATCCACATGCAGCCAAATACAAGGGACCATTACGTTACTTTATTTAGCCCTTTATCGACGCAATACATTCACAACAAAGGTGTAAATCTTCTCATTCTCGTTACTGTGTACGTTTGGTCCCAAGAGAACCTTGTTCACGAAGTTTATGCCTGTATTTGCTGTCAAGGAAAACACACATGACCGGTGATTATTATCACGCTTCGGTGACAAATAATGGAGCAACAAATATATGATGTGGACCCCTGCCCAGGGCGCGGTCGCAGGTTCTATGCATTGAATATCCAGACCTCGGGCAGGGCACGCCTGGTCCAGTTATGCAATGCACGAATGGAATGTGGGTCCAGATGCACAGCAACCGCCGAGCTTAAGAACACCCAGCAGCCAAGCAAACCTTCCCGACTATATTTTCCTCTGCAGCACAGCAGTTTTCAGAGTGATTGCACACGATCTTGGTTGCCACGGGACAAGGCCAGAGGGCAGTGACCTGGACAAGCCGGCTGTTGTTTCACCAACGCCAAGGCACTTACTGGATGTGGCTGACCAATGGACTACACACAACACGAGCAGCAACACCCCCATTGTGCTAAAAAGCCAAACCATTTTCTGCCGGCCAAAGTTCAGGAAATATGCGGCGTGCCACCTTCGCGCTTGGGGCACTAAGCTATTTTCAAAATATTCATTTTGCGGCAAACAACAGCGAGCGTTCGAGAGTGTTTGTTGCCGTCGCTACAGCACCTGAACTAAGCATGCGTTGGAGGCAGAGGCACCGAACAATGGAATCTGAAATATCGGTTTGAACCGTCAGTCGAATTTCGAAAAGCTTTCCGATCTTTCAGAAGTCACCCTCGCGCAAATCAACTTTGAATTTCAGCTGAGACCAGATTGCTTGACTACGCAACTTTGCCTTTTGAAGTGATACCACAATAGATCTCCTTTTAAAGGTGCAACTGGTTCATGAGCGGCTCTCCAACACACAGGCCCGACATATTTTTCCAACACAGCGCTGGGTCGCCTGTAATGGTAGTAGTGTCTTTTACGTGACCTTGGTAGTATCACGAAGTGGTCTGCAACAGGAATGCGACACAAGTGAGGGCGTCATCAGCCAGAAAAAAGCCAGAACGCCAGCCAGGAGCATCGTCAAAAGATCGCCGGCGCTGGGAAGCCGTGAACGAGCCGCCGCCGCCGGCTGCCGACAGCACCCGTCACAGAAAGGTCACGCTGGGAGGGGAGCGGCCGGTGACCGACGACAGGCGCCGCGCGCTGCGTGTCGCGTGCCATTCCGGTCGTCCGAGCCGACCCCTGCCGCCCGAACCGCCTCCCAGAGCGGCGCTGTCGATGTCCGAACACGACCCCTGCCATCCGTGCCGAGAATCCGCGCCGCTCGGCCGCACTGAACTGGGTTCGTGCGGTTGCATCAGGCCCAGCCGAACCGCGTATTAGCGGCAGTCGGGACCAGCGACGCGACCTGGATACCTCGCATAATTTGCCGTGTGGGTCGGCGGGCGGGCGCGACTGATTTCCTCGCTCGATCGAAAGGCAGGGAAAAGTGGCAGCCAGACCTGTTTGAGCTCGGCTCCTGCCCAAGTACCGCTGACACGTGGCGTCGCCGTGGCAGTGGAAGTCAGTGGAGTCACGAGCGCGCTGCGGGATCGCGGTGCACCACCAGTGAGAAACAAGCAAAATGCCTCACTATCTGTTGCCAGTAGCACATCTTCTATCCAGTCTTTGACTAAAGCTACCTCGGTTTCGAAGAGGCTGTGAAATAGACTTTCAGGTGATGTTTTGTCGAATGAAGGAGTCGGTGTTCACCCCCAAGTGTCTTTACTGTTCCTTGTGATATCAATGCCAGAATTTCAGCGTCATGGTGACACTACGGACCGTACATTATGGTACGTCATGGATTGTCATTAGTGTACGTCACACGTCATTATTGTACGTACGTCATGGATCGTGCTGTTTAGCCACGACTGTCAAAGCGCTGTCAGAATAACCTTGCTCGTAACCAGAATGCAAAGAAATAATGGGCAAGATGGGAAGATGACTTCATCCTACAGAACCTTTGCTCTTAGCAAATGTAAATTGTAGGAATGGCCGTTCCAATTTGGTGCGAAATCATAACAACTCGCAGGCAGTGCCGATGGCTTCATCGGTGGCACACATCTGGCGCGACAAAACTGCTGACCAGTTGTCGCCAGCTGCGAGGGTTTCGTCAGCTTCTTAAACCAAACAATAATTCAGCACTCCTCAGAGCAGCACACAGGGCTAGACACACGTAGACACACGTACACACGTACGTAGGCAAACTCCGGGTGAAGGCTATGGCGCACAAACAATGCCATCACATCAAATCCGTCGAGAGCCAGGGCGCCTCCCGACAGGAGCTAGCGGACTCAGTAGCACCCCTCCGTCCGTGTAGATGGGTCCAGGCCATGTAGGCGAGACCGCACCAGTATCGGTCTGGCCTGACAAGCATGCATCATGACATGCATCACATGGCCCCCGGTTTACGTTGCACGCGGCCGTGGGCGGGGACCAGCCACACACACGAGCCCGGGGCCAGGCGCACGGACGGGCGGCGCGGCACCAGGCGCCGGCCCATCTCTTCACGCCCGGCAGGCTGACCCGCATGAACCGGCCGTCGCCTGGCAACCGGAGGAGAGGGGAGGGGCTCGCACAGCTCCAGCATCGGAGGACATCTCGTATCAGGTCACATCTGTAGACACGATGCAGGCGAGCGCCAGCGCGGTGACGTCGGCAGCCCGGTCCGACATGAAGCGGGCTGGTTCGATCAGCGCTCAACACGGTCACTGTCCGACCCGGCGAACCGGGTGTGCCGAGTACCGCACAGCCGTGCCGACTCACGGCCCCGGACCGCCGACGTGCGAGCCCAGCCGCGCCCTGAGACACTCCGGGGAGAGAGGAAACGGAAACAAAACTCCGCTTGCCGTTAGGCAATGCTCGTCTGGACCGCGCATTGTCTAACGTCGGTTGAAAAAAAAAAATGTATCGCATGCTTTTCATGCTCAGGCCGGACAATGTGAACAAAATCTAGGGGTACGCAACATTGATTCATTTCATAGCACTTCCAGATAGCCGACCACATCAGGGGGTCGGGGAGGGGGGCGGTTGTTATACCCATTTCACCATTCAACTAAGTTTGGAAGGGAGCGTCGCCAAGCTAACCCCACTGTGTGTGCAACTGCGCTTGCATAAGATTGCTCCACCAATACTCCTGCCCTGCAGGGCTGACGAAGGCCCAATTCCGGGAGACGAGATGTTCAATCCTCGCTTATTTACGGATTAATATGACTACTTACATCATTAGCGTTTCACATCCGCACGCTGGGGGTCGAGTTCACGTGAATGAAGTAGGCATCAGCTTAGCAAGGATCGACCACACGGGCCGATGCTAATCACCTAACGTTTACCGGAAAATACCTTCGACGGAACCACGCGATCGAAGCCGCTGCTGAGGTCACACGCGCTCATCGGCTCGGGGCACCAAACCAATGCATAAAATGTGACCTCGCAGCCCGGAAGTGCACCTGGGCGCTGCTGCAAGCGGCGGCCGGGCCCCGGTTCGTGGAACCGGCCTCCTGAAAACGCTGACGTAGCGCCGCTGCCTCTGGGAACCCTCAAGTCACCCCAGCAGCGGCCCAAAGCCGCGGCGCCGCCGAATCGTGCCGCAACGGCCGACGGCACGGCCCGCGGCGGCGTCCGGTCGGCGCCCCTCGGGCCGCCCGCCGGCCGGGGCAGCGCGGGGTCCCGCTGGTCCGGGGAGGGGGCGTTCGCCCGCGGCGGTTCGGGACCCATGCGCCGGCGGCCGTCACCTTGAGCCCAGCGCCGCGCACATGCTGACCTTGTGCAGCGGCCCTCATCGCCGCCGCGCCTCTGCCATAAATGCCGCTCGTAAAGCTGGCCAGTGTGGCTGCTGCGGTTCGGGCGCGGTTAGAGAAGCGGCCGCGGCCGGCCAGCGCACGGTAATGCGGCGTGGAAGCTATCACGAGCGGCCGGGCGCGGGACATGGGCCAGCCGACACCGATCGAGCACCCAGATGATAGGTGTCGGCCAGCCAGAGGCGCTACTGGCACCGCAGGTGTGCTGTGTGACGTTGTGTATGAAGTATGTAGCGCCGTAGTCGTGATGCTTTACATGCGATGTATGCCTGAAATGTCATGATAGCAGAAGCGTGCGATTTCGTACCTAACCGAGCGGTGGTAAAATTAATGTAAATCTATTGCTGCAATTACCAGACTCCCTAGATGCACACGGAGCTGCCTGCTGTTATCACACTCCGTCTCGCAGGGTTTTAGCGTTTCTGTATTCTGGTCACATTGTCGTCTGTCAGAAATCAGCCACGAGTGAATACAGCGAAGCACGTCGTTAAATACCAACAACGCGTGGGACCTAACAACGCTGAGATAAGGCAAATATGTCTGTGTACATTCCACACCCAATCTTCGAAGCATTTACGTCAAACGCGGCCGTCGTAGATCTCCATACTCACATACGCCGCTATCGCGCGTGACACGTACGAGATGGGCACGTTCGTTTCGGGCCCACCCCGGACGAGATATGCTCGGGGGCGATAGCGCCTTGCCGGCCGGTGGCGCCGACAGGCCGGATCGCTGTTCTGAGCAGTGCGAACTGCACCGCCGCCCGGTCGGTGCGCCCCCATGGAGCCATCAAGTACCATATAGACTCGAATGTCTTCGCGGAAGCCCGAAGGAGACAGAAAAGGCGGAATATTGAAAACATAGCCATGACTTCAAAACAGAAATGTATGATCGGAGTACAGTGCAACACCCAAGATCATCCATGAAAGACGTCATTTCCATTCAAAATATTGAATTTCCAGATACCTCGCTGGGAAGCCAGCGGCCAGCGGCCAGCGGCCAGCGGCCAGCGGCCGGCCGGCACGGCCGCTTACGGCGACGGTGCGGCGGCCGTACGGCGACGGTGCGGCGGCCGGCGCCGGGCCGCCGCCCACGTGACACCGCCGCCAGCCCGGCGCGGGGTGACTTGCAGCGCGGCGCGGCGCGGCGCTGCGGGACGCCCCGGCCGCGGCTGACACGCCGGCTAGCAGGCCGCCGCAGCCCCGCGTACTCAGTGTACAGGCGCACGCGCCTCGAGCTTCCAGGGTCTAGTACCGCAGCACGGCCCCGTCAGACCTACAGCCTGCCGCTCCCGCATCTTCTGAGGCGCGCCTGTGTAACTACCGAGGGAGGAGCCGTAACCAGCTGCCGGTCTCCCACTGTCGCCATCTCTGCTTTTTAAATGTTTCGACTCACGTCGCGTGTTTGGATTAAATGGGTGCCATTTTCAATGCCAAAACCGTGCACAGCTGAGTAGAGGGGTTGAGGTGGGGGGGGGGGGGGGGCAAATGGATAGCACGCACGGCCCAGCGCAACCGACAGTCGCCGCCATCACTCACCTCTGAGCTGATGAATGTGCGCGTCGAACTGCGACGACTGCTTATGCTGCGGATCGCCGGCGGAGGAGCCGGGCGCGCCGGGCGCCCACACCTCGGCCCGGTGCGCCCAGCTCGGCACGCCGTCGAACGAAGTGACCGAGACGGTCGGGCTGGGCGTGGAGGCGGTCGAGCCGGGTCGCACCGGCGGCCGCGTCGGCCCCGTCGGCGTCGGGCTGCGCTCGGAGCGCAGCGGCGTGCCGTCCGGCCGGCGCGCCAGCGACGGCGACGCCGGCTCCGAGAAGCCCACTCGCACTTGGTGCCGCTCCAGAGACGGCGACTCGGCCGGTGACGGCGCCGGCGAGCTGGCCTGGGGCGGGCCGCCCGGCGATGGCGGCGGCGGCGCGCTCATGGCTGCCGGCGGGCTGCCGGCGGCGGCGGCGGCGGCGGCGCGGCGGCCGGGACAGGAGGCGAGCTGAAGGTGCGGTGCGCGCGGCCCACCCGGACACTGCTCCCACCTGCGCGGCTGCCAGCGGTCTGCGGGCAGGGAGCGCGGCGTGACTGGAGGCCGCGCCTGCACGGGCGGCCGCCCGGCCGGGAGTCAGCTGACGGCGCGCTCAGCTGACCGCGCTGCGCGACCGGACCGGCCGTCCCGCGCGGGCCTGTTCTGGATGGCGACGGCTGGACGGCTCCGGGGGAACAGTTGTTTGGTAGACTTTGGCGGCGAATGGCTCTGCCAGCATGTGACCAAGAGGGTGTAAATGCTAACAGCCAACATTCAAAATCCCTCAGGACGCCATCGACACCACCTAAGGTAATTCCTAATCCTAAGGTAAATCCATTGGCACCACCTGTAGAAGATCAGTTCAAAGCAGGGGCATACGCAGGATATCACAATGGGAGTGGCGCACAACATAGAAACGCACTGAAAATCGATGACGCACCACAGCACTCGCAATTTTTTCCTGTACCTCCCGTGTCAAACCGTATGCTCTGAATCTTTATTTCATGTGGGCTGGAATTTTTAACCGTCAAGGTTTGTCACATACATAATAACAAGTGCCCCAAATCTAGTACAGGGTAGGGGTTGGGGGCTGGTAGTCTCGGCGCTTGTACTCCCGATTCACAGGAATTGAAACGAGCCCCAAATATATCAGGGCGACACTGATGGTGCAGATGAATGTCTTTGACTGCCTCCCCAAGTTTGAGAAGGATGCGAGTCCTTCAGTCCACGGTACTTATACGAATCGACGGAGACGCAGCAAAGACGGGAGGGGGCGCCCATTAAGCATGGATCTTGTGTTCTGTTTCCGCCATATATGGCTAAAGAAAGAAATTAAAGACCAGCGTGGTGCGTACTCAGCCACCGAATTCCGGGCCCTCCCCTTAAATCAAGTCCGAGCTGTGCCGCTGCAAATCGTGCAAAATCGAGACCCCTTCTCATTCGCCATACCACATATGCAGCGTCACATCAGTTTCTGCCGCGTCCTGTTCCATCATCGGTATTGTCGAAGTTTATTTAGAACGCGAGTAAAGGCATATGATGAAAAGGTCACAGTTTATGCGCAATATGTGGGCCGGAAATCAGTAGGCGACTCGTCAGGGACTTCCTGCGGTTTGTTTACACCCATCGCAAGGCCATGCAAATGTAACATCCAAGATGTAACGCGTGAAAAAATGGTGGCAGCAATTTGTAGCCAACATTAACCTGACGTCACAAAGACAGGAGCGAAGCAAATGATTGCGAGTATATATATATATATATATATATATATATATATATATATATATATATATATATATAGCATATCACATCACATAAAACGTGGCCGTTCAATGCTTTTGGGAATTTTGTAACGTTTCTTTGCATGTCTAGACTGAACACATTGGAAAAATACTCGCGCCGCTTTCTGCTACAATCACGCCACAAATAATTCGATACGCGCGCTTTGCGGTCATGGGGAGCCTGTTCCGACGAATGGGTAGGCTATTTTGCAGATGATGAGACTTGATGGGGGACTACTTCTGGAAGAGTACTTCAAGGTCATCTTGATATACATGACGTCATAATGACGTCTTTTAAGTTCTGTCATTCCACAAGCCAAGATCAAGCCAAGAAAAACAAAATGGTTAAGTCGTTCATATTTGGCGTGCGTGAGCGCGATTTTTATATGCATGGACAGTCAGTTGGCTGTCAATCAATGTTGTGTTAGTTGCGATGACACCATAACTTGACGTATCGCGGAGCTCGTTTGCTAAATAGAAAAAAAACTGTTGTCTAAATCAGTATTTTCCACTTAAAAGCGTACCAATAGTTGCAAGCGAGCCAATTTCATGATATCTAGCGCCTGATTCAATGCCTTCAAACGTGAAACATTCCCCCTAAGAGACACCTTTTCGAACCTTTCGCGCCGCACCAAGGTGGCGTTCTGAATCAAAGCAGGCTAGCACAGGGAGTGTATTTCCGTACATTTGTTTTTGAAAACTCCTCATGACGCATCCAAAAATCAAAAAAGGTAAATGGGAAGGGGAAATGCTTGTCTGATGTTTTTTCACAAGCCTGTATGTTACTTGATGTTGACGGAAATGCAAACACGTGTGCAATGACAATAAACCTATCTGAACATGGAAAGCGTATGCTGAACTTTACTCTCTGGTATGGGTAACGATTGCTTAAAATGATTGGGCAGGCAAAGTGGTGTAAGTCGCCAGAAAGGGACGAGCACGAAAAACTTCGCCTATTCCATCTACTTTTATTTTGACTATATTACACACACACACACACACACACACACACACACACACACACACACACACACACACACACACACACACACACACACACACACACACACACACACACACACACACACACACACACCACACACACACACACACACACACACCACACACACACACCACACACACACACACACACACACACACACACACACACACACACACACACACACACACACACACACACACACACACACGCACGCACGCACGCACGCACGCACTCACGCACGCACATATATATATATATATATATATATATATATATATATATATATATATATATATATACATAACTTTCACCTGCTACATATTTTCAAACCTCATGTACGCAGCCACAGTAATTACGTATGGAAGCTTGGCAGACTGCACCAACTTCTTATGAATGCGTCTGTTTTTTTATGCTGAATCAGTGCAATTGCACTTTTCTTTAACATACTGGTCAGGAAATCTGCGCGTAATTTACCAGCATGTGGTCATGTAATTTGTGATGCATTCATTACTGCATTTACAGGAATAAAGCGTCCCTCGAAAATGCACCTACCACAACCCGTTCACGCGCAGGTTCTCGACGAAGCAAAATGTGACCGATAAAACATGTGCGTTTCAGTTAATGTAAATGAATCGGTTCAGCACATGGCGTTCAACCCCCTTCTAAATGCGCATAGATAGATGCCCTCCTGTTGAGAATGCTTTTTCCCGCTCGTTAAAAAACACGCATTGCCAGCCTGCTGTTCTCCCTGGGGGTAACTGTTCAAATCTGCTGTGCCTCTGAAACAAAAGCGACCCCCACTTGCTCACATTCGAATGTGTGGCAAGTGAAGCCCCCGTCGTGGCAATGGCATATGCACCAAAGGTTGATTGCAACAACGTTGCCAGTTGAGCTCAATCTTCAATGGCCATACGATTTTGTACGCCTGCTCGACGCTTATCGAACTCGCCCACGCAGGGGCGCAACCAGTCAGAGTAAGATGGGGGCTGGCAAAGAGCTCCTCCTTATGAAAGCCCCCCCCCCCGTTCCCGCCCCCCTAAAAAACATATTGACCCACTTGGTTTTAAGGGGCACGATTTCCTTCGCTGTATTTCGATATCCGTCTAACTGAAACGGAAGCCAGAAGCCACCAAAATATACAAGTCTCGTTAGATTTTGACGCAACTAAATTGAAGGATCCGGCCGTTAAATGATTGCATGTTATAAACTGTCGGCGCTGTTTATTGTGCAGTGGTTCATTGGACATTTTCTAGGACGAAAACACTCAGGGACTGCGCCGAAATTTCTCTCGTTGCACAGAGTTTTGTGGAAGTAGTTGGCAGTGAGCGTAGATTATGGCTTAAAATAGGGGTCATAAATTTGTATTCACATGGCTAATCCATGCTCGTCTGAAGATGTTCCACCATTGTCCAGAATCGGGCATTGGAAAAATTACATAACAGTTTTAACCATGTGCACTCGCAAGTCTCGGCACAAAACCCAGCGCTCGGCTATGCAGCCTCTCTAGGCCGCGCAGCTTTGTCCGCGGTTCACATGAGACAGCGGCCAGCGGGAGGACGAAAATAATAACGATTTTAAAAGAAGTACGTTTGAACTTTTTAGGATATCAATTCGTGCATTTCAAAGGTAGTGCGAAAGTATGTTTCACTTTTGCATTTTAATATGCAAGAGGAACGGATTAGCATTTACTGCACCGTGAACGGGCGCTGGACCTTGTTGGTGGAACCAGACGTTAATATAGTCTCTACCTGTTTTGTTTCTGTCGTTTTTAGAGGGTATATCAAAATAAAATGCTTAAAATATATGCCTGGCCCAATTTGTCAATGGTTCCGACTAATTTTGAAAAAAGCTTCCGGAAGCATTCTTTCACGACGGCCATGCTCGCGTGCCAGGTGCCCGCCAACCGGTGTTACATGCAGCGGCCAACGCGGATTGCTTTGGTGGAAACTACAGCCCAGCCATCGGTGGCCTGGTTTCCAGGATTGCGAGCGCGCAGGCTTGAAACTTTTCATGAAGTTTGTTTCACAAGTTGGCTCTGAACAAGGATGGACGCACTCGTTTGTGTTGGCCTTTTTCATTTTGACCTCATTTTGATCCGCCCTGTTGAGCACTAAGGAAAGCCTTTACATTTCCGGGCAAGGGGCACAGTGGGTAGAGCACTAAAGGGCATATTTTTTCCGGTGAGTTACCAAGTGGCCATCCCGTAAGAGCACAGGCGCAATGCTGGCGATGGAGGGGCGGTGTTCCCTGGTCGATACGAAAGCGCTTAGAATGACCACTCACGCATTAACCGCGTGCTTAACGGCGGAGGCTCTCTGACCCGGGCATTTAGCCCCGGATCGGCGCAAGAGCTCTCATTAACGCAACAAGACACCTTATCGCCGCAGGCGGTCAAATAACTGGTGCAGACTCCAGCTCGACACAACGGATCCTTGGCCGAAATCGGTTGGAGGATCCCGTCCGGTGCTGTGGGGGGGGGGGGGGGAAGGGGGATTGACTGACGCAGGGCCTTCCCATTGTCCCATTGAGGACTTCCATCACAATTTATCATATCTTCTTTCATTGTCGGAAGACCTCAGTCAACTGTAGCGATGGGTCACGCCTGGGGCGCTGCGTCACCACGCGGGCTGAGGTGAAGGGTTACGGCCCGGGGCGCTGCCCGCAGACCACGCGGGAACGGGGCGGGCTGACGCCGGCCAGTCGCGCGCGGATTGTATTGCGTGTATGAGTCATAAGAGAGCAAACATGAGGTACTGCTCGGGCGTGCAGGGTGAGTGCCTCTGTCGTCATCGTATGCTGCGGTGCACCGTTGCCTGAGATGGTCGGACCGGGAAAATCTTTTTACTCATTCAACATACCAGCGCAAAAGACCCTCCGGTATTCCGGATCCCGTCCTTATACCTGATCAGCGAACGTTCTCCTGGCCGACTCGGGGCTCCTTGTGGACACAGATCCCTCTGCTAAGCAGTGTGGGTCGGTGGCCGATAAATGGGCCCTCATACTTCAGGGGTCCCGAATTCCCAAGCGATGCAAATCGCGGGTCTCGTCCTTGCCCCTGATTGAGAAATGAGCCCCGGGCTTCAGGCCGACACGGGGTCGACTATTCGGTGTTGGTGGTCTCTGTCCAAAGTAGAGGCTCTCATTGTTTCACGGGGCTCCAGGATGTGCAGCTGTTCCATCGAATAATCACATCAAAGTGAAAGTCGGCACATTTCGAGGGTTCTTCTGAACGTGCACTCCTATATTGTTTCACGGTAGCATTTTCAACCATATGTACGCTTTGGCCACATCTTTTAGTGCTACTCATCAACCGCTTTGTTTCAATTTTCGATAACACGCCAGGACAAAATAATGCCACTCCACGCAGTCTGTACGACATCGCTGCCTGTAGAGCACATGTGACACGTCGTTGAATAATTCAAAAACACTTAGATGATAGCACACAACTAGACCAAAGTAAAACAAACATAACGATCATGTGATTAAAATTAAGCAACACGCAAGGAAAACAGAGGATATTCAAGTAAACGGAGTGCAGGTGTGAAGCTTTCAATAGGTGGGTAACTGGCAGCCGCGTTCAACTGAACGTGACGTCGGAATTTGTATTCTTTTTGTTCCTTTTACATCTGAAACATTTAGAAGATCCTTCCAATCTGATACAATTTTGAGCTCCTATTTTCAATATCTTGTTGGTGCTTAGGCTCCAGAAGGTTCCGAGGGCCGCCAAAATCGTTGTTGGGGTTGGGAGTTGGGGGCAAATTGGACATTGGGGGAGGGAAGGGAAGAAGCCGATCAAAAAGAATACGAATGAACACCCGTCCTCTCCACTCACCGCGGTATCTATTCTCGGAAGCGTCGGCTGGCTTGAGATTAGGCCAGGGACCCCAACAATCACGTCCAACTTAACTGCACTGATCTGGGCTGAACATTACAGTTGCTTGTCAGTACACTGGCTCCCACTCCACTTTCGCCATGCCGCCTGCACGGCGTTACTGTCCTCCGGTCGATCCACCTGCACCTGCCTCTGCAGCGGCTCTGCGGTCGGTGATGTCATGAGCACGTGGTGCCGACGGGGCGGGGCACTGGGGGGGGGGGGGGGCGGCCTCGGCAGAGTGACGTCAACTGACAAACGGCCCAAGGCTTGGGCCAGATGGCGCCCACGAGCAACTATGTGCAGCGTGCCTCTCTAGGAAGGGAAGCCAAAGGCTCAACCACAATACTATACTTCGGCTGCAAGTCTTCACCAAAAGCTACCCAAATTGACATGAATACGACAAAGAGTTCTGAGTCGCGATATTGTCGCTCACATGTTCACTTGCGAACATGGCTCAATTTTCGTTACGAACCTATTGTCGAAAGACTTCGTAGAACCGCGTTCGGCGATTCACCTACACCCTTAAAAACTTTGCTCCAACGTTTTTAAACGTTATCCCAGACTGTCCAGACTTCTCTTAAATAAATATGCAAAAAAAACAAACATCTAGAAATAGCCTTAATAAAAGATCCATTCTGAAAACAAATCCGTTTTTACAGGAACATGTGCATGAAGATTTTGAGTGAGATTACTGCCCCCCTCTTGTATATATATATATATATATCTATATATATATATATATATATATATATATATATGTGCTCGCGACGCGTTTCAGAGAACAACGGTTGCATCATCAGGCAAAAGAACGTACACGTTCAGTGTAAGCCATTATGGTTTAAGACACGCCCAGGCAAATTCAAAATATCATACATACACATGCAAGGTCACACGACCAACCCCCAATTTTGGAAACATATTTCACTGTATCATGATTTCTGATGAATATGATGAAGTCATGTTATTTAGCGCTGGACATTTCCTTAAAATATATGAGGGCTTACATTCTAAAATCAAGCGAGGAATATGTCCTGCCCAAGGTACTAGAATTGGAAGCCGAGGCTGGAGTGTCACGTGCAACCGAATGTTGTCGTATGGGGAGGGGTCAGGTTTTACAAAGGATTTACCCGCCCGGATAGATTTACCCAAATGTTTCTGAATGCGATTGCAAGTTCCGAAGGGTGGGCCCTATGTAGGGTGCCCCACACGAGACGCAACCAAACTGGTGTGCAACAGTCCATTTGGCAGCATTTAGGTAATATCTATGCTCAAAAAAGGCACCTACTGAGAAGGAATTTTCCAGAAGAATCCCAGGATTTAAAAATGACAGAATTTTGATAGGAGGCTGATAAACTCACGTTTGTGGCTTTCGAGACGTGATGAAGTAGACGTTGTGCTGTGAAGCGCATCGCAAGTATTGTAAGATTATATATGAATTATATATATATATATATATATATATATATAACGCTAGATAGCCGATGCATATACCGGATTTGGCTACCAGATAGGTGGTACACAACCACTGGCGATATTCGTACGGATTTTGTTAACAACTAACGAAAAGTCGAACTGCGCCTGTAGGCTGTCTTTGAATATGTAATTAACAAGTGAGCGCCTATCGCATGCGTTACGTTAATGACATTCCCCACATATCATACAGTCAGCCGATTCCAAGCTCAAAATTATCATGCAATAATAGATGGGCGAGGGTTGCAGGCGTGCCTGTGGCAAGGCTCGTCTGTCCCCGATATTGGCGTGTGAAGAAGCATTGTTCGCTCAGAGACAGCGTTAATCAGAGATCAAGGCGTAACCTTGATGCGAATCTAATTGCAAGATGCCATGGAATCTGCGTATTGGAATTTGCAACTCGTACTTACTCAGTCTTAAACCTGAGTCCGGACCAAAAACGTCACTCGCTTGATTGCCAAGTCAGAGACAGAGTCCGATTCATATGTGAAATGAACTGATTTACTCGAGTCCGAGCGCGGAAGTCACGCGTCCGCACTCGAGCACAAGTCCACTGGGGCTGCGAGTCCTGCTCGATACCCAAAAACGAAACAAAAATGACGTACAACTGCCCAAAAACGGTTTGATTATGGGTAATTTACGCCTGTGAATGTTTTCCAGAGCCTCACTCAGGCAACGTCACTCCCCATGACGTTCGTCTATCTGTATGTCATTGGAGCTTCACGGTGGACTCAGCAGCAGCTGAGGCTTTACGGCTTCGCCTGCCTCTCATGCTGATAAGAAAGGCGAGTGCCGAGGGGGGTCGTCCCTCTGATTTCCCAGACGCGCAACTTAACCACTGCTTTATCGGTCCCAGCAGGATACCGGACCTCTGCCCGTCATGTCTGAGCTCTACCGTTGTTGAAGTTTGTGTGCTCAAATATCTAATCATCTTTCACTTTTACTTTATTTTCATCTTCACGCCTTGGATTCTTCGACGCGACGGGTGCCGTTTGATTCTTTCACATTTCCACAGCAATCTGCTCTGCCTAATAATCGCTGAGGAGTAGGGGTTAGCTCCGAGTTAAGAGTTATCCGTGAACGGCATGAGCTTAAGTTCGGATTATACACCTTTATAGTTATTCACCAACTGCTCTACCACCGACCAGATGAGTTGTTTCCACTTCTTTTACACACCTTTGAGAAAGATTGTCTTCAATGTTTAAACACACAACATTAAAGCTTACAAAAGGTATGGATTGCCAAACTGAAGTGTCCTACATCCGGCGAAAAGCTATATTTTAGGGCAGAATAAGTCAAAAGTCAAAGCTACCCACATGAAGCACCTTGCCACCCTGCTTTGAACGCGGTTGGGGCTGTCTGAAGCATCTCCTCAACGTTCCTGTCAATGCTTACAGGCTGAGCAAAAGTCCAGTCTGGTTAACCCCGCCGCTAAGGGAGAACATGGCATTAGCCCTGAGGCGTTCATGGAAATGAATGGAATAACCTCGCGCCCGCTCCTCCCCATGGGCTCCCGAGCGTCTGTCGTTGCTGGATCAGTCCAATGTAGCACTCCGAGGCAAATGACATGCCTGCTTCAAACCGGATAATCTGCCGATGATGGCCCGCTTTTCAGGGCATGGCTACGGCAGGTACTGCCTGGCCAGTTCCCTTTTTTGCAAATGGGTACGTATGCTCATAGCCTGGCCATTCAGACCGACCAGAGCCCTCGCTTATTTATAGAACTTGCTTAGAATCCACCCATCCTCTTATCTCATTTCATATTCATGCCGGGAGGCGGGGGAAGCTCTGCATATCTGCTCGCTCCGGCTGTGGCGCGTTGACCAACCGTTCCACTGCGTCGCGCCGACACATAACCGCTCCATTCCGTGGATCTGCAGCAGTGATTCACAGCATTCTTACCTGGCGAGAGAGTGGTCCTCGCCGAGAACATCGTGAGCAGGAGAACGCTACCACCGTCCCGCGAGCAGCACAGGGACGCTGAGGTTGAGTCGGATGGGGTCGGGTCGGAGTCGGGGGTCGAGTCGGAGTCGTGGGTCGAGTCGGAGGGTATCGGCCGCGAAACGCTGCGCTCCTGTCTGGTTGGGTCCGCGGCGGGTGGGGATGGGGAGGGGAGGGTACCGGTGCAGCACTTGCTCCGCTCGCGTCTCTCTGTTGAGTGAGGCCGTCCAATCGGCGTGCGCGGGACCGCTTTCGCTCGTCGGAGGTGACGACGGTGTCGGCGCAGCGGGCGGCGGTGCCAGCTGCCCGACAGCGAGAAGGATGGGTAGCGAGGATGGGCTAGGAGGGATAGGGTTCTTTTTACTGCCAAGAGAGAGGGAGAGAGAAGAGAGAGAGAGAGGGAGAGAGAGAGAATGAGAGAGAGAGAGAGAGAGAGAGGAGAGAGGGAAGGGAGGGAGAGAGAGAGAGAGAATGAGAGAGAGAGAGAGAGAGAGAGAGAGAGAGAGAGAGAGAGGGAGGGAGAGAGAGAGAGAATGATGAAATAAGCGTAAATATAACTTTTGGTATACTTTTGAGTGGAAAAGGCTGCTCTAGACAATGCGATTTCTCTGTCTGATAAACATGCTCCACAGTATGCTCAAGAAGGACAGCGCTGTGAACTGCATCAAATGATCTGCAAGATGGCTTCCAGTTCAAAACCCCATGCAAATGTCGAACAACCCTTTAATGTTTTGCTTCGTACCATGTCAGCGCACATTTAGACGATGGCGCAAGTTGTTGGTGGTCCATATTGCTCGTTCCGGTTTCTTTGGGGGTTCACCTTAGGGACGGGGTGGGACAATGCCTTAAGGGACAGGGTGGTCGAGGCTAGACCATATCATCCGCTAAGCAAGATGTTGCTTGTAAAACGCCTAAATACTGAATTTATGCATGATAACCTGCCTTGTCTGGTCCGTTTAAGTGGACCAGCCAATTACTGATATCAGATGACGACCAGACAGCTTCCAACTCTGGTGCTGCAGTCGGAAGCTAGCAAAGTCTTTCTTTCATTTTCCTCTTTCTTTCACTTTTGTGTTTGTTTGCCCGACGCAACTTTTATTAGCATCACCTTTTCTTCTTTTTTCCCTTATTTTTGTTATTGCATATTCCCTGATTATTTCCCACGGATTTACACGTTTTCACAATACCTCGGCACCCAGAAAACGAAGCGTTTCGAAACTGGAATGCTGCGACAGGCAATCTAACGGCCAACCACGTGATGCGCCACGTGATGCAACATTTGATATACGTGTCACATGTTGCGCTCACATGAGCCGGCAAGACGGATTTTGCTACTTACGATCATTTTTCTTTGTCGCACCACGTTTCGCCACAAAGGGTGCGAAGCGATTCGGGGGTGTTATGTGTCAGAGGCGAATGGAGCTGGTTTTTGAGTGGTACCACGTCACATGGGCGACGTGTCGCGCCCACGCGAGCCGGAAAGATGGACTTCGCTCTTTTCGACGGGTTGAAACGTTTTGTGCCACGTATCGGCAGCCAGGGCACGGACGTACTCGGGGGTGGAATGCGTTGATGGAAATCAAACAAACGGTCACATGGCATAAATTGCAATGTCGCATGTGCCGCGTGTCAGGTGTGCGCGAGCCAGAAAGACTCATTTGACCGTTAGCCAACTTTTTTACGTTTTGCACCGTATCTCAGCACCTAGAGCAATTAGAGGCGTGGGTTCAACTGACAAAGATAGATAATGCAAATTCTACGCTTTTTAAAGCGCATCGAAGCAAGCGTCCGAACGTTGTTTTATTCATGCCGAACGCTCTGGTGCATGATGTACGTTGCCGCCTTCCACAAATGCTATCTAAAAAACCTAATGAATATCTTCCCCTGCAAAATATTGCATTGACAGCATATAATGCCTCATGAAAACATTGTCATGCGAAAAAATAAATACAGAAAAAGGATGAAACCAAATACCAAACTGTTTGTGCATGCCGGGGATATCAGGGGCCCTGAGATACAACTGTGTTACCTGCCAATCCAATTAACAGTCCTGAATGTCCTTGGTCAGAACAGGCCGCTTATACCATTTCCATCATTCCGTTTACCGTGGCCTTTGTTGGGCCATTCCGATGATCGACATTTTATCATTAAACGCTTTGGAAAAATTGGTGTCTTGGAAAGGCACATCCTTTCTGTTTATTCTCTTTCCATGGCTAGTCGAAATGGGGTGTTTTTCACTGGAGGCAAATCAGGGTCAAACTCATGACCACCACCACATTTTGTGGTGACCTGTGGCACTCTGGCGGTGGTGATGACATTATCCACCGGTGATCGTGGAGGGACCTGTTACGTGATGTCCCATGTTAAATGTATAGCGCCCCCAATTTAGGAGCCAGTTCCCCCACATCGCTATTGTGCCTTGTGCGCCACCGTGTACCTTGACGCGATTCCGTTGGACTCCGGTGGTGCAGTTCAAATACAGACGTTAGTTGTGGAACATCGTGTGTGTGATCCGGAACTGGGAAGGCGCGAACGAACAGATAACAAGACAGGACCACTGTTGCAAACGATCCAAACTCGCGTATTGACAACTGGCGTATTCTGGTTGGCATATCGCCCTTCCTTTATCTCCCAGGCCTGGGCTAGCTAGCGGCCACGGGTAGCGTATGAATCACACCACACCTACTTTGCGGCGGGTTTCGGCGTCATTTGTTTTCAGTTGAGTGTCTATGTGCGTGGAAAGGCGAATCATCGTGGGAGATTTGCACACGTATCCGTACTTATCTGATTAAACACACACAAATATGCCTTTAAATGTATCGATAAGATCCTATCATGTAGCAATGGAGTGATTCAGCGAGAATGATGCCGAGGAGCTCACTCCACCCCATCACGCGCGCGCACGGACGCACGCGCGCACGCACGCACACACGCACGCGCGCGCGCACGCACGCACGCACGCACGCACGCACGCACGCACACGCATTTCATTGGCCAGTAGGTGACGTGTAGATGTGGTAGGTTAAAGGCACAATTTGCGTCAAAGCTAGATGCCCGTATCCAGCACTCGTAGCATAAATGTCGCAAGATGATGAGGCAGGCATGCTGTTATAATAAACATGAATTAAGAGCGTCGTTTTGCGGATCAAGTTGGCGTCAAAATAGCTAAACCTGCCTCAAAACATGACAAAATGATTTTGTATCCAAATTTGCCTCAGTTTCTCTACAAAATTGAAGGGACTGCCTCCCCCATCCCCAATTGAAGAGGAAACTGCACCCCTGACATGTTGCACTCAGTTGTATGTTGTTCTTTGGTCGTCGTACAAAGGCGGCACACACGGGCCTACATGGATCCCAGCTGCACCCACCTGACCGTCCGAGCCGCGCGTCGTCCAGCACCATCCTGGCGCGCCGGCCGTCACCCAGGTCGTCATGCTAAGGCACCAGCGAACGACCGTCCAGGCTCCGGGCGGCCTCGGGCGTCCGCCAGGTCGGCACGCCACGCAGCACCGATCGAAGAGCTCTCCGAATTGGACGGGGCCTGCCGCGCCCCTAAGGGCCGAAGAGGCGTTCCCCGCGCCCCTGCCGGCGGCAGGGTCACCGGCCACGCCCTCGGGGCTCTGATTCAGAAGGCGCGTCGCCTGTCCGACGACGGCTGAAGCGGAGCTCCTGCTCGGCCTCTCCGTTCGGCTCGGCCGCCCTGCACTGGCCCGCGCCACGCGAGCACGTGGCCGGCGGTGGTGACGGCGCAGGCTCGTCGCCCGCCAGATCAATAGGGCCGGGATCGCTGCCGCACCTCAAACAGACCCACCGCCGACGGAGGTGGAGGAAGAGGGTGGGGGTCACGCAAGCGCCAGTCCGTTTATAGTGGACGGGGTCAAGGCCGACGGCGGAGGTGATGTCTTCTGGAAACTCGGGGAGGTGGGACGTGGGTGTACTGCTGCCAAGAGTCAAGAGTCAGATCTTCATTCCAGTGTCGGTGATGCTAAAATGTGGAATACCAGGCTGCATAGCGCACCCACGTTTCTCTTCGCGCATTCCGACGTGTCGCTGGTGCTCCAGTCTCGATTCAGACTCGAATACGTAGATCTAAAGGACAGAATCCAAGCTCGAGAAAGCAAGCGCGATGTCCTGTGCCCATCAGCGTATGGCTCACTGGCTGCTTGTACATAATTCTGATTTATCATCGAGCAAGTGGCGTTCTACGCTCTCACATCAGTCTTGCGGTAGCCTATTGTCGCATTGGCGTGACCTTTATTCCAAATCGCTGACAAGTGTCAGTGACACCATGCCCGCATCTCTGGCATGTTTTTTGTTCGCTCCAAGCGAGTACTGTGAAAAGACTTCAACCGGTGTTCCCTCGGGGAAATCGGCTATGGGGCACGGAAACGATCATGTTTAGGGACACCAGCCAGGGGCACAACTAGAATGTTCTCGAGGGGTGGGGAAGCGAGCATTAGTGGGAACCCATCGTACTAACTTTAAATTTTTGCCAGTAGCCAGCTATGACTAAGAATAATGCAAGCTTAAAGGAAACGAAGGAGGGGGGGGGGGGGGGCTTGACTCCACCTGTTGGTCAAACGGATGCTTCTGGCAGCCATGCAGTCACCTTCTGGTCGAAGTTCCGCTCGTGTGCTACGCTTAACAAGTATTTCAGAAATTACTTCAGAGTGGTGCACATTCGATATTTAAGCAGATGTACTTCGCGTTTGCCTTTTGTCATTAGTCGTCGTCTTTGCCGTACTCCTGAACGCTAGATACAGTTTCCAGTGCTTAATTACGCAGATGGCATTTGTTCTCCTACTGGGCGAAGGCGTCTTTGGAGCGTTATTTGTGAATGCTCACCTACGTAGGAGCAGTCATGAAACCGAGAACAAAAAATGCGAACGCAAAATCTCCGAAGCACACGGAGTCCCTTTTCGGGAACGTTTAAATATTCAAGAAGTGTGCAATGGTAGTCAAGGAGCAATGGTCACTGCCTTGTGATTTCATACGGGGTTAGCGGGATTAATTATTGGTGGGCATTGTCTCTCCGCCCTATAACACCAAACAAGGTAAGAATCTCCCAGGCCGTCCACGGTCTTCTCGCAAAGGTCAGCTTTGAAGTCTTGCAGATGGTTTTAGGACACAAGTTCGGAAGGAAAGCACACATCTGGGGGCATGACTTTTTTAAATCGGTTGGGGGCTCTGCCGATATGATTGCCCTAACGTAAACCTGATTTTCTCCGGATGTTGGCCGCTTATCTTGAGTTGCTAAAGTTGGGATACGAGTTTTTGTGAACGTGAAAAATTGTGGCCATAAAGACTGTTTTACGTAAGAGGGACTTGCCATCTCAAGATAATGCCACGCTGCAGCTTTATAACAAACTTATGATCAGATGTAATTCACAGAAAATATCTCATTAAGGTGGTCTGACATTAGCACCGGAAATGGGACTAGCGTGATAGTGCACAGAAGGTGGCGCAAAGCAGAAACGACAGTTTTATGTTGAATGACATGACCTGACAGGTGCAGACTAGCCGTACCTTGGTGGCCAGTTGAATACCTTTCACCCGGATGGGGGTCAATTTGACCCAAGCTGAGATCTCAGAAACTGAGAGAACTGGAGACACCAACTTGTGTCAAAATTTAAAGTTCCTATGTTATGACCTTCGGGTCCAACAAGGTCAAACTCTAGATTGGTGTTCAAAGTGCCCAGACCTTCTCATGTAACCACCGTGAACCTAGATACCTGTTCTGAGCAAAACGTCACTGGTGCTCTGTAAGGTCAGTGACCTTGTTTAACCTTTATGATCTGTAGAAAGTCCATGGAAGATGCATGAGGTGAATCCTGCAATCAATAAATGCATAATGAGCACCAGCGACTACCCCCATAGAGCAAGCTACAGAGTAAAAAACACGTTGGTTTGACCTTGGTCTTACTTTCATACGTAACCCTAGGTTGCTGAAATTTGTCAATTGAATTGTTGTGTTGGCTGAGAGACTATTTCAGAGATGTATGGCTTTATCTAGCACTCCGTTGTTACATAAGATTGAACGATTCCCCTAGAAATTTTTTTCGCTGAAGCCATACCTGTCTTTGACCTGCTTTAAGCCAGCAACCTTACAAGGTGCACTCAAATTTTGGACACCAAGAGGCTTTGCTATTCAGCCGCCTAAAGCTACGTAATATTAACGCGTAGCTGATATTGTCTTGCTTTATGCATAGCTGATATTGATTGAGATATTGTAAGAGAGCAAACTGAAAGGCGGCGTTCGTGACCGGTTCTATAAACGCAGTAGAAGCTCACGATTACAGGGCGCGTACATACCATTTGATAAACACATGGTAGCTTGATATGCGGCAATGGAATACGGTGCAATAAATAAAGACTTGAAGTAAGAAGCTAAGGTACAGCCAAAGACCGGGTGGACCTCCGGATTTTAAGAATATTGCCCAGTCGCGATCTTCCCCCGTGGTGGAACATACCGCGCGTTGTGACTTTGGTGATCTACCGTTTTGTTTTTGAGCGGCTTGGCATGCTTTTTGAGTAACGTCGTCTAGTAAGATGCGTGTAGAAAAACTTTCTCCTCGTCGTAGCAAACACCGACATCCGCCGGGCAGGTTCTTTTCATAGTTTTTCTCAGCATTTTTCTCGGCATCGACACCGCACACCGTGAACCGAGACGGGAAGCCGAAACCGAAACCACGGTGCCGCATATTTTTGGTCCGATTCAGGTGTCATCTCGTGAGAAATCTGCCAATACCTGCCTTCTTGCACACTTGCCTAACGAATAAGGCAATTTGAACGACGCACATTGACACACGCACATGGTACTATGTGCTACAAAATAAGCATGAAAAACTAGTAATGGTTTGAGGCATTTAGTGTACCAGCATTTCAGGGAGGGTGTCTGCATTTCCTTCGTCCAGCCGTATTCATTTCCCCCACATTCATTAAGGGCGGGGGGAGGGGGGGTCGCTGGGCTCGGCTGAAGAGCTAGGTCATTCATGATAACTGACTTGACCTTTGTGACAGTAGCTTTCCACCGTCATCCCCCAGCCAGGTTTCTACCGCCCACCCACATCCCTCCGCGGATGTGGCGGCTCCGCAGCGGCAGCTCATCCGAGACCCGACCCCAAGGATGGGACCTACACTGGAACGTAAATTGCACATCCACATAGGAACTTTTGCGCATCGGCTGTTCATAAACAAACTTGGTCCCAGACGAAGATTACTGTGTGGACGTTGCGTACTCATACTATGCATCCGTACGCGAACTTTTGGGTGTGTACTTTTGTCTCACGAACGTAATCCTCGACGAGCATTTGCACCAACTTCGAGAACGAACATACTTCAATTTCACAGACTTAGGTCTTGAAGAGCATTTGCGTGCGACCCTTCCCTACACGAGCTTTTGCATATGAAAACATTTTGCTTACAGACTTTTTCCCGACGAAATATTTTAGCATACACTTTTTACATTACAAACCTTACCCAGACGAACACCAGGCGCACGGCCTACATCCTGCGAATAGTTGTCACACGTAGCATTTCTATACAGTACATTCTTCCGCAACCCCTTGCCGATGGCTAGTGAACACTTCCGGGAGCGTGCCGCATCAACCAGCAGCGCCATCTATACCCGACTACGAGACAGGCCCCAGGAGGCGATCTCTGGCTGCTGATGTGCGCACGGGGCCACGGATCAGCTCACCCGACAGGCGCCAGCACACAGCAGGGCTTTAGAGAACACGGCGCACCAACGTCAAAGGTGTCTCCCAAGAATTTGCTCATTTAAAAGTTCAGCTCTCAAACTTGAGACAAATATTGACGCGTTGTCGGCAGTCATGTAACCAACGGGACGAATTAAGTTGGGTGGTGTCATTACTGCATAATCGCCGCTCACTTACTAAGCGAGATCCAGCAAACGTTTCCCGCATCTGTACGTCTGTCAGTGACCCCAGGATGATCTGAACGTTTAACACTGCATCATGAATCTCATGAGACAACGCTACGGCCATTCGGCGAAAGGAATGCCATTTCATTCCATTCAGACATGCTCTGCTTTTTTGAAAGATGCTAACTGCAAATGAGCCGACGCCGTACTTGTTTACATTATATTGATGACAGATGATGCATACAAACTCATAGGACCATGATGCCGGCGTGCAGAGAACCAACGATCCCTGCTGCTGCCTGCATGCCTCGGAGATGAACACTTCCCACCAGAGGCGGCGCCAGCTGGGCACAGCTTGCCAAGCTGTCACACGAGTATGCCATGCCCTGAACCAGCGTCCAGTCCGGCAAACAACCACCTCGACCACTGTCGCTGTTGAGCACCCTGAGCACGTGACCCGGCACGGTGGCGATGCCGGGGCCAGCCGGCACGTCGAGGTGCACTCGGCTTCGGGGACTGTTTCATCAGCGAGATCCCACCGCGCGGTGACCGCGCCGTGCCGCCAGGTCACCTGGTCCTCCGCAGGCGGCGCTGACCCCGGAGGCAGCGATGGCGATCGTGACACCAGGGTGACCGGAGGTCATCACACAGGCCGCCGTTACCGACGCCAGTCCGCCGCGTCTTACCGGCGGCGGGCCGCAGCGTAGCCCCGCCTCAGTGGCCATCGCCGCGCCCTCACAGCCCCGTCTCAGCTGGCAGGCCGGTCATCACTCGTACCCCTCGCAGCCCCGCCGCAGTCACCGACCCAGCTCACGGCGTACGCCACGCCGGCCTCGGCGCGCGCGCCCCGCGTCCGGAGAACAGCGGACCCTCAGGACTTGCAGTCCTCGTGGTAGGGCTGCAGCGACTTGAAGTCGCGCCACGTGGGCGGCATGGCGTTCTGCAGGCGGCTGCCGCACTTGACGCAAGGCGCCGAGAACAGGTTCACGTAGCTGTGGATCCAGGTCAAGTACGAACGCGCTGAGAACTCGGGGTGCAGCGGGCCGTAGTAGTGCACCATGGCGGCCTGCGCGTTCTCAGACACCTTGCGGAAGACGTGGTAGTCGGAGGGCGTCCAGAGGTCGACGCGGCCGTCCTCGGTGGACATGGGCTCGTCGTAGCCGCGGATCATCACCCACTCGATGAGCAGGCCTTTGAAGGTGATGACGGCCTGCAGGACGCGGTCGAGCGTGACCTGCACGACGGCCGAGTTGGCACCGCAAGGCCGACTGATCAGCAGCCCCATGTCCATGAAGCTCCGCCCGATCGTGTTCAAGATGGCGTCCACGTGCTGCTGCGGCTGGCAGTGGCTCGTCTGCATCTGTAGCCGCCGCTTCTTCACCACCAGGTTCTGCGAGCGCTTGACGCCGTTCTGCGACCAGACGGGGCTGGCAAACGAGGCATAGTCCCGCACCTTCTCCGTCCACTTGTAGCTGTCGAGCAGATGGCCAGTACAGCAGCTGCATGTCCTGCGTCGGGTCATGACTCAGCTGGCCCGTGTTGCCCAACTGAAAAGTGTTGGGTGGCATTGACAGCACATTAACACCCTCCTCCACGTCATGCAGTTTGCGGGTCACCACGTTCAGCGTCTCCTTCAGGCCGACCACAGTACTGCTTGCGTTGGGCGTCGTCATCGCATGGTTCAGCATTGCCCTCAGCCAGGTAGCGGAAAACATCGCATACGCTGGTGCGCAGTTGCTGCACGCAGCCCAGTGCCTTGGACAGCGACTCAATTGTCTTCTCTGCCATGGTGGTGCCACCTAAAACAGCAGAAAGCAGGCTGGTGATTTAGGTACATCTGGAGGCATGCTCAGAATGATGCCTGGTGAAAAAAACAGGACTGCATACATGTGCAAAATGCTGCTGTCATATCAGGCTTCTGTTCGCTGCTACAATAATAACCAATTTGGAAAAATTAGGATGTCATCAAAGGCTTAACCCAAGTAAGTCCATACAATGGAGGGGTACGCAGTACATGAAGGGGACACAGGGATACATGGTACAAAGGGGTATAAGGTACAGGAAGTATAAAGGGGTACATGTGATAGCAAAGAAGGGAGGGTGTAATTGGATGGAGTGTAACAGAACCACAGCAAGAGAGAGAGAGAGCATGTGGGAGGTTTTAGACCTCTCAACATCATATGTCAGAAACATGCTAAAACTTAACAAGCAAATTAATATCATCAAGCCAAGTGCTGCTTGCTTTCAGACATGATAAGGAATATGACCATCATTTGCCCTGCATCACTGGCTCAATTAGGGTCAAAAAATGTTACTTTCCAGGAATGCAATGCCTAAGACAATACAAACAGGGCTAGGAGAGATTTGCCCCAGCTTGAAACAATGCATAACCAGGGGAATAGGGCATTAAAATGGCCAAAATGTATACTGTCATCTGTGGAAAGCCTCAGAGCTGCATGGCTTCCACGACAATTTTTGACACTTGCCAGCAATGCAGATTAAAGAATTTATATTGCATCTTTACAGATGTATGCCTCTTGAAGCATTCAGAACCATACACTACTTATTATCATAAAAGGTTTGATTAGTTGACATAAACTAAGCACCTGACACAAAAAGAACGAACTTCAGCTCCTGGTTTTCGGCATCACCAAAGCATCGTAAGTTCAACATTTCAAACAAAAAACATCTTAAACAACATTTTGAGACATAGCACGCTAGGCATCGTCAACATTTGAGCCTCGCTTTGAAGAACCCATTGCACATTATTTGTAATGCGTAAGACATGAAACGCCACAAGTTATCATTAAGCAGGGACGGTAAAAGATACATCTCATCGATCATACCTCAAAATCAAACAACTTGGCACGACGACGCCAGCCGCCGGTCTGTGACTAGACTGGCTCGATACTGGCGTATCAAGGCCATTCCCGACGGATCAGACCCTAAAATGCGGCCGCGGTCACAGTCACGCAGCCAACATGGTCGCAGGTGCGGTCGAAGTTTTACTTAGCCTTATATGCAATGTCTTCAGTCAATGAAATGTGAAAAATTATACATCAAATTAAAATTTTGACAACAAAGGAAAATCTGTGCGCGAATGACGTGTATGTTGGCCAATTTCGAGCCAACTGAGCGACAGACTGCGTCATTAGACGCCATTTCAAGTTCAGGCAACCATTATTGGAATTATTCATGCGCCGTTCCTCTTTCGTCCATTCCTGTCACTGGCTGCCCCTATTCGGGTGTTCAGAAACCCGACCGGAAGGGATTAAAGCACATTCATAGATAAACATATGTTGTCATACACGAGGTCCGCTGAAAAGAGAGGTAGCACGCCTGCATGAAAGGCAAAATGTGGTACTCTCAATGCATGCGAATAAAACCCAACGCCTAGGCAGTGGCACTGGCACTGGGAAACAACAAAGATCGACTGTCCACCAACAGTCACATTTCACCCTGGCACGTTCAGAATGAAAGGCGTGAGTCCTCACGTGTCAGAAGACGCGCGGAGTACTCAGCAGCACATGCAGCACTGGCCCTCGCCAGTCCTGTCGAGAGGAAGTGACTCGATTCATATAACTAAGGCCCTTTATACCACCAAAAAGTGATTCGGTAATGGTCCTACGCTGACGCAGCTGGCCTGACGCTGACGGGTAATTGTTCGCTAGGCGTGAGTGGCGCAGTTGCCATGGCTGCATGGGTGTAGGAACGGGGGGGGGGGGGGAGGGGCAGGGAGGCCATGGCCCCCACTTTTCAAGGTGGAGTGAGTCAACAGTGATAACTTCCCTCCCCCCACACACACCTTTCAGATTAGGGTTACGTATAGCTTACTTTTGCACCACATTAAATGTACATGGCGGTTTGCCTAGTTCACCAGCCATCTTCCTCGAGATGCGGCATCTTTTTCGCCTGCTCATTGGCCATTGCTTAGTGTCACAACCACTGCCGAAAGCCGCGCAGCCTATGGAGACTTCAACGCCGGGAGCTGAGGCTGTTATTGTTGTGGCTTGCGAACGCGCATGTTCAAAACCATATTACATAGTTTTCTATCAGCAATCAATTGTGACTGAACTTTGAGCGTTTTAAAACGAACATTGATAAGCATTGTTAAAAAATTTAGGATTCATTTCGCCTACAATTTACGTTGAGGGAGTCCTCAATATCTCTGAAGACAACAGAAAAACACGGAACTGTAGTCTACGTGACAAATATTGAACCACTTGCGGCAATCAGGCATATTATTGCGCCAATGCGGGCTTCCATGCTGATCCGGGGCCAACTTTGCTGGCCAACCTCTGCCCGTGTTAGGCAGAGGAGCAATATGATACGATGTGTACTTCTAATGACCTCCGGATAGGCTAGGACATTCCACCGTGTCGCTAGAATGACAGCCAGAAGGCATTTCACGATGGGACGGTGTGGCCCTTCAGCCCTTGACCGGAACCGATAATGCGCACTTGGTGTTCTACTCAACGGGTCCCTTGCCCGGAAGGAAACAAGGATTCTCATTATTGTTGGGTAGGGTATGGTTCTCATTATTGTTGTATACAGTTGGTCGACAAGAATTTAAAAAAGCGAACAAGGTATACCATGTTTTCCTGAGAACGTTCGTTTTTCAGAATGGATTAGTGAAAAAATGACATCAAAAGGTTTGAACATGCCCACCCGCAACCCCGAGAGCAAGGACAGCGATGACCTCGGTTGCAGTTTCCGTAAAACCGAACGACGTCGGCCACTGCAAGTGTTACCAGACGACGGGCGCCGTGGTAATCTGTCTCCGAGACAGATAAATAGTTGCAGAAAAACGAGGAATGGAGATTCTACCATTACTCTTCAGTTCCACCATTACATTCCAGCACCACTTCGCGGTGCTCTAAGGACCAATCCGTTCTTATCATCGGTCTGAAAATCGCACACGTGAAAGATGCGCCCAAACTGTCTTCTACATATAAGATTTGACGCCGTGAAGCGTCCAAAAGTCCTCCTTTCTGAAGCGTCATCATTTTTATCCACTCGTTGGTCATAGCCCAGTATTGGCTGATGGGCCAACGCTGCGCGGCCTAGGAGACTACAGCGCCTGGCGTCCCGGTTTTTGTTGCTAGATTGGCGAGCGCGCACGTAAGAAAATCACGTTTCACACATTGCATCACTAATTTATCCCGACTGAATGTTAAGCATTCGTAGACAAACAAGGTTTGGCCATGTTAATACATATTGTTGCCCACTCGATCTACAGCAAAATTTTCATCTTCAAATTTTGATCAAACATATCGATCTGCAATCTATCTTTGCGAAGCCCTTGATGGCTGTAGAACCCAGCTAAACGATTCTGACGAAGGTTCTGAATCCTATTGGTTTATAAAGAGCTCACTAATTTATTGTAAATTAAGGGCACCGCTGATTTATTCCATACGGTCGTTCAACGCATGATTTCTGCAGTTTATTGACTTCAAAATACAAACAGAATTGATCTCGCTGTGGCTTCTGGTTTCTTTCCCAGTGCAAGATAAAAACAACAATGAAACGATGAAAACCGTATACCATGTTAACAACTAAGCTATATCCGGGGATTTTTGGGGGTCACCATAAGAGGGCTTTTGTCAACCCTGTGTTCCCTCTTAGCAAGGCTCTGACTATGCCCCTGCCTACACAAAAAAGCAGGCCAAGTCGTCTACATTGAATGATGGACAGTTTATAAATGTTCGTTGGGCCGATTCATACCTAAGAACTTCTTAGGCAGCTTAGAAGACAGCTTATCGGAGGTTTTTTTTCTGGGGTGGTGTGGCGTAAGGGAAGATAATTCGGAAAAAGATATTGTTGCAGGTGTCCAGCATATGTTTTACACACCAATTAGTGGCAATGCTGATCCAGAAATATGCAACAAAGCAGCCATACGATCAGTTCGCAGTCAGTCATGCGGGAGACAGCCGGGCCTGGGCAGTGGCCGCCGACGGCGGACGGGAGCAGGGCCCAGATAAGGAATATACGGCAGAACGCCCTTCGTTCTGCGCCCTGGTTGTTAAAGGAAAATCTCCAGTTTTAGTTTCAAGCTTCCGAATTTGTTTCCGCCTAAAGTGCTACGACAAGTCTGCTCTCTTGAAAAACAGCCATCGAAATGAAGGCATATGAAAAACCTGTCGCACTGTGAGCCATCCATTCACATTTAAAAATTTTTACCAGCCTATGGCCAAGCTGTATTTTGGCATCTACCCTGTGAAGGCAGATGCCTCCTCAATGACCCAAAATGCCTACCCGCTCGTGGAATATCGCGTCCCCAGGAAAGACAATGTCAAATGGACGAATGATTTTGGGAAGCTGGACACCCTTATTTGCCGAATGACATACCTGAGTCCAATAGGCAAGATTAACGCACCCGGACAAACAGCTTTAGATACATATCTAGCATAGCAGTCATGACAGTTGAATGAAGAGAGATAACATCCTCCATCTCCACCCCTCCCCCTGGTCATCGGGCTTGCTTTCCAAAAATGCCCCTGAAGCACGTCCCGAGCTTGGCCCCCACTTTTGAAACGCTCCTACGCCTATGCATGCTTGGCATCCGTTATGTGGAGGCCGGGCGTAGACCTTGAGAACCGGACAGGTCCGGACGGCCCGCCTGGTCCGGCGACTTGGCAAAGATGAGCCGGTCGCTGAGCCGGGCCATGGCACAGCCCTTGTGGCCAAACTTTAACTTTCATGCGTGCTGTTCTTTTGGCATAAAGTAGGCATTCATTCGACCGTAAATTTCGAAACTTAGTCAAGGTGACATTTTGTTGACATCAGATTCAGCAACTCGCGCATTATGTATGTTGTCAACTTTCAACTCGTTGCGCTATTTCAGAAATCGTCAAACATGCATTTCCTATCGGATGGTGTTCATTTTGTTCACACCAGACGTGGAATATACAAGTAAGAATATAGAGACCTCAGACTAGGTCTGAAGATATTGTACACCAATGCGGACCAGTTCCTTAGTAAAAGGGATGACTTGTATATGGCTATTTCTGACCATAAGCCAGATATCATGCTGTTGACTGAGGCCCTCCCAAAGCCCAGAAGCTTCCTATTGCACCATCTCTCCCATAATTTCCTGGTACACCCTGTACACAAACTTGAATCTATCCCAGCCCAACCTAGGATCTAGTGGTAGGAGGGGCATACTGTGTCTATGTGTCGAACTAACTAAACGCAGCTGAGCACTCATTTGGGTCAAGTCCTCAGGAGCAAGTGTGGCTGAAGGTGGCCCTGAGTGGGGAGGGTGCGCTGCCACTTGGCTGCATATACAGAAATCCACCAGGCAACATCCAAGACAGTGCGGGCCAATTGGAAGACCTTCTTCAGAGAGCATGCAGAGCCCAGTTTTCTCGCTTGGATGGTTGTAGGCGACTTAAACTTGCCTCAGATTGACATGAGCAACAGGGCGGTGGTCAGCTCCAGAGAGTCCACCCAACCCACTCACCTGATAGACACCATTCAGGGCTGTTTCTTGTTCCAGCATGTCCAGCAGCCAACACGCTGCCGGGTTGGTGAAGCTCATAGTGTTCTAGACCTCATTTTCACAAATGAGGAGGGCATGGTGAGCCAAATCAAATACCTGCCAGGGCTAGGTAACAGAGACCATGTGGTAATCAGGTACACTTTGGTCTGCTACCCTGGGCTACAAACTCCTCGTCCCGGCCAGCTGACACACACAAATTACGAGCATCTGGCTGACACCATCAGGTCAATGGACTGGTCCCTGATCGAGAACCTTGGCCTCAAAGATGCTTACAAGTTCTTCAAGGAAAGAATGGCCAGGGCTAATGAGGTTTGCTCCGTCAGGAGAGGTCAGGTCAGGTCAGGAGGACTAAACCTAAGAAGAACTTGTACATGAGCCAAAGGGCCGTGCAGTTAAAGAAGACTTAGGAACGACTGTGGCGAACGTATACGCGGACTCAGGATTCTCTGGACCATGCCAGGTTTGTACGCTGTCGCAGTGACCTTCGGAAGTTGACCAGAGACCTTCGGAAAGAGTATGAGATGAAATTAATAGCAGACCTAGACCTCCAAGGCCTTTCGGAGGTACGCCAACTCAAGACTACGCACAAAGTGCAGGGTAGAATGCCGTCTTGACGATAATGGAGTGTTGACCAGCAGTAACGAAGGGAAGGCCAATGTCCTCTGTAAATTCTTCGCCAGTGTTTTCATAGACGAAGGAACTAGTGCCGTGCCAGTATTGGCTTGCAACTTTACTGGCCATTTTCTGGACGACGTAGACATCTCTAACCAGGCAGTGGCAAAGAAATTGGCTGCTCTGAAGACCTCTAGCGCTCCTGGGCCAGGTGACGTCCATCCAAGGCTTCTTCGCGAGTCTGCAGATATCCTGGCAGCACCCCCTCAGCATGCTTTTCTGAAAATCTTTGGCATCCGGAAGGCTGCCTCTGGAGTGGAAGATCGGCGAGGCAGTCCCGATGCTCAAGAAGGGTAACCGACAATCCTCAACGAGCTACCGCCCCGTGAGCTTTACTGCCATTCCCTCCAAGATGCTCGAAACTTTCGTCCGTGATGCTTTTATTAAGCACATCCCGAAGTCTGGACGTTTTTCATGCAGCCCAGCGTGGGTTTCTCCCTAAGCGGTCCTGTATTACCCAACTGTTAGAGGTCATACAGGATTGGAGAGCCGTGTTAGAGGATGAAAAGCCTATGGACGTGGCGTAGCCTGGACTTCAACAAAGCCTTTGATTCCATGCCTCATAACCGTTCGCTCTCCAAGCTTCATGCTTACGGTGTGAGAGGTAATTTGCTCCGCTGGATCAGGGCTTTTCTTACCCACCGGATGCAGAGAGTGTGGATCCAGGGCTCGAAGTCGGACTGGACCGACGTCGTCAGCGGCATCCCGCAAGGATCAGTACTTGGGCCAACGCTGTTCATAATTTTCGTGAACGATCTGTCAGAACAAGTGCAAAGCGTGGTCAAGATGTTTGCAGTGACACCAAGGTGTACTGTCATATCCCGAGGCCCCTGACTAACTCACCTCTGCAGGCTGACCTCGACGCCCTGGCCAAGTGGTCAAAGGAGTGACTGCTGCCCTTAAGTGCAGCAAACTGCGAAATAATGCACATCGGGAACTGCAGCCCGAGGCTAACCTACTTCTTGGACGGCGCCGAAATCGCGGTCGAGTCCTCCGAGAAGGACCCCGGGATCTTCGTGGATTACCGGCTCCAGTTCCAGACGACGGAAGCGATCACCAAGGCCAAACAGATGCTAGCGGTCGTGAGGCGGTCTTTTGCCAACATTGATGCTCGCACGTCGCTATTGCTTTGTAATATCTTGGTACGTCCGTACTTAGTGTATGGCAACGTCATCTGGGACCCGTTCGGCAAACTGGACCAGAAGCGGCTGGGACGAATTCAGCGACGAGCTACCCGGCTTGTCTATGAAGTGAGGTGCCAGCCGTACCCTGAGAGGTTCAGACTCCTTCAGTTGCCCTCACTGTACTATCGTCGTCGTAGGGAAGACATGGTTACAGTATACCAGCTGTTTTACGGAGGTATGTCGCTGTCGGAAGAGGAGTTCCTGACAAGGCACAACTCGGAGGTGACAAGAGGACACCAATAGAAGCTCAGAAAACCACGAGCTAGGGCTTTCGTCCGTCGTAACTCGTTCAGCGCGCGGGTTGTCAACGATTGGAACTCTTTTCCTCACGGTCGTGTCGTCGACCTCAGTTGAACCGTCCACGTCTAGGCTTGATATGCACTAGACTGACATCATGTGCGACGTCCCACGCTGAATCTTCCCTTAATTTGAGGACTGTTTGATTACCGGACCGGGAACCCGACGAGACCGGGACCTACAGGCCTAGTAGCCTTTTACGATTCCCGATCACCATAAGGTAAGGTAAGATAAGGACTAGGCCTCATATGTAGCCATGGCCATGGCCGCAAGTTAGGGAGACTCCCTTGAAGCCAAATTTGAATGAATGTTATGGCGCAGCTGTTACGGCAAAATGGCGCATGAGTGAAAACAAAAAGCTAGGAGCAGGGTGCGAAAATATTGCAAATGCAGCAGATGGAGAGATTGCTCGTATTTTGATAGTATGAATGCTGCGGGTCTGAAGGATCTTCGGAAGACATTTCTGAAGCATTTTTGGAAGGTATGCTTGTGGAAGATGTATAGGTTTGTTCATTCCAAACCTTACCCGACATGGGTGGGTAGTCGACATCTGAGTAAAGATATCTATTAGCGCTTATTGCACTTTTTCCTGTTAGTAACTGTCTTCTGTGTCGAGTTTGGTTAATTCCTCATCACGACCTGCATAGAATGTGTGGTGTGCTGAATGTGTTTAACATGGCAGCGACGTCCTGGCAACATTATCGGGGTATGTGAGACATGAATCTGATAGCCGGAGCTGTTCCATATTCAGCTCACTAATATGTATGTGTCCAGCACTCTGCATGTTTTCTTTGCAGAATGGGTGTTCTGGGGGTTAAGGAATGGAGGTGTCCAAACCTGGGGTGAAAATTGAGGTTCACATAGGCTGCAGTACAAAACTTTTCATGGTAGAGAGTAGATAACCAGGGCAGTTGGTGTGCCCTTAAAACTTGATAACTAACCAACAGACTATGGAGGAGATTTCACAGCAGCAAAACCTATGGCTGAATTTTGCTTAGCTGCCACCTTGAAGACAAAGCTGTTGCTACTACTGCATGTTTTATATGCTCACAGGGCACAGACAGACCTGTTCCATCCCATGACAATCCTCCCATATGCAAGCCATGGTATCTTGGGATCCCTTAATTCAGAGGTACTTAAGGTGGTTGGATTCAATGCCTCTTGTTGAGATGTGAAAGCTTCAAGTAAAACATCTGAACAGCTTCAGGCTTCTAGAAAATCAGGTCAGCAGTTTACAAGATCTGAAACAGTGAGGGAGCTATGCAATAGCTACCCACTTACTTGAATGTCAGTATGACAGTCTG
This sequence comes from Pollicipes pollicipes, assembly GCF_011947565.3. Taxonomy (NCBI): domain Eukaryota; kingdom Metazoa; phylum Arthropoda; class Thecostraca; order Pollicipedomorpha; family Pollicipedidae; genus Pollicipes; species Pollicipes pollicipes. The sequence goes on from NW_023596136.1 coordinate 40,758,687, forward strand.
AATAAGTATATTTGGGGCAGTTTGGGGCCTATGATATCATTGCAGTGTGGAAGGTTTGGGGAAAGCAGATCAGTAGCTATATAGTTAGGATGCACATTGGTCTCAGATTAGCCATAAGGTAACCCTGTTCCACTTCATGCAGCACACAAAAATTGGATCTTTTTTGTCTGTAGTTGAGAGGCAAGAATATTATTTTTTCTGGTGTTCATAAGTTACAAGTATCTTTTGAAGACAAAACTGCAATATCTGTTGTGTTTTAATCAATGTTTCAGTGGCATTCATGTCATTTTTACCACATGATTGCACTTAAATCACTGAAAATTTGAGCATGTCATAGGGCTGTGCATTGAGCTTTTTAGCACTTTGAAGATGCTTTGCTGGTCTTATGGGGGCTGACTAGCACTTTGAAGCTGCTTTATCTCTCTTTTGATAAGGTGCATTTTTTGCTCCTGTTTAAGGTGCATTTCCCTTTGCAGTGCTACAGAACATTAAGTTAGAAATGCCTTTGGTTACAGATTATTGGATGTGGCAGAAAGTATGTGAGATGTAGTTGACATGTGTATCTCATGAAACATACATGCATATCAAAACAGGAGGGCATGGCGATGGAAATAGTGAAGTTGATGTCATGCCCCTATATCTCACAGTGTCTGTGTCTTGATGATGGAGGAAAGTGAAGCAGATGAGGCAAGTGGGGGCGGAGCCTCGCCCATGGCCCGTCTGCTGCAGACACGGTCATCCAAGGACATCATTGCCTGGCTGACTGCTGGCAGCACCACTGTGAGTCTGAGAAGGAGTGGGCTGGGTGGAGGGCTGAGGTACTCCAGACTGGCAAGGCAGCTACCTGGCTGGCATTGGCTGGGCATGTACCCTGTTCTTGTGAATGTTCTGATGTTGCAGTGCTTTGGCTGGCATGCCAGTGGGATGTTGATCAAACAACCTTGGCTCCCCTTGGGTCTTTAGGTGTGGTGTTAGGAATGCCTTGGCCAATATCTATGTTACTGGGTAAGAGCTACATTGCAAGAAGGGTGCACTCTTGGTTAATATGACTCTCCACTGTAGCTGTATTTCTAATGTTGGTCACTTAATGGTAAACATTATGTGTATATTAAAGGACAAATGTGTGCTGTGTGGTCGTTTCATGTGGGAACGTCTGTGCCTTAACATATCTGATGTTAGCTGGCTCAGTGATGTGTTTTCTTTACAGAAGAAGAAGGACTGTGCCCAGAAGAATGGAACCAACACAAACTCATGGAAAGAGTTTCAGCACATGCGACCCCACTTTGCCACCAGCTTTACTGACTTCCTGCATGCAGATTGCAAACAGTGAGTGTCACGTGCAACGTCCGTTCTAACTCGTGTAATATGAAGGATGGTGCATGCAGCTGTCACTGTTCTGTTGTTAAGCCTGGTGTAAATAAAGAACAATGTTTTGTTGTTCCAGTGTGTTCTGAAAGTGTGCACCATTTTTACTAAATTCAGACGTTGCTGGCCGGTTAATTTTGCGTCACCCCCGATCATTTTGTCGACATGCCGGTTGCGCTCAACCATGCTCAGACCGTTCCGCGCTATTTCAAGCCGTTGACACTGCTGCTGCCCCATGGCGGGCTCGTAACCAGCTGACCCCGTCCGCCAGCCTGCTGGGCGCGGATGACTCGGCGGCGGCGCCTACGTCGGCCGCGCCGGCCGCGGCGGCCCAGCCGGAGGAAGCGGCCTCCGCCGGCCCGCCGCCGCCTCAGCGTCGACGCCGCGCCCATCCAAGTGCGCCGCACGGACGCCTCGTCCGGCGGCGGCGGCGGCGGCGGGTCGGAGGGGCGGCACCAGACGCGCGGCGGCGGCGGCCGTGGCAGGCGCTGGGCCGGCGTGCGGCCGGCCACCGAGCCGCGCGCCGCCGCCGCCGCCGGTCCGCGGCACGTGCCGCTGACGGAGCTGGTGGTGCCGGGCGACGGTCGGTCGGCGCGCCGCGGCCGTCGGAGCGGTGCCGGCCGGCAGCCGCCGGCGGAGGGCGCGTCCGAGCCGCCGCCGGCCGACGCCGGTCGCCTGGCGCGGCTGGACGCGCGGCTGGCTGCGCCGGGCGGCGCTCCGCCGGCCCCAGACCGTGCTGCTCCCACCAAGGACGGGTTCGTCACCCCGGTGAAGCAGGTGATCAGACATGAGTCGGGCGGCGCGCCGGCCGTCGGCCCGCCCATCCAGCTGGCCGAACCAGAGCGCGTGACGGGCGGCGAGCGGCTGGCCGCGCTCGCCGCCCTCTACGCCCACCTCGTCGAGCACCACCACCTGCTGGGGCTCTCGATCGAGCTCAACTTCTTAGTGCGCCTGTTGGTGGCGCCCGGCGCCGGCGGCGACGCGCCGCCCGCCGCCGGCTCTCTCTTCCTCACGTCCGTCCACAACGCCGTCTTCTTCGCCGTGCGCACGCTGTGGCACCTGCGTGAGCAGCTGGTGTGTTTGGACGCGGCCAACCTGCGCCTGCTGGCCGCCAACGCGCGCCTGCTGGAGTTCAGCGCTCCGCTGGCCGACGCAGCTGCTGACGCTGGCCGGCGGCCAGCCGTGCCACTCGCCGCCACCGGGCAGCGCCGCCGCCGACGACGAGCGGCCCGACTCGCTGGCCTTCTACGCCGAGCTCGTGTACCGGCCCAACTTCCCCAGCGACGCGGCGTTCAACGCCTTCCGGCGCCAGCACGACCTGTTCCACCAGCTGGTGGGGCGGTACCGTGCCGACGGCCGCCGGCCCGACTGGGACGCGGCGGCGGCGCTGGGCGACGAGCCGCGCGCGCTCGTGGCGCTCTGCCCGCACCCGGTCAACATGCACCACCTGGCGCGGCTGTACCAGGCGCAGCTGCTGCTGCTGGCCGGCGACGGCGCCGAAGCGGACGGCGAGTCGGCCGCGCTGCTGCAGCAGGCAGACCGCTCCCGCCTGCAGCGGCTCAACGACAGGTGAGGCGGCCGGGCCGGGCGCCTCGGTGCTCACCGATGCACAGCTGGCTCCCGGTCCGGGTCATGGGCCCGGAGCCTGCTCTGTATCGCTGTATGTGCCGCATTGCCGGGCCGGCGTAGCTTTCACGAGCTGTGGGTGCTTCGCCGTTAAGATCTACATTGCAGGCTAGGTCGGGTTACGTCCGCAATGCGTGAGCGCTGTGGCGTTGTCTGCACATGAGGCCAAGCTACTAAAGCGTGGAGCGTGATGTGTTGTTTAGCGCGACACTGACCGACATTTTGGATCGTGTTGCGATACCACGCGGCGCACCGTTTACACATTGTTACACGTACTATACCCATACCCATACGCATTCTCTACCCCGATATAGGTGCGGCTTGCGGTCACGATAACCGATATCTTTCTGCTGATCCGACCACCGTTTTTGTCAATCAACGAATACGGTGTCATAGGCGTCGCTGACCGTAGGGTAGGCGAAGGCTAACAGCAGACCTGCGGCGGTTTTACATCCAGGCCTCTCATCCTGACCCCAGCCCCCTCCTGACCCCAGCCCCTCCCCCCATCCTGGTCCCAGCCACGCCTCGACTCCGTTGTCCTCCGTCTGACGGCTACCGCGTGTGGGCGGCAGGTTTCTGAAGCCGGTGTGCGTGGGCCGGGCCGGCGGGCGGCGCGACTTCCCGGAGGCGCAGGAGCTGTTCCGCCAGCTGCTGCTGCGCGCCGACTCGGCCGAGTTCTCGGCGGCGCTGCGCGACCTGCTGGCCAGCAGCCTGCTCGAGCTAGACGCGCAGGCGCTGCAGCTGCCTGACTCAGGTGGGGCTGCGCGCAGCGCCGGCGCCGGGACCCGGCCGGGTATGGCCCACGCGGTTGTGCGCCTCCCCATGCTGCTGTGTGGAGCATCCCGTTGTAGTGGTGGTGGTATTCCCAATTTGTCTTGTGTTGCCAATGCAGAGTTCCATTTGAACCGTACCGATAGTGGCGTGGATAGTGAACCGTACCGAAGTCCGTGGTGCGTGACATTCACTATTTTCGTCACGTTTGAACACGCTTCTCGTCATTTGTACGATCAGAAAGCCGCGAGAAGCACAAAACGTTATGATGTGCTCACTTATCTGCCATTGGGACAGCAGTGGTACGCGCGCATGTGCGTGTCACATGACCAGCTCTGCCTCAAACCCTTCAAATAGTGCCAACTTTTTCAAGCTAGAATTTGATGTGTGATGTGTTAAAAGTGCCGTGCCCCACCAGTCGTTCCCCCGAGGTGCCTCGCGAGCTCATCCATGTTTTCCTACAACACTGCCTGACAGTGAGCCATGTCTGACCGCTACTGCAGGCGTGCTGCCGGCCACGGTGCATGGGGTGTCGGAGTAGGCCATCTCTGACCGCTACTGCAGGCGTGCTGCCGGCCACGGTGCAGGGAGTGTCGGTGTAAGCCATGTCTGACCACTACTACAGGTGTGCTGCCGGCCACGGTGCAGGAGGTGTCGGAGCGCATCTTCCGTCTGCGGCTGCTGGCCAAGTTCCTCGGCCTGGTCACCTTCCGCGGCCTGCACTCGGACGAGGACATCCCCGAGCAGGTGCTCACCAGCAGCGTGCAGATGAGGAACCGGGTACGTGCGCTGGCGAGGTGGTCAGCGCCGACAGTACGTGTGGCGACCTGGCACCGGGACTCGTAATGCTGCGGTGCGCGGTGATAGTATTAAGTAGAAAGAGTATGATGCATCAGAAGCTCTACCGTGTTAGGGCTGCGCGAGACAAACAGAAGCCATGCTGTGGCGGTCAGTTTGACATTGTGCCATGCCATTGATACATTGTACTAACCTGACGCTTGCATGAAGGCATTCGACTTTAAACAACGTGTGTCAGGGTTATCCACAGTGTACGCGTGACTTTGCCGACCCACCAGAACAGCCAGTCCCGTCGGGCGCTGCTGGTATGAGCTGATTGCTTATACACTAGGTTGCGGAGAGCAGCCGTTGTGTTTGTGTGTGTGTATCCTGACGCTGTCGTGTCGGCCGGCAGCTGCCGCCTCCTCTGGACCTGCTGAGCTGCCTGCAGGCGGCCGTGCGCCGCCGCCAGCTGGTGATCACGCTGCCCTGGCTGATCGAGTACATCTGCATGATGGACCGCGTCAGCGTGCTGACGGCCGCCCACCAGGCCGTCTTCAGCCTGCTGGTGGGCCTGTTCCGCTCGCTGGGACGCGCCGCCGGTCTCACACGCCACAACGCGCTCTTCCTGCGTCTGCAGTACGAGAACCTGTACGAGATCCACTCGCACGTGCAGAATCTGCACGACGAGGGCGACCTGGCCGCCGCCGACCGGCGCCGCGTGGACGAGGTGCGCGCCGAGTTCGGCCGCCTCTACCTCCGCCCGGCCGGCGACGCCGCCGCCGCCACCGGCCCGGACGGCCGCGAGCTGGTGCGGCCCAGCCTGTTCTACGTGTGCTGCCCGTACCTGACCGAGCAGAAGGTGGCGCTGCTGCAGTTCCGCGCCGGCCGCGCCTACCAGCCGTCGCCGGCGCTGCGCAAGATCATCCCGATCGCGGCGCGGCCGGCCGACGCGACGGCGGCCGCCGCCAGGCAGACGCAGGTACGTCCGCCGCCGGCCGGTCACGTGGCCGCTGGCTGACCCTCCCGAGGTCCTCCAGGCCGGCGCTGTCCGTCAGCTCAGGGGCAGCGCGTTGCGTTACCGTCTTTGATCAGACGGAGCTCTTTTCTCTCGGCTTTCTCCGTTCGTGACAGCCACGGCATGAGACACGCCGTTGGTCGTCGCTGTCACATGTTGTGGTGTGATTCGGCTTGTGTCACATTTTAGCGCGCTGGAGGGGAGCAAGAAGTGACATCGCTTACCCCATGACTGTGTTACCCCTTGCCTCATGGCCATCTCCTCTGTCAGTATAATCTATCGTATTACGTCCGACGGTGTAATTTGCTTCTCAGGGTTCTTCTCAGGGTTAGTGTCTCCGCACACCTGACAGCAGCCGCGAACTCGCACAAACGCTGACGCCTCAGCTTGTGTCACACGTGGAGCTGGCCGGTGGTCTCCAGCCCCTGTTGACACTCCGCGCGTCTGGCAGGCGGAGCTGGAGGAGGGCTTCTTCCAGTCGCATCACCCGTCGCTGCGGCGGACGGCCGCGTTCGTGGTGGAGCGGCTGACGTCCGCCCTGATCAAGCTGGTCCGCTCCACGCTGTTGCCGGCCGCCACGGCGCCGCTGGTGGCGCCGCTGCTGCGCCAGCTGGCGCTCCGCGTAGCGCGCGGCGCTCAGGACTACCAGGTCAAGGTGCGCACCGGGTCACGGGTCATGCGGCTGGCCGGTGACGGGTCGCGGGGCGGACCGGGCACGGGTCACGCAGCGGACCGGTCGCGAGTCACGCAGCGGACCGGTGACGGGCCACGCAGCGGACCGGTCACGGGTCACGCAGCGGACCGTCACGGGTCACGCAGCGGACCGGTCACGGGTCACGGGCGACCGGTCACGGGTCACGCAGCGGACCGGTCACGGGTCACGCAGCGGACCGGTCACGGGTCACGCGGCGGACCGGTCACGGGTCACGCAGCGGACCGGTCATGGGTCACAGGGCGGACCGGACACGGGTCACAGGGCGGACCGGGCAAGAACCGTGTTTTGTTCCCACCTCCAGCCTTCAGTGAAGAATGAACCTCGAATCTGTTTACGCAGTCAATGACGTTTAGCGAGTCTGTTCCGTGAAAATGTCCATGGTGTGGTGAAATTCATCACCAAGGTTCCGTGTCATTTACGAGGGCAAAAAGATGCGGACTCATCGATTTATGTCATGTGTGACATACAACCCTCGTGCCAGTGCAGCTTTGTGTGTGCATTAGCATTGGATGCAATGCATTGGCTAGACGTCAGCGATCTGGACGCTCCCAGGTTGGCAGGCACGTCTTGTCGCAACCTGTACTGCATCGTTTATTGGCAAATGGGTCTTACACGCGGCCCCTTCTGTTCTCTCCCCCCCCCCCCCTCAGAGCTGGCTGCAGACCCGTCTCTCGGAGCTGGTGCTGGAGCAGCACGCTGCCCTGCTGGCCGACCTGTCCAGCTCGTGCGCCGAGCGCGTGCGGCCGCTGGTAGCCGCCGCGCTGGGCGCTCTGCTGGTGGGCGAGGAACTGACCGAGGGCGCGCGCGACACCTGCCACCGGCTGGCGCAGGCCGGCGTGCTCAAGCGGGTCAACTGTTGGCTCAACACTAACGTGACGCGAGGTAAGCCGAGAGCGGCGACGGGCGGCGGCACACGGCTGTATGCTGCGGTACACGGCTGTGTGCTCTGTGTGCTGCGGTACACGGCTGTATGCTGCGGTACACGGCTGTATGATTGCGGTACACGGCTATGTGCTCTATATGTTGCGGTACACGGCTGTGTGCTGCGGTACACAGCTGTGTGCTCTGTGTGCTGCGGTACACGGCCGTGTGCTGCGATACACGGCTGTGTGCTCTGTGTGCTGCGGCACATGGCTGTATGCTGCGGTACACGGCTGTATGCTGCGGTATACAACTGTGTGCTCTGTGCGCTGCGGTACACAGCTTTGTGCTACGGTACACGGCTGTGTGCTCTGTGTGCCGCGGTCATGGCTGTGTGCTCTGTGTGCTGCGGTACACGGCTGTGTGCTCTGTATGCTGCGGTACACGGCTGTGTGCTCTGTATGCTGCGATACACGGCTGTATGCTCTGTATGCTGCAGTGCACGGCTGTGTGCTCTGTATGCTGTGGTAACCGGCTGTGTGCTCTGTATGCTGCGGTACACGGCTGTGTGCTCTGTGTGCTGCGGTACACGGCTGTGTGCTCTGTGTGCTGCGGTACACGGCTGTGTGCTCTGTATGCTGCGGTACACGGCTGTGTGCTCTGTGTGCTGCGGTACACAGCTGTGTGCCCTGTATGCTGCGGTACACGGCTGTGTGCTCTGTGTGCTGCGGTATACAGCTGTGTGCTCTGTATGTTTGCGGTACACGGCTGTGTGGCTCTGTGTGCTGCGGTTATACAGCTGTGTGCTCTGTATGCTGCGGTACACGGCTGTGTGCTCTGTGTGCTGCGGTACACGGCTGCTGTGTGCTCTGTGTGCTGCGGTATACAGCTGTGTGCTCTGTATGCTGCGGTACACGGCTGTGTGCTCTGTGTGCTGCGGTTATACAGCTGTGTGCTCTGTATGCTGCGGTACACGCTGTGTGCTCTGTGTGCGCGGTACACGGCTGTGTGCTCTGTGTGCTGCGGTACACGGCTGTGTGCTCGTGTGCTGCGGTACACGGCTGTGGTGCTCTGTGTGCTGCGGTACCGGCTGTGTGCTCTGTATGCTGCGGTACACGGCTGTGTGAGCGGCGTGCCCAACACACGCGCAGACTTGTGCGGGACCACTGGTGGCAAATAGGAAATGAAGTATGTATCTGTGGTCTGTGGATCCACGTTTGCGTCGCTGCGGTAATCGTGACGACCGTAGGCGGAGAGTGGACCGCTGCTCACCCGGAACGCGGCTGAGCAAAAAGGGGGAACGCGGCTGCCGACCACGTCGTCAGTCGTGGATATTCAGTGGCGCGGCGCCGTGTCCGGCCTGCGCCGCCACCCGCCGCCATCCGCCGCCATCCGTCGGCGGTCGGCGTCCCCTTCCCGTCCCGCTCACCACCGGGCGCCGCTGGCCGGCAGACTTCGTGCAGCACCTGATGTCGGAGGACTGTCGCGGCGAGCTGCGGCGCGTGCGGCGCAGCTCAGCCTCGCCTCCGCCGCCGCCGGCGCCGGCGCTGGCTGACCTGCCCGACAGCGACGCCGACATTCAGTCGCCCTCCGCCTGCCTGATCGACCTCAAGGTCAGTTGGACGAACCCTGACTCCTCTTGTCTCATTTGTGGTGACCGAGCGTCGTAACTCGCCGTAGATGCGGTAACTCCATGTGTCGGAAGAGCTCCGTGCCGTTTCTGACCGGCCCGGTCCGTGTGGCAGGACACGCTGTGCGACGTGCTGTCGGGCGCGCGGAGCCCGAGCCAGGCCGAACTGGAGCGCCTGCTGGCCACGGTGGGCGCCGTCTACTCCCAGTGGGGCCGCCTGCTGCCAGCCACGGGCCAGGCCCTGCAGGACATGACCTTGGAGCTGACGCTGGCCATTGGTGAGTGACCTCGGAGCGTGCGGCACCCGGCACAGGTCGCCGTGTCCCCGGGTGGGATCAGCGGATGCGTGTCCATTGTGAGAGCTGTGATGTCGTTGCGTCATCCGTGTGGGAGCAGCCGTTGTGTCCCCTGCGCGTCGGTGATCACCGCGCCGCTTTCTCCCCGGTGTGGGAGCGCTCACCGTGCGCCCAGCGCCATGTGTCCAGTGTGTCCAGTGTGCGAGCGGCCGCTGCGTCTCCCGTGTGTGACCAGCCGCCGTGCCGTCAGTGTGCGAGCAGCCGGAGCTGGTGTCGCCGGAGCTGCGCGGCGCGCTACTGCGGAGCTGGGCGGCGCTGGCGCTGCAGCCGCTGGACCGCCTGCTGGCGGCGCCTCTCCGGCAGCGGCTGGCAGCCAGCGCCCGGCCAGCCGCCTCCGCCGCCCGTCTGCGCCAGCTGCTGAGCGCGCTGGGAGCCACGGCCGGTCAGCTGACCTCGCTGGAGCGGCCCACCGATCCGCCCAGCCCGGTGGGTGGGTGTCCCCCGTCCGTAGCTGGCCTCGCTGGAGCGGCCCGCCCATCCGCCCAGCACGGTGGGTGGGTGTCCCCCGTCCACAGCTGGCCTCGCTGAAGCGGCCCCCCGATCCACCCAGCCCGGTAGGTGGGTGTCCCCCGGCCTCGGCTGCACCCATTTGACGCTGTGGATGCCCCGGAAACCGCGCGCGCCGTTTGTCAAATGTTGCCATGGATTCTCTCGTGCCAAACGCCTACTATGTCAGTACATTTGGCTGCCACTCATTTTGTGGTGTGGTGTGGTTTCAGGGGTGGTGCAGTACGTGTTCTTCATATGCATGCGAATTGCACCGCTAAATGACCAATTTTGTCACGGGGCTCATGAGATGATTGTGTTTGTACACACGGGTTCGTCGTCATATTTCATGTTCTTAAAGCAGCGATTAGACTTACCACCGACAACGGACACTTTCGACGTACGCTGGGTTTCAATATTCGATAATGGTGGTGTGCCAGGGTGATTGTCGCGATGCGTGTTTGCACTGGCACTGCGCGTTCAGCTGGCGCCGCCGGTGCGTACCAGAGAGTGACACGGGACTGCTGGCTGGACCAGCGCGTCATCTGACGACAGGGGTGCTGCTCCGCAGGCGGTGGGACCGGGGACGCCTGAGGCGGCGGAGGACACCGGCCGTGTGGCGGGGACGCCTGAGACGGCTGAGGGCACCTGCCGTGTGGCGGGAACGCCTGAGGCGACGGAGGGACACCGGCCAGTGTGCCGGGGACGCCTGCGGCGGCGGAGTGCACCGGCCCAGCGCCTGAGGCGACGGAGGGCACCGGCCGTGTGCCGGGGACGCCTGCGGCGACGGAGGGCACCGGCCGGGTGTCGGCGCCCGGATGGGCGTTCCCTGATCTCGGACCGCCAACCGCGGCCGGCCAGCCCAGCTGACACGCTGGCGTGCGCCGGCTGGGGGACTGACTGCCGCCGGCGGAGAGGCCGTTTCCGTACCGGAGGTGCGGGCTTCGGGCCCGGGCGGCTGCTGGCAGATGGAGCTGCCGGCATTCCTGTCGTTCTTCAGGTGTCTTCCGCCTCGGCCTGCCTATGCCACGCTCAGGACCGACGTCAGGCGGATGTCGGGGTTGTGCTTCCACGCTATGGGTATGCCATATGGGCCGTGTTCTGTGCTGTGTGTCATGCTGTGATGTGTGCTCGCGTGCCATCGTCGATATTGGGACCCAGTGCTGATGTGGGCCACTGTCACGCGCTGCCGTACGCTCCCGAGGAGGACCCTCGGTGGCGGTGACGCTCGCCGCTGCAGAGCGCGCCATCGCCCGGTGGGAAAAGTAGCGCGCGAGCTAGCCGGAGCGCGCACCCTGACGGCTGTGAGCTGCGCTGTGTTGGTAGGCGCGCCGGAGACCGCTACAGGGTCGGTGGACCAGCCCGCTCGCGGCCGGCGGCGTCCTCGGAACGCTCGCTAGGCTCGCCATCGGCGCGACACGCGGGTCCTCCGACGCCTTATCTCGTCTCGTAAACGGCGCGTGCGCGTAGAGCAGGATAGCTCAGTCGCCTCAGGCCGGCGGCAGCGTTTATAGTGGCCAGCGGTAGGACACCGCGGCTTCCGAGAGTGTCAGGGTGTTCAGGTATGCGACGTTTTTTTTTTTTAACTGTCATGCTCCGCGGTGCGCTGCCCGTAGGCCAGCACATCTCGCTTTGATATCGCTGGATTTTTGAGACTTAACATTTTCTTTCAAGCAATAACATTTTTATTGCTTGATCTGCATCCTCAGTGTGATGGCAATCATGTTGCATGTTCTCCGAGACATCTTAATGGCTGGATTTCGTAAGCATTCTGCAGGGGCATTGATCTTGATGGACCTACGAAAATACAAAGCCGAGGCGCTGTCAGTCGTGTCTGAAGCACGGAATATATTTCACACCATTGATGTGCAGCAGACGCCACTCAGACACGGAGGCATGATACTGACGACATGGTGCAGCAATACGGGAAAAATGCTTACCGGTGGCCGCACGGCCTTCGAAGACCTTGAGAACTGTTATTTGCACCTAGGTACAGATACCCTGTTTTTCACAACGCTCGACATCACCACGGATTTAGCGCACTTCCCTTTCAAAGTTTTGGAGGGGAGCAGCCTAGGGTATTTGTATGCCGGGGGGCTGGCCCCCGTGCATATGGGCAAAAAGGGAATACCGGGCCAGCGAAATGCAGCAACCGTGTAATCGGTCGTACACCAGGCACCTATGTTCATCACCACCATTACGTTGACTTGAAGCAAAAACCTATTCTTCAGCACAGCTTTGGGACCAGCAATTTTTTTTAGTCTAATGGTGGCATCGAGTGCGCAACTCATCAGTCAAAACCGGGTAGAAATCAGGATTTGGGGCACGTTAGGCTAATTCAATATTTGGGGTGCGTTGGGCCGATTCAAGATTCAGGGTACGTTAAGTAAAATTTATTGGCTCCCCGACCGATTTCAGATACTGACGTCCCTGGATGAAGCGGAACTCCGAGATGGTATAGTCGGCCACACCTTGCATAACGCAATTTCCACCAATACCCCCGATCACATCGATCTAATAGTTGAAATGTGACCATAAAACTCGCCAAGTTGCTGAAAATCAAAGTGCCTTGTAGGGCCCGTACCAGTCGAGCCACCTGAAATACGATGACAAATTCGCCTTTGTATTACCATTGGTTTCTCAGGAGCGGGATGTACGAACATGATGCACTTCCTCCGCCTACACGATACTGGTCGCCTTTTTCGACGATTATTGTCTATTTCCAGCCGAGCTCCATCCTCACAGCCGAGCTACACATGGCCTCCAACGTAACCAAGACCTCAAAAGAAGACCTTTTGACATCAAGCAAGTCCAACATGGCACAAAGTTCGCAAAGCCTGAGCGACAATCTTTGTTCAACGATGCAAGTTCAAAGCTGTAATCGGGGGATATCTATGGCCGATTACGACAGTTTGTGACACAGTTATTTTCCTCGATAGACGCACTCCGCAGAATATTATCGGTGTGGGCGCCACTAGGGCGCACCATTGCACGTGCATTGGGCGCCGCATCAGAGATAACATTTTCTCGACTGGTTACGAACGCCCGTTGAGTGACTGAGGACGGTCGGCATGCTTTGCTCACATTCCCTGGGACGCGCACTAAGCCCGAACGCCGCTTCACCCGGGTCCCCGTACCCATCCTCGTCGCTGTCCGGCGACTCGCTGTCCTCGGACCTTTCGCGAGCTCTCTTCCGCGGTGGATACCTTATTTTCAACACCGACGCGTCACCGCCCCGCTTCGCTTCCTCCGTGAAGGGTAGCCTGCACTGTCGAGATGTTCCGGAGAGGTCGGCGGAGTTCAGCGGGCTCCTGGCCACGTCACTGGGCCGTTCCAACATGGTCCCTGCCACGTCATCGACGGCGCCCAGTGCGCGCTGGCACAGGCCGCAGTGAGGCCCCTCGTTCCCTTTGGTCAACATCGACCTGTACATTGCGTTCAGCTCAGGAGATTTCCGGCATCGCCACTTCACCGTCTCCATGCTCGGCAAGGGTATCTTCATCCGCCACCTGACGTGGTTCAGCACGTCTTCTGAGCCGATGGACCTCAGCTCCATCGTACGACGCATGTCCTCTTCGCTCCACAGAACTACCTTCCTGCGTTTTTCTTGAATTCTGGCCGAGAAGTCCCTCGTGATGCCCTTGATCTGCGCTTCGGTGAATATCCCCTGAATGCTTTTCTCAAGATGCAGAAGCTCTTTCAACCGTTTCCGTTTCACCACTTGCTCAAAACACCGCCTAGGGGTTGTCTGTGTCGAATTCGCTTTCACCACTTGCTCAGCACACTTCTTAGAATGTGTCAACTTATCCTTCAGGCCCCACTCCATCGGCTTCTTGACAATCCAGTCAAGAATAGCGGCCAGCATGGCCAGATTCTGAATCTTCAGGCGCTGGTTAACTTCCACAGCTTCCTGCAGGTCCGACGGCGTGTGCGCCATCATCTCGTCAGATAGCTCGTACTCCCTCAACATGCCAATGACATTGAGAGGCGACACCTCATCCCTCAGCACCACCAGAGGCTCGTCCCCCACTTCAGTAACGGCCTGTGAACTCCCGGACTCGCCGCTAGCAGCCACGTGACCCCTCCCGTTGACCCAGTCACATCCAGTGACGTCCCCAGCAGCCGAACCCGCGGCGTCGACGGACACAGGCAGACGGTCCGGTCCGCTGGCCGAAGGGTCGCTCATCAAACGCTTGCACTTTTCTTCCAGCCGCCGGATTTTCTGCTTCATCCGGAATATCTCCTTCATCCGCGTGACAAAGGAGCCTTCGTCTGCGGACAGAAGAGAAAATGCGATGATATGTGGTGTGCATTTTTGCAAATTTCGTGACACACACAGCCAAGTTTTTCAACGAAACGATAATTGTAATCGATTACCGTGTAGTCGTCACATCTTCTGTTTTTTGGCTGCGAGGTAATCAATATTTCCAGATTATTCCAATAAAAACAAATATTCGACGACATTCGCGACAATCGATTTGAGAACGCAGTTGTCAAATGGTCACTTGAAAGACCGTAAACCAAGCGAGGCTTACTTAAGCTGGAACAACACACAGCGGCCCTTACCGGCCGTGACGTTCTTGTGAAGTGAATATCCTTGCAACCACTCATCTTGCTTCCCCACAGTTTTCAGCAGCAAAAGGTTCACTTCATGACAGATTAAGTTGAGCCCCTTGAGGCCATTTTACGCCAATATTTCCGCATTGCAAAGCAACACGACCGCGGCTTGATGTTCGTTAAATAATATGCGAATATCCACGTTGAAAAACATGGAGAACATGTACAACACGGTGAGGCGGCCGGACCTGACAAAATATATGGTAGAGTGCTGAATGAATGTGCTAGCACTTGAGTTTATGCTCGTAATTTAATATCCAATAGGTCATTAAGCTTCTGAGTTTTGCCCGAGGTCATGCACCATGCCAATTTAGTGCCGATATTTACGAAAGAGACCGAAAAAGTCAGCAACTACAGTTCTGTCAGTCTAGCGAGAAATGCATGCAAGATCTTAGAAAAATTAATTAAGGCAAGTATTAAGTCACACCCAGAAAGGCACCAGCTAAAACACAGTAGTCCGTGTGGTTTTCCTTCTGGTAGGCCCTGTTAGACAAATCTTCTAGAGTTATGGAACATGTGGCTAGTGAGATAGATAAAGTCAGTAATTGAAATCTTGTTAATCTCGATTTTAGTAAGGCGTTTGGTTAGATGCCACACCAGCATCTGCCATACCAGTTAAAATTGTATCGCATTGAGGGAAAATCTTGCCTGAATAAGGGCTTCACTGCTAGACAGGAAACAAAAGAGTTGTGCTCAGTGGTGCAAAATCTCAGCAGGAGCTAGTAGAGAGTGGGATCCCACACGGGTCGGGGTTGGTCTCCTCGCTCTTTGTTATTTTTGTGAGTAATATTGAGATAGGGACTTAAGAGTAATGTAGTAAAATTTGGTGGCAACATTAAATTGGCAGGGATGTTGAAAAATACCGACCAGGTGAGCGAAATTCAGCATGACTTAGAGAACCTAGTGAACTGGGCTTCTCCGTGACAGGTGCCATTCAATCATGATAAGTGTAAGGCGACGCATTTGGGTAGTTTTAACAATAAGGACATTATCTTTAGAATGGAAAGCCGGAAGTTAGACCAGATGGAGGAAGAAAATGACTTAGGGGTTATAATTTCCCGGAATTGAAAACCTGAAAAGCAATACGGGACTGCTAGAAGCAGGTTGTTGGGACGGGAATATCAATCACAAGACTGAAGATATTGTCAATGTCAAAGACTGGATGTTAGGATTTATAACAGAAATGTCAATCACAAGATTGAAGATATTGTCAAAACGTTGTATTTGGCTTATGTCTGACCACATCCAGAATATTGTGCACAGGCTTGTCTTGCTAGTTAAAATAAGACCACCAAAAAATAGCATATATAGCAAGATTAGCAAAAATAGCATATATATAGCCCATTAAGATTGAGCTCGGCGAAAAGAAAAGAGGCAGTGCAACTATGACGAGCAAATGGCCGCAACATTACAAGGATACCACGCACCTTTGGACGCCCTTGCATTCAGAGCAGTCTCGTTCGCAGACACCTGGTGGTCGCGCTCTGGCTTTGCTTGGAAATGGGTCCACCACATCATTCAGAATCATCAGATGATCGTCGAGGGTTTCCATCGGCACGTCTACCGCATATGGAATCCCGATCTCCGCCGTTTCGCAGCCACCCTCACTGTTCTGGGCATGGTCGTGCAGGTCATCAAACTGCACGCCTTCCACATCGAACTCATCCCGGCCCAGCGGGCCGGTGCAAGACCTCTTCGCGGGTTTCTGGTGCGCGCGGCTGACTTCGGCCAGCGCCGTTCCCTCAGATCCGCCGTCTTCGTCACCACCAGACTTCGACGGGTGCACTTTATCCGGCTTCATAAGTGCGACACCATATTTCTTTCTGTGAGCGGAAAGAGATCTGGTGCACCTCTGACCCCCGGTGTATGTTTCCAACCTCCGTGGAGACCGGGCGTTCTTTGCAGGCGCCGCATTTCTGTCTCTCTGGCGTCCTTGGGTCTTTTGTACTTCTTTGGTAAGAGCATGCCTATTTCTGAAATAACACACAAACCGATAGCAGTGAATGTTTATCCAAGGACAATCATGGCTATGTACAAGCTTTGTAAGGCTACTAAACATTCTGCAAAGTCAAATTCAAAACTAGTCATTGCTTGCTGCCTGTGGATTGATGATTGCGAATTGATTGGCAGCAAACCACCCTATGGTTTGGTTGGATTTAATGTTGTCCATCCTACACATGATGCCTGGCATCGCATGCTTTTGCTGATCAGTCACATTATGAGACCTACAAATGCTGTGAGAATATATGATAAGGCTCACGAATTTCTAGCATAGCGTCATTAACGCTTGAATGCTGCGAGAATACATGACATGGCTCAAGGATTACTAGCATAGCGTCATTAATCCTTGGATGCTGCAAGAATGCATGATATGGCTCCAGGATTACTAGAACAGCGTCATTAACGCTTGAATGCTACGAGAATGTATGATATGACTCCAGGAGTACTAGCATAGCGTCATTAACGCTTGAATGCTGCGAGAATGCATGCTATGGCTCCAGGATTACTAGCATAGCGTCATTAACGTTTGAATGCTGCGAGAATGCATGACATGGCTCCAGGATTACTAGCAAAGCGTCATTAACGTTCGAATGCTGCGAGAATGCATAGTATGGCGCAACGATTACAAACGCATGCTAAAAATGCTTGGCTTTCATCACAATTTATTGAGCGCAATTTTTCCGTTTCAAGAGGACCACGGCGGAGTCAAGTCACTGACGTTTTGGCAAATAACTTTTTTATGTGCGAATCAACCATTCAAGCCCCATGAACACAGGTCTCAAGTGGGTATTGATAACATAGATCCCAGAGATGGAAACCGCGATTGTATCCTGAAGGCAGCCGCCGCTGCTCATAGATGCCGGGTGTGAAATTCGGCCGCCGCCACCATGATTTCCAGCCAGAGCCAGACGCCCAAGCTCACCCACTGCTAGCCGCCGATGGTAAAACAGTTCTGTAGCGCCTGAGTACCATCCCAGCGAGAAGTTACCATCAACAAGATGATCACGTGAAAGCTGACACGCACCGCAATGCACCTCGGCTGCAGGAAGGGCAAAATGTTCATGTGAGCAGAAGAAATGCTGATGTGAGAGGAAGAAGTGACGAAGGAGATGAGTTTTACAACGCGTCGACCGCCAATAGTCACAAAGGAGGAATGGTGCAAATACAACTCTTCACAAGTTTTGAAGCAAGCAACTCAGCACTGTTCTCTTCCAGCACATGTCCAAAGTGAGACGGTTTTTTGTCATGCGCAAGAGGCACAACGCCGTGCAGTTGTTCTGACACACAAAGCACCATGGTACACCACATTGTGATATCTAAGATCTCAACCCAAATGATGAGTCAGTTGAAAAATGGTGAGATTCCTGAATGTTGCATGAAGGTGTACCTCTACTAAGCCTTGCTAATGCGTAAAGCATGAATACCCGGCTAGTGCTGTTGCCAAGAGGACAATCCTGTCAATCTCTCAAACACAATGCACATGGCACACATGCACAAGTGAACAAACAGGTGAGCTTCTCACCGACGTGAGGAAGAAGCGCCGACCCGAACAGTCTGTGTAGCACCCAGATAGCTGTCACAGGACGTCTTAGTCTTACACCGCTGCCTGTCCTTCCTGGAAAACCCCACAAACAAACTAAGTGAACATCTCTGACCACTTGGTTCTATACTGCTGCCTGTCCTTCCTGTAAAACCCCATAAACAACACAAATTGAACACCTCTGACCAATTTAGCATGGCTGGTTTCAACCTGGTGAAAACCAAATGTGCAAAGCAGTGCAATATCTTGTGAGGGATTCTGGAAAGCATCTAAGGGAGAGCATGGAAAATGTGAATTAGTGAGGCAGCACAGAATGTCAATGAATACAATACAGATGTCAGTATGCTTTCATGATAAGGGGGCCCATTTTGGGTGGTTTAACCACCTGTGAAGCTGCATATCTCATTGATCCTTATATCTGCCAAGCATCTTATATTCAGGTGAAGCAGAGTGTAGGTGGCAGCAGTTGGTAGCACCCTCCTGTTTACATATCAAGCATTCTACTAAAGCTACAAGTCCATCTCCAATTACAGGGATTCATGACCTACCACCAGCACTGGTCAAACACCTGAGCATGAACCTGTAAGGCTTATCAGAACCAAATGCCATTCAGTGCACACATAGTATAGTTTCACAAAAAGATTGGAGGGAGGGGGGGGGGGGCAGACCAGTCAAAGTCATCAAGCTACATCCAAAATGCTAACAAATAGGCTTCCCATGGTTTTGGCCTACATGATTCCAAGTTGGGGGAAAGGGCATAAAGCCTCCCTTACTGAACTGGATATTTTACCCATGTTTCTTAGAATGCATACAAAACATTTTGTCAGCAAATATAAGGAATAGAATGATCCCCATTCAAGCCACAAAGACTTGTCCACCACATCATCACACAACTAAGAGGAGCTGAAGTCAAGTGCCTTTTGTTTGGCATTCCAAAGATGTCTTCCAACCCTTTTAAATGTTAGGCCTTACCTATCACAATCAAGTCACAAAAGAAAAGCCTAGCAGGCCACCAGCAAAGACTTGCATTTTTGCATCATTTATAATACTGGCATTCTATAAGTAGTTCATCTTTTAAGAATACTGAACATTGCACTTATGGAAGCCAAACTCAGGCCAGCCAAA
>NW_023596136.1:40778574-40808980 GCF_011947565.3 Pollicipes pollicipes
GAGCGCAAGAGCTCTCATTAAACGCAACAAGACACTTATCGCCGCAGGCGGTCAAAAACTGGTGCAGACTCCATCTCGACACAACGGATCCTTGGCCGAAATCGGTTGGAGGATCCCGTCCGGTGCTGTGGGGGGGGGGGGGGGAAGGGGATTGACTGACGCAGGGCCTTCCCATTGTCCCATTGAGGACTTCCATCACAATTTATCATATCTTCTTTCATTGTCGGAAGACCTCAGTCAACTGTAGCGACGGGTCACGCCTGGGCGGGCGTGCGTCACCACGCGGGCTGAGGTGAAGGGTTTACGGCCCGAGGCGCTGCCCGCAGACCACGCGGGAACGGGGCGGGCTGACGCCGGCCAGTCGCGCGCGGATTGTATTGCGTGTATGAGTCATAAGAGAGCACACATGAGGTACTGCTCGGGCGTGCAGGGTGAGTGCCTCTGTCGTCATCGTATGCTGCGGTGCACCGTTGCCTGAGATAGTCGGACCGGGAAAATCTTTTTACTCATTCAACACACCAGCGCAAAAGACCCTCCGGTATTCCGGATCCCGTCCCTATACCTGATCAGCGAACGTTCTCCTGGCCGACTCGGGGCTCCTTGTGGACACAGATCCCTCTGCTAAGCAGTGTGGGTCGGTGCCCGATAAATGGGCCCTCATACTTCAGGGGTCCCGAATTCCCAAGCGATGCAAATCGCGGGTCTCGTCCTTGCCCCTGATTGAGAAATGAGCCCCGGGCTTCAGGCCGACACGGGGTCGACTATTCGGTGTTGGTGGTCTCTGTCCAAAGTAGAGGTTCTCATTGTTTCACGGGGCTCCAGGATGTGCAGCTGTTCCATCGAATAATCACATCAAAGTGAAAGTCGGCACATTTCGAGGGTTCTTCTGAACGTGCACTCCTATATTGTTTCACGGTAGCATTTTCAACCATATGTACGCTTTGGCCACATTTTAGTGCTACTCATCAACCGCTTTGTTTCAATTTCGATAACACGCCAGGACAAAATAATGCCACTCCACGCAGTCTGTACGACATCGCTGCCTGTAGAGCACATGTGACACGTCGTTGAATAATTCAAAAACACTTAGATGATAGCACACAACTAGACCAAAGTAAAACAAACATAACGATCATGTGATTAAAATTATGCAACACGCAAGGAAAATAGAGGATATTCAAGTAAACGGAGTGCAGGTGTGAAGCTTTCAATAGGTGGTTAACTGGCAGCCGCGTTCAACTGAACGTGACGTCGGAATTTGTATTCTGTTTGTTCCTTTTACATCTGAAACATTTAGAAGATCCTTCCAATCTGATACAATTTTGAGCTCCCATTTTCAATATCTTGTTGGTGCTTAGGCTCCAGAAGGTTCCGAGGGCCGCCAAAATCATTGTTGGGGTTGGGAGTTGGGGGCAAATTGGACATTGGGGGAGGGAAGGGAAGAAGCCGATCAAACAGAATACGAATGAACACCCGTCCTCTCCACTCACCGCGGTATCTATTCTCGGAAGCGTCGGCTGGCTTGAGATTAGGCCAGGGACCCCAACAATCACGTCCAACTTAACTGCACTGATCTGGGCTGAACATTACAGTTGCTTGTCAGTACACTGGCTCCCACTCCACTTTCACCATGCCGCCTGCACGGCGTTACTGTCCTCCGGTCGATCCACCTGCACCTGCCTCTGCAGCGGCTCTGCGGTCGGTGATGTCATGAGCACGTGGTGCCGACGGGGCGGGGCACTGGGGGGGGGGGGGCGGCCTCGGCAGAGTGACGTCAACTGACAAACGGCCCAAGGCTTGGGCCAGATGGCGCCCACGAGCAACATGTGCAGCGTGCCTCTCTAGGAAGGGAAGCCAAAGGCTCAACCACAATACTATACTTCGGCTGCAAGTCTTCACCAAAAGCTACCCAAATTGACATGAATACGACAAAGAGTTCTGAGTCGCGATATCGTCGCTCACATGTTCACTTGCGAACATGGCTCAATTTTCGTTACGAACCTATTGTCGAAAGACTTCGTAGAACCGCGTTCGGTGATTCACCTACACCCTTAAAAACTTTGCTCCAACGTTTTTAAACGTTATCCCAGACTGTCCAGACTTCTCTTAAATAAATATGCAAAAAAACAAGCATCTAGAAATAGCCTTAATAAAAGATCCATTCTGAAAACAAATCCGTTTTTACAGGAACATGTGCATGAAGATTTTGAGTGAGATTACTGCCCCCCTCTTGTATATATATATATATATATATATATATATATATATATATATATATATATATATGTGCTCGCGACACGTTTCAGAGAACAACGGTTGCATCATCAGGCAAAAGAACGTACACGTTCAGTGTAAGCCATTATGGTTTAAGACACGCCCAGGCAAATTCAAAATATACATACACATGCAAGGTCACACGACCAACCCCCAATTTTGGAAACATATTTCACTGTATCATGATTTCTGATGAATATGATGAAGTCATGTTATTTAGCGCTGGACATTTCCTTAAAATATATGAGGGCTTACATTCTAAAATCAAGCGAGGAATATGTCCTGCCCAAGGTACTAGAATTGGAAGCCGAGGCTGGAGTGTCACGTGCAACCGAATGTTGTCGTATGGGGAGGGGTCAGGTTTTACAAAGGATTTACCCGCCCGTATAGATTTACCCAAATGTTTCTGAATGCGATTGCAAGTTCCGAAGGGTGGGCCCTATGTAGGGTGCCCCACACGAGACGCAACCAAACTGGTGTGCAACAGTCCATTTGGCAGCATTTAGGTAATATCTATGCTCAAAAAAGGCACCTACTGAGAAGGAATTTTCCAGAAGAATCCCAGGATTTAAAAATGACAGAATTTTGATAGGAGGCTGATAAACTCACGTTTGTGGCTTTCGAGACGTGATGAAGTAGACGTTGTGCTGTGAAGCGCATCGCAAGTATTGTAAGATTATATATGAATTATATATATATATATATATATATATATAACGCTAGATAGCCGATGCATATACCGGATTTGGCTACCAGATAGGTGGTACACAACCACTGGCGATATTCGTACGGATTTTGTTAACAACTAACGAAAAGTCGAACTGCGCCTGTAGGCTGTCTTTGAATATGTAATTAACAAGTGAGCGCCTATCGCATGCGTTACGTTATGACATTCCCCACATATCATGCAGTCAGCCGATTCCAAGCTCAAAATTATCATGCAATAATAGATGGGCGAGGGTTGCAGGCGTGCCTGCGGCAAGGCTCGTCTGTCCCCGATATTGGCGTGTGAAGAAGCATTGTTCGCTCAGAGACAGCGTTAATCAGAGATCAAGGCGTAACCTTGATGCGAATCTAATTGCAAGATGCCATGGAATCTGCGTATTGGAATTTGCAACTCGTACTTACTCAGTCTTAAACCTGAGTCCGGACCAAAAACGTCACTCGCTTGATTGCCAAGTCAGAGACAGAGTCCGATTCATATGTGAAATGAACTGATTTACTCGAGTCCGAGCGCGGAAGTCACGCGTCCGCACTCGAGCACAAGTCCACTGGGGCTGCGAGTCCTGCTCGATACCCAAAAACGAAACAAAAATGACGTACAACTGCCCAAAAACGGTTTGATTATGGGTAATTTACGCCTGTGAATGTTTTCCAGAGCCTCACTCAGGCAACGTCACTCCCCATGACGTTCGTCTATCTGTATGTCATCGGAGCTTCACGGTGGACTCAGCAGCAGCTGAGGCTTTACGGCTTCGCCTGCCTCTCATGCTGATAAGAAAGGCAAGTGCCGAGGGGGGTTGTCCCTCTGATTTCCCAGACGCTCAACTTAACCACTGCTTTATCGGTCCCAGCAGGATACCGGACCTCTGCCCGTCATGTCTGAGCTCTACCGTTGTTGAAGTTTGTGTGCTCAAATATCTAATCATCTTTCACTTTTACTTTATTTTCATCTTCACGCCTTGGATTCTTCGACGCGACGGGTGCCGTTTGATTCTTTCACATTTCCACAGCAATCTGCTCTGCCTAATAATCGCTGAGGAGTAGGGGTTAGCTCCGAGTTAAGAGTTATCCGTGAACGGCATGAGCTTAAGTTCGGATTATACACCTTTATAGTT
Organism: Pollicipes pollicipes; assembly: GCF_011947565.3. NCBI lineage: Eukaryota > Metazoa > Arthropoda > Thecostraca > Pollicipedomorpha > Pollicipedidae > Pollicipes > Pollicipes pollicipes. The sequence continues at coordinate 40,782,687 of NW_023596136.1, forward strand.
ATTCACCAACTGCTCTACCACCCGACCAGATGGTTGGTTTTCCACTTCTTTTACACACCTTTGAGAAAGATTGTTTCAATGTTTAAACACCACACATTAAAGCTTACAAAAGGTATGGATTGCCAAACTGAAGTGTCCTACATCCGGCGAAAAGCTATATTTTAGGGCAGAATAAGTCAAAAGTCAAAGCTACCCACATGAAGCACCTTGCCACCCTGCTTTGAACGCGGTTGGGGCTGTCTGAAGCATCTCCTCAACGTTCCTGTCAATGCTTACAGGCTGAGCAAAAGTCCAGTCTGGTTAACCCCGCCGCTAAGGGAGAACATGGCATTAGCCCTGAGGCGTTCATGGAAATGAATGGAATACCCTCGCGCCCCGCTCCTCCCCATGGGCTCCCGAGCGTCTGTCGTTGCTGGAATCAGTCCAATGTAGCACTCCGAGGCAAATGACATGCCTGCTTCAAACCGGATAATCTGCCGATGATGGCCCGCTTTTCAGGGCATGGCTACGGCAGGTACTGCCTGGCCTTCCCTTTTTTGCAAATGGGTACGTATGCTCATAGCCTGGCCATTCAGACCGACCAGAGCCCTCGCTTATTTATAGAACTTGCTTAGAATCCACCCATCCTCTTCTATCTCATTTCATATTCATGCCGGGAGGCGGGGGAAGCTCTGCATATCTGCTCGCTCCGGCTGTGGCGCGTTGACCAAACCGTTCCACTGCGTCGCGCCGACACATAACCGCTCCATTCCGTGGATCTGCAGCAGTGATTTCACAGCATTCTTACCTGGCGAGAGAGTGGTCCTCGCCGAGAACATCGTGAGCAGGAGAACGCTACCACCGTCCCGCGAGCAGCACAGGGACGCTGAGGTTGAGTCGGATGGGGTCGGGTCGGAGTCGGGGGTCGAGTCGGAGTCGTGGGTCGAGTCGGAGGGTATCGGCCGCGAAACGCTGCGCTCCTGTCTGGTTGGGTCCGCGGCGGGTGGGGATGGGGGAGGGGAGGGTACCGGTGCAAGCACTTGCTCCGCTCGCGTCTCTCTGTTGAGTGAGGCCGTCCAATCGGCGTGCGCGGGACCGCTTTCGCTCGTCGGAGGTGACGACGGTGTCGGCGCAGCGGGCGGCGGTGCCAGCTGCCCGACAGCGAGAAGGATGGGTAGCGAGGATGGGCAGGAGGGATAGGGTTCTTTTACTGCCAAGAGAGAGGGAGAGAGAAGAGAGAGAGAGAGAGAGAGAGAGAGAGATGAGAGAGAGAGAGAGAGAGAGAGGGAGAGAGAGAGAGAGAGAGAGAGAGGGAGGGAGAGAGAGAGAGAATGAGAGAGGAGAGAGAGAGAGAGAGAGAGAGAGAGAGAGGAGAAGGAGGAGAGAGAGAGAGGAGAATGATGAAATAAGCGTAAATATAACTTTTGGTATACTTTTGAGTGGAAAAGGCTGCTCTAGACAATGCGATTTCTCTGTCTGATAAACATGCTCCACAGTATGCTCAAGAAGGACAGCGCTGTGAACTGCATCAAATGATCTGCAAGATGGCTTCCAGTTCAAAACCCCATGCAAATGTCGAACAACCCTTTAATGTTTTGCTTCGTACCATGTCAGCGCACATTTAGACGATGGCGCAAGTTGTTGGTGGTCCATATTGCTCGTTCCGGTTTCTTTGGGGGTTCACCTTAGGGACGGGGTGGGACAATGCCTTAAGGGACAGGGTGGTCGAGGCTAGACCATATCATCCGCTAAGCAAGATGTTGCTTGTAAAACGCCTAAATACTGAATTTATGCATGATAACCTGCCTTGTCTGGTCCGTTTTAAGTGGACCAGCCAATTACTGATATCAGATGACGACCAGACAGCTTCCAACTCTGGTGCTGCAGTCGGAAGCTAGCAAAGTCTTTCTTTCATTTTCCTCTTTCTTTCACTTTTGTGTTTGTTTGCCCGACGCAACTTTTATTAGCATCACCTTTTCTTCTTTTTTCCCTTATTTTTGTTATTGCATATTCCCTGATTATTTCCCACGGATTTACACGTTTTCACAATACCTCGGCACCCAGAAAACGAAGCGTTTCGAAACTGGAATGCTGCGACAGGCAATCTAACGGCCAACCACGTGATGCGCCACGTGATGCAACATTTGATATACGTGTCACATGTTGCGCTCACATGAGCCGGCAAGACGGATTTTGCTACTTACGATCATTTTTTCTTTGTCGCACCACGTTTCGCCACAAAGGGTGCGAAGCGATTCGGGGGGTGTTATGTGTCAGAGGCGAATGGAGCTGGTTTTTGAGTGGTACCACGTCACATGGGCGACGTGTCGCGCCCACGCGAGCCGGAAAGATGGACTTCGCTCTTTTCGACGGGTTGAAACGTTTTGTGCCACGTATCGGCAGCCAGGGCACGGACCGTACTCGGGGGTGGAATGCGTTGATGGAAATCAAACAAACGGTCACATGGCATAAATTGCAATGTCGCATGTGCCGCGTGTCAGGTGTGCGCGAGCCAGAAAGACTCATTTGACCGTTAGCCAACTTTTTTACGTTTTGCACCGTATCTCAGCACCTAGAGCAATTAGAGGCGTGGGTTCAACTGACAAAGATAGATAATGCAAATTCTACGCTTTTTAAAGCGCATCGAAGCAAGCGTCCGAACGTTGTTTTATTCATGCCGAACGCTCTGGTGCATGATGTACGTTGCCGCCTTCCACAAATGCTATCTAAAAAACCTAATGAATATCTTCCCCTGCAAAATATTGCATTGACAGCATATAATACCTCATGAAAACATTGTCATGCGAAAAAATAAATACAGAAAAAGGATGAAACCAAATACCAAACTGTTTGTGCATGCCGGGGATATCAGGGGCCCTGAGATACAACTGTGTTACCTGCCAATCCAATTAACAGTCCTGAATGTCCTTGGTCAGAACAGGCCGCTTATACCATTTCCATCATTCCGTTTACCGTGGCCTTTGTTGGGCCATTCCGATGATCGACATTTTATCATTAAACGCTTTGGAAAAATTGGTGTCTTGGAAAGGCACATCCTTTCTGTTTATTCTCTTTCCATGGCTAGTCGAAATGGGGTGTTTTTCACTGGAGGCAAATCAGGGTCAAACTCATGACCACCACCACATTTTGTGGTGACCTGTGGCACTCTGGCGGTGGTGATGACATTATCCACCGGTGATCGTGGAGGGACCTGTTACGTGATGTCCGATGTTAAATGTATAGCGCCCCCAATTTAGGAGCCAGTTCCCCCACATCGCTATTGTGCCTTGTGCGCCACCGTGTACCTTGACGCGATTCCGTTGGATTCCGGTGGTGCAGTTCAAATACAGACGTTAGTTGTGGAACATCGTGTGTGTGATCCGGAACTGGGAAGGCGCGAACGAACAGATAACAAGACAGGACCACTGTTGCAAACGATCCAAACTCGCGTATTGACAACTGGCGTATTCTGGTTGGCATATCGCCCTTCCTTTATCTCCCAGGCCTGGGCTAGCTAGCGGCCACGGGTAGCGTATGAATCACACCACACCTACTTTGCGGCGGGTTTCGGCGTCATTTGTTTTCAGTTGAGTGTCTATGTGCGTGGAAAGGCGAATCATCGTGGGAGATTTGCACACGTATCCGTACTTATCTGATTAAACACACACAAATATGCCTTTAAATGTATCGATGAGATCCTATCATGTAGCAATGGAGTGATTCAGCGAGAATGATGCCAGGAGCTCACTCCACCCCATCACGCGCGCGCACGGACGCACGCGCGCACGCACGCACACACGCACGCGCGCGCGCACGCACGCACGCACGCACGCACGCACGCACGCACACGCATTTCATTGGCCAGTAGGTGACGTGTAGATGTGGTTAAAGGTTAAAGGCACAATTTGCGTCAAAGCTAGATGCCCGTATCCAGCACTCGTAGCATAAATGTCGCAAGATGATGGGGCAGGCATGCTGTTATAATAAACATGAATTAAGAGCGTCGTTTTGCGGATCAAGTTGGCGTCAAAATAGCTAAACCTGCCTCAAAACATGACAAAATGATTTTGTATCCAAATTTGCCTCAGTTTCTCTACAAAATTGAAGGGACTGCCTCCCCATCCCCAATTGAAGAGGAAACTGCACCCCTGACATGTTGCACTCAGTTGTATGTTGTTCTTTGGTCGTCGTACAAAGGCGGCACACACGGGCCTACATGGATCCCAGCTGCACCCACCTGACCGTCCGAGCCGCGCGTCGTCCAGCACCATCCTGGCGCGCCGGCCGTCACCCAGTCGTCATGCTAAGGCACCAGCGAACGACCGTCCAGGCTCCGGGCGGCCTCGGGCGTCCGCCAGGTCGGCACGCCACGCAGCACCGATCGAAGAGCTCTCCGAATTGGACGGGGCCTGCCGCGCCCCTAAGGGCCGAAGAGGCGTTCCCCGCGCCCCTGCCGGCGGCAGGGTCACCGGCCACGCCCTCGGGGCTCTGATTCAGAAGGCGGGTCGCCTGTCCGACGACGGCTGAAGCGGAGCTCCTGCTCGGCCTCTCCGTTCGGCTCGGCCGCCCTGCACTGGCCCGCGCCACGCGAGCACGTGGCCGGCGGTGGTGACGGCGCAGGCTCGTCGCCCGCCAGATCAATAGGGCCGGGATCGCTGCCGCACCTCAAACAGACCCACCGCCGACGGAGGTGGAGGAAGAGGGTGGGGGTCACGCAAGCGCCAGTCCGTTTATAGTGGACGGGGTCAAGGCCGACGGCGGAGGTGACGTCTTCTGGAAACTCGGGGAGGTGGGACGTGGGTGTACTGCTGCCAAGAGTCAAGAGTCAGATCTTCATTCCAGTGTCGGTGATGCTAAAATGTGGAATACCAGGCTGCATAGCGCACCCACGTTTCTCTTCGCGCATTCCGACGTGTCGCTGGTGCTCCAGTCTCGATTCAGACTCGAATACGTAGATCTAAAGGACAGAATCCAAGCTCGAGAAAGCAAGCGCGATGTCCTGTGCCCATCAGCGTATGGCTCACTGGCTGCTTGTACATAATTCTGATTTATCATCGAGCAAGTGGCGTTCTGCGCTCTCACATCAGTCTTGCGGTAGCCTATTGTCGCATTGGCGTGACCTTTATTCCAAATCGCTGACAAGTGTCAGTGACACCATGCCCGCATCTCTGGCATGTTTTTTGTTCGCTCCAAGCGAGTACTGTGAAAAGACTTCAACCGGTGTTCCCTCGGGGAAATCGGCTATGGGGCACGGAAACGATCATGTTTAGGGACACCAGCCAGGGGCACAACTAGAATGTTCTCGAGGGGCGGGGAAGCGAGCATTAGTGGGAACCCATCGTACTAACTTTAAATTTTTGCCAGTAGCCAGCTATGACTAAGAATAATGCAAGCTTAAAGGAAACGAAGGGAGGGGGGGGGGGGGGCTTGACTCCACCTGTTGGTCAAACGGATGCTTCTGGCAGCCATGCAGTCACCTTCTGGTCGAAGTTCCGCTCGTGTGCTACGCTTAACAAGTATTTCAGAAATTACTTCAGAGGGGTGCACATTCGATATTTAAGCAGATGTACTTCGCGTTTGCCTTTTGTCATTAGTCGTCGTCTTTGCCGTACTCCTGAACGCTAGATACAGTTTCCAGTGCTTAATTACGCAGATGGCATTTGTTCTCCTACTGGGCGAAGGCGTCTTTGGAGCGTTATTTGTGAATGCTCACCTACGTAGGAGCAGTCATGAAACCGAGAACAAAAAATGCGAACGCAAAATCTCCGAAGCACACGGAGTCCCTTTTCGGGAACGTTTAAATATTCAAGAAGTGTGCAATGGTAGTCGAGGAGCAATGATCACTGCCTTGTGATTTCATACGGGGTTAGCGGGATTAATTATTGGTGGGCATTGTCTCCCGCCCTATAACACCAAACAAGGTAAGAATTTCCCAGGCCGTCCACGGTCTTCTCGCAAAGGTCAGCTTTGAAGTCTTGCAGATGGTTTTAGGACACAAGTTCGGAAGGAAAAGCACACATCTGGGGGCATGACTTTTTTAAATCGGTTGGGGGCTCTGCCGATATGATTGCCCTAACGTAAACCTGATTTTCTCCGGCTGTTAGCCGCTTATCTTGAGTTGCTAAAGTTAGGATACGAGTTTTTGTGAACGTGAAAAATTGTAGCCATAAAAGACTGTTTTACGTAAGAGGGACTTGCCATCTCAAGATAATGCCACGCTGCAGCTTTATAACAAACTTATGATCATATGTAATTCACAGAAAATATCTCATTAAGGTGGTCTGACATTAGCACCGGAAATGGGACTAGCGTGATAGTGCACAGAAGGTGGCGCAAAGCAGAAACGACAGTTTTATGTTGAATGACATGACCTGACAGGTGCAGACTAGCCGTACCTTGGTGGCCAGTTGAATACCTTTCACCCGGATGGGGGTCAATTTGACCCAACTGAGATCTCAGAAACTGAGAGAACTGGAGACACCAACTTGTGTCAAAATTTGAAGTTCCTATGTTATGACCTTCGGGTCCAACAAGGTCAAACTCTAGATTGGTGTCCAAAGTGCCCAGACCTTCTCATGTAACCACCGTGAACCTAGATACCTGTTCTGAGCAAAACGTCACTGGTGCTCTGTAAGGTCAGTGACTTTGTTTAACCTTTATGATCTGTAGAAAGTCCATGGAAGATGCATGAGGTGAATCCTGCAATCAATAAATGCATAATGAGCACCAGCGACTACCCCCATAGAGCAAGCTACAGAGTAAAAAACACGTTGGTTTTGACCTTGGTCTTACTTTCATACATAACCCTAGGTTGCTGAAATTTGTCAATTGAATTGTTGTGCTGGCTGAGAGACTATCTCAGAGATGTATGGCTTTATCTAGCACTCCGTTGTTACATAAGATTGAACGATTCCCCTAGAAATGTTTTTCGCTGAAGCCATACCTGTCTTTGACTTGCTTTAAGCCAGCAACCTTACAAGGTGCACTCAAATTTTGGACACCAAGAGGTTTGCTATTCAGCCGCCTAAAGCTACGTAATATTAACGCGTAGCTGATATTGTCTTGCTTTATGCATAGCTGATATTGATTGAGATATTGTAAGAGAGCAAACTGAAAGGCGGCGTTCGTGACCGGTTCTATAAACGCAGTAGAAGCGCACGATTACAGGGCGCGTACATACCATTTGATAAACACATGGTAGCTTGATATGCGGCAATGGAATACGGTGCAATAAATAAAGACTTGAAGTAAGAAGCTAAGGTACAGCCAAAGACCGGGCGGACCTCCGGATTTTAAGAATATTGCCCAGTCGCGATCTTCCCCCGTGGTGAAACATACCGCGCGTTGTGACTTTGGTGATCTACCGTTTTGTTTTTGAGCGGCTTGGCATGCTTTTTGAGTAGCGTCGTCTAGTAAGATGCGTGCAGAAAAACTTTCTACTCGTCGTGGCAAACACCGACATCCGCCGGGGAGGTTCTTTTCATAGTTTTTCTCAGCATTTTTCTCGGCATCGACACCGCACACCGTGAACCGAGACGGGAAGCCGAAACCGAAACCACGGTGCCGCATATTTTTGGTCCGATTCAGGTGTCATCTCGTGAGAAATCTGCCAATGCCTGCCTTCTTGCACACTTGCCTAACGAATAAGGCAATTTGAACGACGCACATTAACACACGCACAGGGTACTATGTGCTACAAAATAAGCATGAAAAACTAGTAATGGTTTGAGGCATTTAGTGTACCAGCATTTCAGGGAGGGTGTCTGCATTTCCTTCGTCCAGCCGTATTCATTTCCCCCACATTCATTAAGGACAGGGGGGGGGGGGGTCGCTGGGCTCGGCTGAAGAGCTAGGTCATTCATGATAACTGACTTGACCTTTGTGACAGTAGCTTTCCACCGTCATCCCCCAGCCAGGTTCTACCGCCCACCCACATCCCTCCGCGGATGTGGCGGCTCCGCAGCGGCAGCTCATCCGAGACCCGACCCCAAGGATGGGACCTACATTGGAACGTAAATTGCACATCCGCATAGGAACTTTTGCGCATCGGCTGTTCATTAACAAACTTGGTCCCAGACGAAGATTACTGTGTAGACGTTGCGTACTCATACCATGCATCCGTACGCGAACTTTTGGGTGTGTACTTTTGTCTCACGAACGTAATCCTCGACGAGCATTTGCACCAACTTCGAGAACGAACATACTTCAATTTCACAGACTTAGGTCTTGAAGAGCATTTGCGCGCGACCCTTCCTACACGAGCTTTTGCATTTGAAAACATTTTGCTTACAGACTTTTTCCCGACGAAATATTTTAGCATACACTTTTTTACATTACAAACCTTACCCAGACGAACACCAGGCGCACGGCCTACATCCTGCGAATAGTTGTCCCACGTAGCATTTCTATACAGTACATTCTTCCGCAACCCCTTGCCGATGGCTAGTGAACACTTCCGGGAGCGTGCCGCATCAACCAGCAGCGCCATCTATACCCGACTACGAGACAGGGCCCAGCGGGCGATTTCTGGCTGCTGATGTGCGCACGAGACCACGGATCAGCTCACCCGGCAGGCGCCCAGCACACAGCAGGGCTTTAGAGAACACGGCGCACCAACGTCAAAGGTGTCTCCCAAGAATTTGCTCATTTAAAAATTCAGCTCTCAAACTTGAGACAAATATTGACGCGTTGCCGGCAGTCATGTAACCAAAGGGACGAATTAAGTTGGGTGGCGTCATTACTGCATAACCGCCGCTCACTTACTAAGCGAGATCCAGCAAACGTGTCCCGTATCTGTACGTCTGTCAGTGACCCCAGGATGATCTGAACGTTTAACACTGCATCATGAACCTCATGAGACAACGCTACGGCCACTTGGTGAAAGGAATGCCATTTCATTCCATTCAGACATGCTCTGCTTTTTTGAAAGATGCTAACTGCAAATGAGCCGACGCCGTACTTGTTTACATTATATTGATGACAGATGATGCATACAAACTCATAGGACCATGATGCCGGCGTGCAGAGAACCAACGATCCCTGCTGCTGCCTGCATGCCTCGGAGATGAACACTTCCCACCAGAGGCGGCGCCAGCTGGGCACAGCTTGCCAAGCTGTCACACGAGTATGCCATGCCCTGAACCAGCGTCCAGTCCGGCAAACAACCACCTCGACCACTGTCGCTGTTGAGCACCCTGAGCACGTGACCCGGCACGGTGGCGATGCCGGGGCCAGCCGGCACGTCGAGGTGCACTCGGCTTCGGGGACTGTTTCATCAGCGAGATCCCACCGCGCGGTGACCGCGCCGTGCCGCCAGGTCACCTGGTCTCCGCAGGCGGCGCTGACCCCGGAGGCAGCGATGGCGATCGTGACACCAGGGTGACCGGAGGTCATCACACAGGCCGCCGTTACCGATGCCAGTCCGCCGCGTCTTACCGGCGGCGGGCCGCAGCGTAGCCTCGCCTCAGTGGCCATCGCCGCGCCCTCACAGCCCCGTCTCAGCTGGCAGGCCGGTCATCACTCGCACCCTCGCAGCCCCGCCGCGGTCACCGACCCAGCTCACGGCGTACGCCACGCTGGCCTCGGCGCGCGCGCCCGCGTCCGGAGAACAGCGGACGCTCAGGACTTGCAGTCCTCGTGGTAGGGCTGCAGCGACTTGAAGTCGCGCCACGTGGGCGGCATGGCGTTCTGCAGACGGCTGCCGCACTTGACGCAAGGCGCCGAGAACAGGTTCACGTAGCTGTGGATCCAGGTCAAGTACGAACGCGCTGAGAACTCGGGGTGCAGCGGGCCGTAGTAGTGCACCATGGCGGCCTGCGCGTTCTCAGACACCTTGCGGAAGACGTGGTAGTCGGAGGGCGTCCAGAGGTCGACGCGGCCGTCCTCGGTGGACATGGGCTCGTCGTAGCCGCGGATCATCACCCACTCGATGAGCAGGCCTTTGAAGGTGATGACGGCCTGCAAGACGCGGTCGAGCGTGACCTGCACGACGGCCGAGTTGGCACCGCAAGGCCGGCTGATCAGCAGCCCCATGTCCATGAAGCTCCGCCCGATCGTGTTCAAGATGGCGTCCACGTGCTGCTGCGGCTGGCAGTGGCTCGTCTGCATCTGTAGCCGCCGCTTCTTCACCACCAGGTTCTGCGAGCGCTTGACGCCGTTCTGCGACCAGACGGGGCTGGCAAACGAGGCATAGTCCCGCACCTTCTCCGTCCACTTGTAGCTGTCGAGCAGATGGCCGTACAGCAGCTGCATGTCCTGTGTCGGGTCATGACTCAGCTGGCCCGTGTTGCCCAACTGAAAAGTGTTGGGTGGCATTGACAGCACATTAACACCCTCCTCCACGTCATGCAGTTTGCGGGTCACCACGTTCAGCGTCTCCTTCAGGCCGACCACGTACTGCTTGCGTTGGGCGTCGTCATCGCATGGTTCAGCATTGCCCTCAGCCAGGTAGCGGAAAACATCGCATACGCTGGTGCGCAGTTGCTGCACGCAGCCCAGTGCCTTGGACAGCGACTCAATTGTCTTCTCTGCCATGGTGGTGCCACCTAAAACAGCAGAAAGCAGCTGGTGATTTAGGTACATCTGGAGGCATGCTCAGAATGATGCCTGGTGAAAAAAACAGGACTGCATACATGTGCAAAATGCTGCTGTCATATCAGGCTTCTGTTGCTGCTACAATAACAACCAATTGGAAAAATTAGGATGTCATCAAAGGCTTAACCCAAGTAAGTCCATACAATGGAGGGGTACGCAGTACATGAAGGGGACACAGGGACACATGGTACAAAGGGGTATAAGGTACAGGAAGTACAAAGGGGTACATGTGATAGCAAAGAAGGGAGGGGTAATTGGATGGAGTGCAACAGAACCACAGCAAGAGTGAGAGAATGTGGGAGGTTTTAGACCTCTCAACATCATATGTCAGAAACATGCTAAAACTCAACAAGCAAATTAATATAATCAATCCAAGTGCTGCTTGCTTTCAGACATGATAAGGAATATGACCATCATTTGCCCTGCATCCCTGGCTCAATTAGGGGCAAAAAATGCTACTTTCCAGGAATGCAATGCCTAAGGCAATACAAACAGGGCTAGGGGAGATTTGCCCCAGCTTAAACAATGCATAACCAGGGGTATAGGGCATTAAAAATGGCCAAAATGTATACTGTCATCTGTGGAAAGCCTCAGAGCTGCATGGCTTCCACGACAATTTTTGACATTGCCAGCAATGCAGTTTAAAGAATTTATATTGCATCTTTACAGATGTATGCCTCTTGAAGCATTCAGAACCATACACTACTTATTATCATAAAAGGTTTGATTAGTTGACATAAACTGAGCACCTGACACAAAAATAACGAACTTCAGCTCCTGGTTTTCGGCATCACCAAAGCATCGTAAGTTCAATATTTCAAACAAAAAACATCTTAAACAACATTTTGAGACATAGCACGCTAGGCATCGTCAACATTTGAGCCTCGCTTTGAAGAACCCATTGCACATTATTTGAAATGCGTGAGACATGAAACGCCACAAGTTATCATTAAGCAGGGACGTAAAAGATACATCTCATGATCACACCTCAAAATCAAACAATTGGCACGACGACGACCGCCGCCGGTCTGTGACAGACTGGCTCGATACTGGCGTATCAAGGCCATCCCGACGGATCAGACCCTAAAATGCGGCCGCGGTCACAGTCACGCAGCAACATGGTCGCAGGTGCGGTCGAAGTTTTACTTAGCCTCATATGCAATGTCTTCAGTCAATGAAATGTGAAAAATTATACATCAAATTAAAATTTTGACAACAAAGGAAAATCTGTGCGCGAATGACGTGTATGTTGGCCAATTTCGAGCCAACTGAGCGACAGATGCGTCATTAGACGCCATTTCAAGTTCAGGCAACCATTATTGGAATTATTCTTGCGCCGTTCCTCTTTCGTCCATTCCTGTCACTGGCTGCCCTATTCGGGTGTTCAGAAACCCGACCGGAAGGGGATTAAAGCACATTCATAGATAAACATATGTTGTCATACACGAGGTCCGCTGAAAAGAGAGGTAGCACGCCTGCATGAAAGGCAAAATGTGGTACTCTCAATGCATGCGAATAAAACCCAACGCCTAGGCAGTGGCACCGGCACTGGGAAACAACAAAGATCGACTGTCCATCAACAGTCACATTTCACCCTGGCACGTTCAGAATGAAAGGCGTGAGTCCTCACGTGTCAGAAGACGCGCGGAGTCTCAGCAGCACATGCAGCACTGGCCCTCGCCAGTCCTGTCGAGAGGAAGTGACTCGATTCCTATAACTAAGCCCTTTATACCACCAAAAAGTGATTGGTAATGGTCCTACGCTGATGCAGCCGGCCTGACGCTGACGGGTAATTGTTCGCTAGGCGTGAGTGGCGCAGTTGCCATGGCTGCATGGGTGTAGGAACAGGGGGGGGGGGGGGGAGGGGCAGGGAGGCCATGGCCCCCACTTTTCAAGGTGGAGGAGTCAACAGTGATAACTTCCCCCCCCCCCCCCACACACACACCTTTCAGATTATGGTTACGTTTAGCTTACTTTTGCACCACATTAAATGTACATGGCGGTTTGCGTAGTTCACCAGCCATCTTCCTCGAGATGCGGCATCTTTTTCGCCTGCTCATTGGCCATTGCTTAGTGTCACAACCACTGCCGAAAGCCGCGCGGCCTATGGAGACTTCAACGCCGGGAGCTGAAGCTGTTATTGTTGTGGCTTGCGAACGCGCATGTTCAAAACCATATTACATAGTTTTCTATCAGTAATCAATTGTGACTGAACTTTGAGCGTTTTAAAACGAACATTGATTAGCATTGTTAATAAAAATTTAGGATTCATTTCGCCTACAAATTACGTTGAGGGAGTCCTCAATATCTCTGAAGACAACAGAAAAACACGGAACTGTAGTCTACGTGACAAGTATTGAACCACTTGCGGCAATCAGGCATATTATTGCGCCAATGTGGGCTTCCATGCTGATCCGGGGCCAACTTTGCTGGCCAACCTCTGCCCGTGGTAGGCAGAGGAGCAATATGATACGATGTGTACTTCTAATGACCTCCGGATAGGCTAGGACATTCCACCGTGTCGCCAGAATGACAGCCAGAAGGCATTTCACGATGGGACGGTGTGGCCCTTCAGCCCTTGACCGGAACCGATAATGTGCACCTGGTGTTCTACTCGACGGGCCCCTTGTCCGGAAGGAAACAAGGGTTCTCATTATTGTTGGGTAGGGTAAGGTTCTCATTATTGTTGTATACAGTTGGTCGACAAGAATTTAAAAAAGCGAACAAGGTATACCATGTCTTCCTGAGAACGTTCGTTTTTCAGAATGGATTAGTGAAAAAATTACATCAAAAGGTTTGAACATGCCCACCCGCAACCCCGAGAGCAAGGACAGCGATGACCTCGGTTGCAGTTTCCGTAAAACCGAACGACGTCGGCCACTGCAAGTGTTACCAGACGACGGGCGCCGTGGTAATCTGTTTCTGAGACAGATAAATAGTTGCAGAAAAACGAGAAATGGAGATTCTACCATTACTCTTCCAGTTCCACCATCACATTCCAGCACCACTTCGCGGTGCTCTAAGGACCAATCCGTTCTTATCATCGGTCTGAAAATCGCACACGTGAAAGATGCGCCCATACTATCTTCTACATATAAGATTTGACGCCGTGAAGCGTCCAAAAGTCCTCCTTTCTGAAGCGTCATCATTTGTATCCACTCGTTGGTCATAGCCCACGTTTAATGATGGACAGTTTATAAATGTTCGTTGGGCCGATTCATACCTAAGAACTTCTAAGGCAGCTTAGAAGACAGCTTATCGGAGGTTTTTTTCTTGGATGGTGTGGTGTAAGGGAAGATAATTCGGAAAAAAATATTGTCGCAGGTGTCCAACATGTTTCACACACCAAGTAATAACAATGCTGATCCAGAAATATGCAACAAAGCAGCCATACGATCAGTTCGCATTCAGTCATGCGGGAGACAGCCGAGCCTGGGCAGTGACCGTCGACGGCGGACGGGAGCAGGGCTCAGGTAAGGAATATACGGCAGAACGCCCTTCGTTCTGCGCCCTGGTTGTTAAAGGAAAATCTCCAGTTTTAGTGCCAAGCTTCCGAATTTGTTTCCGCCTAAAGTGCTACGACAAGCCTGATCTCTTGAAAAGCAGCCATCGAAATGAAGGCATATGAAAAACCTGTCGCACTGTGAGCCATCCATTCACATTAAAAATTCTTACCAGCCTATGACCAAGCTGTATTTTGGCATCTACCCTGTGAAGGCAGATGCCTTCTCAATGACCCAAAATGCCTACCCGCTCGTGGAATATCGCGTCCACAGGAAAGACAATGTTAAATGGACGAATGATTTTGGGAAGCTGGACACCCTTATTTGCCGAATGACATACCTGAGTCCAATAGGCAAGATTACGCACCCGGACAAACAGCTTTAGATACATATCTAGCATAGCAGTCATGACAGTTGAATGAAGAGCGATAACACCCTCCATCTCCACCCCTCCCCCTGTTCATCGGGCTTGGTTTCCAAAAATGCCTCTGAAGCACGTCCCGAGCTTGGCCCCCACTTTTGAAACGCTCCTACGCCTATGCACGCTTGGCATCCGTTATGTGGAGGCCGGGCGTAGACCTTGAGAACCGGACAGGTCCGGACGGCCCGCCTGGTCCGGCGGCTTGGCAAAGATGAGCCGGTCGCTGAGCTGGGCCATGACACAGCCCTTGTGGCCAAACTTTAACTTTCATGCGTGCTGTTCTTTTGGCATAAAGTAGGCATCATTCGACTGTAAATTTCGAAACTTAGTCAAGGTGACATTTTGTTGACACCAGATTCAGCAACTCGCGCGTTATGTACGTTGTCAACTTTCAACTCGTTGCGCTATTTCAGAAATTGTAAACATGCATTTCCTATCGGATGGTGTTCATTTTGTTCACACCAGACGTGGAATATACAAGTAAGAATATAGAGACCTAAGACTAGGCCTGAAGATATTGTACATCAATGCGGACCAGTTCCTTAGTAAAAGGGATGACTTGTATATGGCTATTTCTGACCATAAGCCGGATATCATGCTGTTGACTGAGGCCCTCCCAAAGCCCAGAAGCTTCCTATTGCACCATCTCTCCTATAATTTCCTGGTACACCCTGTACACAAACTTGAATCTATCCCAGCCCAACCTAGGATCTAGTGGTAGGAGGGGCATATGTGTCTATGTGTCGAACTAACTAAACGCAGCTGAGCACTCATTTGGGTCAAGTCCTCAGGAGCAAGTGTGGCTGAAGGTGGCCCTGAGTGGGAAGGGTGCGCTGCCACTTGGCTGCATATACAGAAATCCACCAGGCAACATCCAAGACAGTGCGGGCCAATTGGAAGACCTTCTTCAGAGAGCATGCAGAGCCCAGTTTTCTCGCTTGGATGGTTGTAGGCGACTTAAACTTGCCTCAGATTGACTGAGCAACAGGGCGGTGGTCAGCTCCAGAGAGTCACCCAACCCACTCACTGATAGACACCATTCAGGGCTGTTTCTTGTTCCAGCATGTCCAGCAGCCAACACGCTACCGGGTTGGTGAAGCTCATAGTGTTCTGGACCTCATTTTCACAAATGAGGAGGGCATGGTGAGCCAAATCAAATACCTGTCAGGGCTAGGTAACAGAGACCATGTGGTAATCAGGTACACTTTGGTCTGCTACCCTGGGCTACAAACTCCTCGTCCCGGCCAGCTGACACACACAAATTACGAGCACCTGGCTGACACCCTCAGGTCAATGGACTGGTCCCTGATGGAGAACCTTGGCCTCAAAGATGCTTACAAGTTCTTCAAGGAAAGAATGGCCAGGGCTAATGAGGTTTGCTCCGTCAGGAGAGGTCAGGTCAGGTCAGGAGGACTAAACCTAAGAATAACTTGTACATGAGCCAAAGGGCCGTGCAGTTAAAGAAGACTAAGGAAAGACTGTGGCGAACGTATACGCGGACTCAGGATGTTCTGGACCATGCCAGGTTTGTACGCTGTCGCAGTGACCTTCGGAAGTTGACCAGAAACCTTCGGAAAGAGTATGAGATGAAACTAGTAGCAGACCTAGACCTCCAAGGCCTTTCGGAGGTACGCCAACTCAAGACTACGCACAAGGTGCAGGGTAGAAGGCCGTCTTGACGATAATGGAGTGTTGACCAGCAGTAACGAAGGGAAGGCCAATGTCCTCTGTAAATTCTTCGCCAGTGTTTTCATAGACAAAGGAACTAGTGCCGTGCCAGTGTTGCCTTGCAACTTTACTGGACCGTTTCTGGACGACGTAGACATCTCTAACCAGGCAGTGGCAAAGAAATTGGCTGCTTTGAAGACCTCTAGCGCTCCTGGGCCAGACGACGTCCATCCAAGGCTTCTTCGCGAGTCTGCAGATATTCTGGCAGCACCCCCTCAGCATGCTTTTCTGAAAATCTTTGGCATCCGGAAGGCTGCCTCTGGAGTGGAAGATTGGCGAGGCAGTCCCGATGCTCAAGAAGGGTAACCGACAATCCTCAACGAGCTACCGCCCCGTGAGCTTTACTGCCATTCCCTCCAAGATGCTCGAAACTTTCGTCCGTGATGCTTTTATTAAGCACATCCCGAAGTCTGGACTTTTTCATGCAGCCCAGCATGGGTTTCTCCCTAAGCGGTCCTGTATTACCCAACTGTTAGAGGTCATACAGGATTGGAGAGCCGTGTTAGAGGATGAAAAGCCTGTGGACGTGGCGTACCTGGACTTCAACAAAGCCTTTGATTCCATGCCTCATAACCGTTCGCTCTCCAAGCTTCATGCTTACGGTGTGAGAGGTAATTTGCTCCGCTGGATCAGGGCTTTTCTTACCCACCGGATGCAGAGAGTGTGGATCCAGGGCTCGAAGTCGGACTGGACCGACGTCGTCAGCGGCATCCCGCAAGGATCAGTACTTGGGCCAACGCTGTTCATAATTTTCGTGAACGATCTGTCAGAACAAGTGCAAAGCGTGGTCAAGATGTTTGCAGTGACACCAAGGTGTACTGTCATATCCCGAGGCCCCTGACTAACTCACCTCTGCAGGCTGACCTCGACGCCCTGGCCAAGTGGTCAAAGGAGTGACTGCTGCCCTTAAGTGCAGCAAACTGCGAAATAATGCACATCGGGAACTGCAGCCCGAGGCTAACCTACTTCTTGGACGGCGCCGAAATCGCGGTCGAGTCCTCCGAGAAGGACCCCGGGATCTTCGTGGATTACCGGCTCCAGTTCCAGACGACGGAAGCGATCACCAAGGCCAAACAGATGCTAGCGGTCGTGAGGCGGTCTTTTGCCAACATTGATGCTCGCACGTCGCTATTGCTTTGTAATATCTTGGTACGTCCGTACTTAGTGTATGGCAACGTCATCTGGGACCCGTTCGGCAAACTGGACCAGAAGCGGCTGGGACGAATTCAGCGACGAGCTACCCGGCTTGTCTATGAAGTGAGGTGCCAGCCGTACCCTGAGAGGTTCAGACTCCTTCAGTTGCCCTCACTGTACTATCGTCGTCGTAGGGGAGACATGGTTACAGTATACCAGCTGTTTTACGGAGGTATGTCGCTGTCGGAAGAGGAGTTCCTGACAAGGCACAACTCGGAGGTGACAAGAGGACACCAATGGAAGCTCAGAAAACCACGAGCTAGGGCTTTCGTCCGTCGTAACTCGTTCAGCGCACGGGTTGTCAACGATTGGAACTCTTTTCCTCACGGTCGTGTCGTCGACCTCAGTTGAACCGTCCACGTCTAGGCTTGATATGCACTAGACTGATATCATGTGCGACGTCCCATGCTGAATCTTCCCTTAATTTGAGACTGTTTGATTACCGGACCGGGAACCCGACGAGACCGGGACCTACAGGCCTAGTAGCCTTTTACGATTCCCGATCACCATAAGGTAAGGTAAGATAAGGACTAGGCCTCATATGTAGCCATGGCCATGGCCGCAAGTTAGGGAGACTCCCTTGAAGCCAAATTTGAATGAATGTTATGGCGCAGCTGTTACGGCAAAATGGCGCATGAGTGAAAACAAAAAGCTAGGAGCAGGGTGCGAAAATATTGCAAATGCAGCAGATGGAGAGATTGCTCGTATTTTGATAGTATGAATGCTGCGGGTCTGAAGGATCTTCGGAAGACATTATTCTGAAGCATTTTTGGAAGGTATGCTTGTGGAAGATGTATAGGTTTGTTCATTCCAAACCTTACCCGACATGGGTGGGTAGTCGACATCTGAGTAAAGATATCTATTAGCGCTTATTGCACTTTTTTCCTGTTAGTAACTGTCTTCTGTGTCGAGTTTGGTTAATTCCTCATCACGACCTGCATAGAATGTGTGGTGTGCTGAACGTGTTTAACATGGCAGCGACGTCCTGGCAACATTATCGGGGTATGTGAGACGTGAATCTGATAGCCGGAGCTGTTCCATATTCAGCTCACTAATATGTATGTGTCCAGCACTCTGCATGTTTTCTTTGCAGAATGGGTGTTCTGGGGGTTAAGGAATGGAGGTGTCCAAACCTGGGGTGAAAATTGAGGTTCACATAGGCTGCAGTACAAAACTTTTCATGGTAGAGAGTAGATAACCAGGGCAGTTGGTGTGCCCTTAAAACTTGATAACTAACCAACAGACTATGGAGGAGATTTCACAGCAGCAAAACCTATGGCTGAATTTTGCTTAGCTGCCACCTTGAAGACAAAGCTGTTGCTACTACTGCATGTTTTATATGCTCACAGGGCACAGACAGACCTGTTCCATCCCATGACAATCCTCCCATATGCAAGCCATGGTATCTTGGGATCCCTTAATTCAGAAGTACTTAAGGTGGTTGGATTCAATGCCTCTTGTTGAGATGTGAAAGCTTCAAGTGAAACATCTGAACAGCTTCAGGCTTCTAGAAAATCAGGTCAGCAGTTTACAAGATCTGAAACAGTGAGGGAGCTATGCAATAGCTACCCACTTACTTGAATGTCAGTATGACAGTCTGAATAAGTATATTTGGGGCAGTTTGGGGCCTATGATATCATTGCAGTGTGGAAGGTTTGGGGAAAGCAGATCAGTAGCTATATAGTTAGGATGCACATTGGTCTCAGATTAGCCATAAGGTAACCCTGTTCCACTTCATGCAGTACACAAAAATTGGATCTTTTTTGTCTGTAGTTGAGGGGCAAGAATATTATTTGTTCTGGTGTTCATAAGTTACAAGTATCTTTTGAAGACAAAACTGCAATATCTGTTGTGTTTTAATCAATGTTTCAGTGGCATTCATGCCATTTTTACCACATGATTGCACTTAAATCACTGAAAATTTGAGCATGTCATAGGGCTGTGCATTGAGCTTTTTAGCACTTTGAAGATGCTTTGCTGGTCTTATGGGGGCTGACTAGCACTTTGAAGCTGCTTTATCTCTCTTATGATGAGGTGCATTTTTTGCTCCTGTTTAAGGTGCATTTCCCTTTGCAGTGCTACAGAACATTAAGTTAGAAATGCCTTTGGTTACAGATTATTGGATGTGGCAGAAAGTATGTGAGATGTAGTTGACATGTGTATCTCATGAAACATACATGCATATCAAAACAGGAGGGCATGGCGATGGAAATAGTGAAGTTGATGTCATGCCCCTATATCTCACAGTGTCTGTGTCTTGATGATGGAGGAAAGTGAAGCAGATGAGGCAAGTGGGGGCGGAGCCTCGCCCATGGCCCGTCTGCTGCAGACACGGTCATCCAAGGACATCATTGCCTGGCTGACTGCTGGCAGCACCACTGTGAGTCTGAGAAGGAGTGGCTGGGTGGAGGGCTGAGGTACCCCAGACTGGCAAGGCAGCTACCTGGCTGGCATTGGCTGGGCATGTACCCTGTTCTTGTGAATGTTCTGATGTTGCAGTGCTTTGGCTGGCATGCCAGTGGGATGTTGATCAAACAACCTTGGCTCCCCTTGGGTCTTTAGGTGTGGTGTTAGGAATGCCTTGGCCAATATCTATGTTACTGGGTAAGAGCTACATTGCAAGAAGGGTGCACTCTTGGTTAATATGACTCTCCACTGTAGCTGTATTTCTAATGTTGGTCACTTAATGGTAAACATTATGTGTATATTAAAGGACAAATGTGTGCTGTGTGGTCGTTTCATGTGGGAACGTCTGTGCCTTAACATATCTGATGGCTGGCTCAGTGATGTGTTTTCTTTACAGAAGAAGAAGGACTGTGCCCAGAAGAATGGAACCAGTACAAACTCATGGAAAGAGTTTCAGCACATGCGACCCCACTTTGCCACCAGCTTTACTGACTTCCTGCATGCAGACTGCAAACAGTGAGTGTCACGTGCAACGTCCGTTCTAACTCGTGTAATATGAAGGATGGTGCATGCAGCTGTCACTGTTCTGTTGTTAAGCCTGGTGTAAATAAAGAACAATGTTTTGTTGTTCCAGTGTGTTCTGAAAGTGTGCACCATTTTTACTAAATTCAGACGTTGCTGGCCGGTTAATTTTGCGTCACCCCGATCATTTTGTCGACATGCCGGTTGCGCTCAACCATGCTCAGACCGTTCCGCGCTATTTCAAGCCGTTGACACTGCTGCTGCCCCATGGCGGGCTCGTAACCAGCTGACCCCGTCCGCCAGCCTGCTGGGCGCGGATGACTCGGCGGCGGCGCCTACGTCGGCCGCGCCGGCCGCGGCGGCCCAGCCGGAGGAGCGGCCTCCGCCGGCCCGCCGCCGCCTCAGCGTCGACGCCGCGCCCATCCAAGTGCGCCGCACGGACGCCTCGTCCGGCGGCGGGCGGCGGCGGCGGGTCGGAGGGGCGGCACCAGACGCGCGGCGGCGGCGGCCGTGGCAGGCGCTGGGCCGGCGTGCGGCCGGCCACCGAGCCGCGCGCCGCCGCCGCCGCCGGTCCGCGGCACGTGCCGCTGACGGAGCTGGTGGTGCCGGGCGACGGTCGGTCGGCGCGCCGCGGCCGTCGGAGCGGTGCCGGCCGGCAGCCGCCGGCGGAGGGCGCGTCCGAGCCGCCGCCGGCCGACGCCGGTCGCCTGGCGCGGCTGGACGCGCGGCTGGCTGCGCCGGGCGGCGCTCCGCGGCCCCAGACCGTGCTGCTCCCACCAAGGACGGGTTCGTTACCCCGGTGAAGCAGGTGATCAGACATGAGTCGGGCGGCGCGCCGGCCGTCGGCCCGCCCATCCAGCTGGCCGAACCAGAGCGCGTGACGGGCGGCGAGCGGCTGGCCGCGCTCGCCGCCCTCTACGCCCACCTCGTCGAGCACCACCACCTGCTGGGGCTCTCGATCGAGCTCAACTTCTTAGTGCGCCTGTTGGTGGCGCCCGGCGCCGGCGGCGACGCGCCGCCCGCCGCCGGCTCTCTCTTCCTCACGTCCGTCCACAACGCCGTCTTCTTCGCCGTGCGCACGCTGTGGCACCTGCGTGAGCAGCTGGTGTGTTTGGACGCGGCCAACCTGCGCCTGCTGGCCGCCAACGCGCGCCTGCTGGAGTTCAGCGCTCCGCTGGCCGACGCGCTGCTGACGCTGGCCGGCGGCCAGCCGTGCCACTCGCCGCCGCCGGGCAGCGCCGCCGCCGACGACGAGCGGCCCGACTCGCTGGCCTTCTACGCCGAGCTCGTGTACCGGCCCAACTTCCCCAGCGACGCGGCGTTCAACGCCTTCCGGCGCCAGCACGACCTGTTCCACCAGCTGGTGGGGCGGTACCGTGCCGACGGCCGTCGGCCCGACTGGGACGCGGCGGCGGCGCTGGGCGACGAGCCGCGCGCGCTCGTGGCGCTCTGCCCGCACCCGGTCAACATGCACCACCTGGCGCGGCTGTACCAGGCGCAGCTGCTGCTGCTGGCCGGCGACGGCGCCGAAGCGGACGGCGAGTCGGCCGCGCTGCTGCAGCAGGCAGACCGCTCCCGCCTGCAGCGGCTCAACGACAGGTGAGGCGGCCGGGCCGGGCGCCTCGGCGCTCACCGATGCACAGCTGGCTCCCGGTCCGGGTCATGGGCCCGGAGCCTGCTCTGTATCGCTGTATGTGCCGCATTGCCGGGCCGGCGGAGCTTTCACGAGCTGTGGGTGCTTCGCCGTTAAGATCTACATTGCAGGCTAGGTCGGGTTACGTCCGCAATGCGTGAGCGCTGTGGCGTTGTCTGCACATGAGGCCAAGCTACTAAAGCGTGGAGCGTGATGTGTTGTTTAGCGCGACACTGACCGACATTTTGGATCGTGTTGCGATACCACGCGGCGCACCGTTTACACATTGTTACACGTACTATACCCATACCCATACGCATTCTCTACCCCGATATAGGTGCGGCTTGCGGTCACGATAACCGATATCTTTCTGCTGATCCGACCACCGTTTTTGTCAATCAACGAATACGGTGTCATAGGCGTCGCTGACCGTAGGGTAGGCGAAGGCTACAGCAGACCTGCGGCGGTTTTACATCCAGGCCTCTCATCCTGACCCCAGCCCCCTCCTGACCCCAGCCCCTCCCCCCATCCTGGTCCCAGCCACGCCTCGACTCCGTTGTCCTCCGTCTGACGGCTACCGCGTGTGGGCGGCAGGTTTCTGAAGCCGGTGTGCGTGGGCCGGGCCGGCGGGCGGCGCGACTTCCCGGAGGCGCAGGAGCTGTTCCGCCAGCTGCTGCTGCGCGCCGACTCGGCCGAGTTCTCGGCGGCGCTGCGCGACCTGCTGGCCAGCAGCCTGCTCGAGCTAGACGCGCAGGCGCTGCAGCTGCCTGACTCAGGTGGGGCTGCGCGCAGCGCCGGCGCCGGGACCCGGCCGGGTATGGCCCACGCGGTTGTGCGCCTCCCCATGCTGCTGTGTGGAGCATCCCGTTGTAGTGGTGGTGGTATTCCCAATTTGTCTTGTGTTGCCAATGCAGAGCTCCATTTGAACCGTACCGATAGTGGCGTGGATAGTGAACCGTACCGAAGTCCGTGGTGCGTGACATTCACTATTTTCGTCACGTTTGAACACGCTTCTCGTTATTTGTACGATCAGAAAGCCGCGAGAAGCACAAAACGTTATGATGTGCTCACTTATCTGCCATTGGGACAGCAGTGGTACGCGCGCATGTGCGTGTCACCTGACCAGCTCTGCCTCAAACCCTTCAAATAGTGCCAACTTTTTCAAGCTAGAATTTGATGTGTGATGTGTTAAAAGTGTCGTGCCCCACCAGTCGTTCCCCCGAGGTGCCTCGCGAGCTCATCCATGTTTTCCTACAACACTGCCTGACAGTGAGCCATGTCTGACCGCTACTGCAGGCGTGCTGCCGGCCACGGTGCAGGGGGTGTCGGAGTAGGCCATCTCTGACCGCTACTGCAGGCGTGCTGCCGGCCACGGTGCAGGGAGTGTCGGTGTAAGCCATGTCTGACCACTACTACAGGTGTGCTGCCGGCCACGGTGCAGGAGGTGTCGGAGCGCATCTTCCGTCTGCGGCTGCTGGCCAAGTTCCTCGGCCTGGTCACCTTCCGCGGCCTGCACTCGGACGAGGACATCCCCGAGCAGGTGCTCACCAGCAGCGTGCAGATGAGGAACCGGGTACGTGCGCTGGCGAGGTGGTCAGCGCCGACAGTACGTGTGGCGACCTGGCACCGGGACTCGTAATGCTGCGGTGCGCGGTGGATAGTATTAAGTAGAAAGAGTATGATGCATCAGAAGCTCTACCGTGTTAGGGCTGCGCGAGACAAACAGAAGCCATGCTGTGGCGGTCAGTTTGACATTGTGCCATGCCATTGATACATTGTACTAACCTGACGCTTGCATGAAGGCATTCGACTTTAAACAACGTGTGTCAGGGTTATCCACAGTGTACGCGTGACTTTGCCGACCACCAGAACAGCCAGTCCCGTCGGGCGCTGCTGGTATGAGCTGATTGCTTATACACTAGGTTGCGGGAGAGCAGCCGTTGTGTTTGTGTGTGTGTATCCTGACGCTGTCGTGTCGGCCGGCAGCTGCCGCCTCCTCTGGACCTGCTGAGCTGCCTGCAGGCGGCCGTGCGCCGCCGCCAGCTGGTGATCACGCTGCCCTGGCTGATCGAGTACATCTGCATGATGGACCGCGTCAGCGTGCTGACGGCCGCCCACCAGGCCGTCTTCAGCCTGCTGGTGGGCCTGTTCCGCTCGCTGGGACGCGCCGCCGGTCTCACGCGCCACAACGCGCTCTTCCTGCGTCTGCAGTACGAGAACCTGTACGAGATCCACTCGCACGTGCAGAATCTGCACGACGAGGGCGACCTGGCCGCCGCCGACCGGCGCCGCGTGGACGAGGTGCGCGCCGAGTTCGGCCGCCTCTACCTCCGCCCGGCCGGCGACGCCGCCGCCGCCACCGGCCCGGACGGCCGCGAGCTGGTGCGGCCCAGCCTGTTCTAACGTGTGCTGCCCGTACCTGACCGAGCAGAAGGTGGCGCTGCTGCAGTTCCCGCGCCGGCCGCGCCTACCAGCCGTCGCCGGCGCTGCGCAAGATCATCCCGATCGCGGCGCGGGCTGCCGGCCGACGCGACGGCGGCCGCCGCCAGGCAGACGCAGGTACGTCCGCCGCCGGCCGGTCACGTGGCCGCTGGCTGACCCTCCCGAGGGTCCTCCAGGCCGGCGCTGTCCGTCAGCTCAGGGGCAGCGCGTTGCGTTACCCGTCTTTGATCAGACGGAGCTCTTTTCTCTCGGCTTTCTCCGTTCGTGACAGCCACGGCATGAGACACGCCGTTGGTCGTCGCTGTCACATGTTGTGGTGTGATTCGGCTTGTGTCACATTTTAGCGCGCTGGAGGGGAGCAAGAAGTGACATCGCTTACCCCATGATTGTGTTACCCCTTGCCTCATGGCCATCTCCCTCTGTCAGTATAATCTATCGTATTGCGTCCGACGGTGTAATTTGCTTCTCAGGTTTCTTCTCAGGGTTAGGTCTCCGCACACCTGACAGCAGCCGCGAACTCGCACAAACGCTGACGCCTCAGCTTGTAGTCACACGTGGAGCTGGCCGGTGGTCTCCAGCCCCTGTTGACACTCCGCGCGTCTGGCAGGCGGAGCTGGAGGAGGGCTTCTTTCCAGTCCGCATCACCCGTCGCTGCGGCGGACGGCCGCGTTCGTGGTGGAGCGGCTGACGTCCGCCCTGATCAAGCTGGTCCGCTCCACGCTGTTGCCGGCCGCCACGGCGCCGCTGGTGGCGCCGCTGCTGCGCCAGCTGGCGCTCCGCGTAGCGCGCGGCGCTCAGGACTACCAGGTCAAGGCACCGGCGCACGGGTCACGGGTCATGCGGCTGGCCGGTGACGGGTCGCGGGGCGGACCGGGCACGGGTCACGCAACGCAGCGGACCGGTTGCGAGTCACGCAGCGGACCGGTGACGGGTCACGCAGCGGACCGGTCACGGGTCACGCAGCGGACCGGTCACGGGTCACGGGGCGACCGGTCACGGGTCACGCAGCGGACCGGTCACGGGTCACGCAGCGGACCGGTCACGGGTCACGCAGCGGACCGGTCACGGGTCACGCAGCGGACCGGTCACGGGTCACGCGGCGGACCGGTCACGGGTCACGCAGCGGACCGGTCATGGGTCACAGGGCGGACCGGACACGGGTCACAGGGCGGACCGGTCACGGGTCACGCGGCGGACCGGTCGCGGGTCACGCAGCGGACCGGTCATGGATCACAGGGCGGACCGGACACGGGTCACAGGGCGGACCGGGCAAGAACCGTGTTTTGTTCCCACCTCCAGCCTTCAGCGAAGAATGAACCTCGAATCTGTTTACGCAGTCAATGACGTTTAGCGAGTCTGTTCCGTGAAAATGTCCATGGTGTGGTGAAATTCATCACCAAGGTTCCGTGTCATTTACGAGGGCAAAAAGGATGCGGACTCATCGATTTATGTCATGTGTGACATACAACCCTCGTGACAGTGCAGCTTTGTGTGTGCATTAGCATTGGGATGCAATGCATTGGCTAGACGTCAGCGATCTGGACGCTCCCAGGTTGGCAGGCACGTCTTGTCGCAACCTGTACTGCATCGTTTATTGGCAAATGGGTCTTACACGCGGCCCCTTCTGTTCTCTCCCCCCCCCCCCCCCTCAGAGCTGGCTGCAGACCCGTCTCTCGGAGCTGGTGCTGGAGCAGCACGCTGCCCTGCTGGCCGACCTGTCCAGCTCGTGCGCCGAGCGCGTGCGGCCGCTGGTAGCCGCCGCGCTGGGCGCTCTGCTGGTGGGCGAGGAACTGACCGAGGGCGCGCGCGACACCTGCCACCGGCTGGCGCAGGCCGGCGTGCTCAAGCGGGTCAACTGTTGGCTCAACACTAA
>NW_023596136.1:40809980-40869500 GCF_011947565.3 Pollicipes pollicipes
CGGTGGTCGGCGGTCTTTTATTAAATCGACGACGTATATACCGAGAACGCGTGGGTTTGGAGAGTTTTGGCATCCGCGACATTTTCTTTATCACTCGCTGTTTTCACTGCAGAGCCCGGCACCAGTGCCTTTGGTCGTGGAGGACACTCAGATCGAACTCTGGACGACCGGGCAAGTAACCGGATCACCACTAGATGGCACCAGCAGAGCTCTGGTGCTTCCCACCAGCTTGCGGCTACCACCCAACGCCTTGACTCGCCTGAGAGGCACGATTCTGGTTGCCTCGCTGGAAGACAGCCAAGTTTTCTCAAGGTGGGAAGCAACTCATTTTTCCGTCCTCCACTGCGTCTATAGTGATTCGCTGAACATAGTCTATCAATGAGCCAACAGTAATCTACTGCGTCTGTCAGACCAAACGCTGCCCATCCCGAATTGCGACGCATGTGATCTTGGCATTCTTACACCGCCACGCCTCACATTGCACATAACAGCGTATTTGACCGTTTTTATGGCTACGTGGCTCGCTGAAAACGTCATTTGACGTCAAATCTGTTCAGAGATGGCTTACGACATCAACGGAGCTTTGAAGTTTGGTCTCGTCTCGCTTCCAGGTTTGGCAAGAACGCTGCACACTGTCTGAAGAGAAACGACCCTTTTCAACCGGCATTCGAAGTCGACTTGATCAAGCTGGAGGAGTCGATAAGCCGATGCGAACCAGTACTGGTGAGCGGTTCATGTCCCATTCGCATCACATCCGCAAGCACCATCAATCATTCGGTCGCAAAGTCCTCCTTTGGAAAGAGCACTAGTACGGAGTTTTTCGGCGTAGTATAAACGAGGCGTTCACAGGCGTGACATTTGCCAGGTGTCATCATGTGGATAATGCACAAAACTGAGCTAGTGCGGCCATACACCTGGTAGGGACATCAATGGGTTTTTATCAGTGTGTTATTTTTCAGGAGTAGATCAATCGACTCACAGCATTCGCGCATCCATTCACAACTAACGTTGCTTCAAAATTTACAAGATATGGACCGGTCAACCTGACAATTTCCTTAGCACCAAATCGGTGGCGAGACATTCATGGCTTGTCAATGTTATCCAAATCATCGTAAAAAAACGCAATATTTGGGGTGGACGCTGGTCACGGCACAACCATTCCAGTTTAGGATATAGTGTCTTGTATTCGAGATGGGTTTCAAGGAAGGTAAAACCAGCCGCTCTCCGGTCCAATGTTGCCACACCTAAAAGCCGCGCCGTTTGTGAGTTACGACGGGTCGCGCAGCCGAGTTACCGGTCGTCGAGAATCGGACCCAATTTCGGTCGGTGGTCCTCAGCTTTTCTGCAATTTGAAAATGTTTTCTGTTCCGTGTGTTTCGTGTATTATTCCAGGCGTATTTGGATGCTAGTTGAGTGGGAAATGCTAAATTGTGGTGGCATTAAAGTTTGGCAGGAAACGCTGCTCTTGTCAACAAGTGCGCACGCAGAGAAGCAGGGCAAAATGTTGCGCCTGCAGAACGTGACATGCAGCGTATGCGCGCTTAAAATTCTCGCCAAATGAAGAGTTACACAGATCTGAATGGTGCGAAAAGATCAACACGCCCGAACCTAATCCCGAAAAAAATTAAGGAGGGTGACGGACAGAGTCAGACAGATATCGCGCTGTGTTTGGAAAATGAAAAGGACGTCACTCTCATCCTCCTGCAAAGGGCACCGATACATACGATTCCCCTCACGTACAATTTTGGGTGACATACGTATAAGTTATGATTGCAAGGGCTGCAAGTTCCTTAACTAGCTGTTTCAAAATTTGCGAGTTGTAATAGCTACTTAAATAGTATGTCTAGTATTACGCTGCCTGGTTTTATTTCCAAGAGAGGAGTTGATAAGCTGTGTACGGAGACCGGTTTTAAATGCGTAAGTTCTGGTCTCGTGGGGTGATCTCGATGTCATTAATGACATCAGTAGTGAAGGAGAAGTTTCTAAAGTCTCACAGCATCGACGCCACCATTTCATATGTCGTAAGCAAAACATGGTCATACATTGTAAGAGACATGTCCCCCTGCAGCCGTTCCTGTCAGTGATTTGCCAGCGGCAGCACCGCGCGCTATCAGATCAGCGCCGACGTTAGTGTGATCAGCGGCCGACGTTAGTGTGATCGCGCCGACGTTAGTGTGATCAGCGCAGAACTTTCACGGAGAGTCCATCGTGCAGGGACTCGCTTGGGCAGTTCAGCTTTTCTAGTACATCCGCAGAGCCTCTTCTGGCTGCGTCGTTCAGGCGCGCCGCGCTTTCAGTCCCCAACTGACGGAGGAAAAACTTCGATCGTCTCCGACCGACCGCAGTGGACATTTCGTTCTGTTCTGTTACGCCCCCGGCCTGTCCGCGACCGGACGTCACGGAAGCGCTGGTGCAAGCGGACGGGCAAGTGGCGCTCTCAGAAACCGACTTCTACTGGATGAACAGGTGGGAGGATTGAACAGGTGCTCATGACTCAAGTCACGAGCTGCGCATCTCTGGCGGGCTGGTTTGGTGGGCATTCCAGCTGTCCGTGCGTTGTGTAATGTGTTCCACGCCCTGTTGTATGGCGCCATCAATGTGATGTATATGTTCTACACCGTCTGAGTCGCCGCATCTGTCAAAGTGCCCATGCTGGTGAAATGCCTTCGCTTTCCCGCCCAATATTGGATGAATCACAATGCCTTAAGGTGGTGCTATCGGGTACTGCTTCGAATCTAACAGCCTTTTTCACGTCCCGCTGCGCTCTGCATAGGTCGCGGTGACGTCTTGTCAGATGGCTCGCTCTGTGCTCGGCTGCGCAGCATCATCAACGTAGCGCGAACAGGCGTACTTAATACCTTCTTCTGGAAACGATTGAAGAAGTCAGTGATGACCAGGGAAGACCATACAAACGGAAAAGCACACCTCCGAAGCTGCACGCGAGCCATTTCGCCTGCTGCATCCTTCATCCTATCCCACACGGCGACAAGTCTCTACAATCAGTTTAGCGGCTGTCTTTTTGGCTGCAGCTCCGACCCGGTGGCCCGGCTGGCGCGGCAGCAGTACGAGGTCACCGC
Organism: Pollicipes pollicipes; assembly: GCF_011947565.3. Classification (NCBI taxonomy): domain Eukaryota; kingdom Metazoa; phylum Arthropoda; class Thecostraca; order Pollicipedomorpha; family Pollicipedidae; genus Pollicipes; species Pollicipes pollicipes. Next base: position 40,813,058 of record NW_023596136.1, read on the forward strand.
CGCGGTCGCCCTGGTGGCCGTCAACATGACCTCGGGTGAGGTGGTGCAGTTTTCGGGGCGGCCACAGCTGGACGAGCTGCAGCAGTGGGTGACCGCCGTCCGCGCCGGCCTCATCACCGGGAAAGGTCAGGACTGAGCCTCGCTCGGGTCAGCGAGAGCGCTGCACCGGGAGAGGAGAGGGCGTAACTTTGCGGTACGAAACGGCCGCTGGTGGTGAGTAGTTTCAGACATCAATTTACGGCAAGAACTCCCCTTCACGTCACAGGCTACCACGACAAATGTCCTCCTGCACAGATGTTGCAAGAGCCCACGCAAAAGCCATACGCATGAAAGGTCAACTCTGATATTAAAAATGACTTAATCATGCTCTTTTGTTTCCTTGGTTTTGACACTTCTATGAATCCGCGAGCTCATCAGGTGTTGGTGGGTACCACTTAAACGTCAATCACCCTGTCAGAAAACAGTGACGTCCAAGTAGACATCGGAGCTGATGGCACATTGTCATGTGATGTCCTGTGTTTCAAGTCCCGTCTGTTCTCCGGCTTTCAGTGCTTCTGAAGCCAGAGCAGTGGCATCCGGTGCTGCCACCTATCGACTTTGGTTCTCCGGCAGCGACTCTGGCTCCAGGGGGCGACGCTGCCGAGACGCTCGCTGGCTTTCAGGGTGCTTCCGATGGTGAGTGCTGCAGAACCTCCCGGCCGCGGAAGTCATGGCAGGCGTTGGTGTCGGTGGTGAGTGCTGCAGAGCCTGGCAGCGTTGGTGTTGGTGGTGAGTGCTGCAGAACCTGGTAGGCGTTGGTGTTGGTGGTGAGTGCTGCAGAACCTCCCGGCCGCGGAAGTCATGGCAGGCGTTGGTGTCGGTGGTGAGTGCTGCAGAACCTGGCAGGCGTTGGTGTTGGTGGTGAGTGCTGCAGAACCTGGCAGGCGTTGGTGTTGGTGATGAGTGGTGCAGAACCTGGCAGGCGTTGGTGTCGGTGGTGAGTGCTGCAGAGCCTGGCAGGCGTTGGTGTCGGTGGTGAGTGCTGCAGAGCCTGGCAGGAGTTGGTGTTGGTGATGAGTGGTGCAGAACCTGGCAGGCGTTGGTGTTGGTGGTGAGTGTTGCAGAACCTGGCGGGCGTTGGTGTTGGTGGTGAGTGTTGCAGAACCTGGCAGGCGTTGGTGTCGGTGGTGAGTGCTGCAGAGCCTGGCAGGCGTTGGTGTCGGTGGTGAGTGCTGCAGAGCCTGGCAGGAGTTGGTGTTGGTGGTGAGTGCTGCGGAGCCTGACAGACGTTGGTGTCGGTGGTGAGTGCTGCAGAGCCTGGCAGGCGTTGGTGTCGGTGGTGAATGCTTCAGAACCTGCCGGTCGCTGCAGTCATGGCAGGTGCCAGTGTCGACAGTGATGCGAAAATATGATTGAGCAATCTTTGCGGTACAATAGTCAGACATGACAACCCAAACCACCTATGCATGCACATGCTGGGTGCAAGGAAGGAACAGCAAATGTAGGATGACGCGCATGAAGAACGTGAAGTACACCACCATACGAGAATGACAATATGACTGAGGCACAGGCCAGCCAACTGATGTGTATAGTTCTGCGTTTGCTTTGTTTCATTAGCTCTTTAGAACAGCCTGCGGTTGAGATCACATGTTCTAAACGCATGCCATCTTCCTCAGGCTCTCACGGCCGCCGGGGGGAGCTGTAACGACGGCACATGTCCTCCGCGGCGTCGTGGTGCAGCAGCCTGCTGCTCCGGTCGGAGATCAGAACAGAACAGAGATCCGTGTACAGAGGTCTCCAGCATCCGAGTATGGCTTTCATGTGGCCGACAGTTTCCTCGGCAATGTGGATCTCCTCGGATTCTAATTAGACAGACAAGTATGTGTATTGCAATGTGCTCTCATGTGAAGATGTTTTCTTCGCAGGTTTGCGTCAATACATGAACGCACATACGTCTGCTAAATACTTATGTCCAATATATGCAGTCTGCCGGCTTTAGCTTGTCATTTCCACGGAAGAACCAAGTCTAACTCCGAATCCACCCGTCGACTGACTTCTATTCTAAACGTGTTCGTGCAACTCTTGATCAGTGTATTTTTAAGCATCTGGAAAAGACTCCGCTCGTACCTCTGGAATACTCGCCAGTTGGGGTTGCTTACCACGTTTGTCACGCTGGGGAATGTGGTAAATGTAGGTTTGCGTGTGGCTTAGTGTCGAATCGAATTCACATAACCATTGCAAATATCGTACACACTTACGTGACCCTCAGAACTAGAGGACTTCACGGGATGGGCAAAGCCATGGTACCCATGTGGGCGGTAGCGGGTACATCGGTAGATCGCTATACGACACATGGATAGATTTTGGGTACATTGCGGGCACGGGTATGGTACTGGTAAAACGTTTACAAAATATCAGATAGATACTTCAGGAAATACTGCACAATATTACTGGTTACGCTTCTTTTAGTTACGATTAGAGCAGACTCTCAGGGGCGAGGCAAGAATTTTTATTGTGGGGAGGCGGAACTGGATGAGAACGCATCACGCTGATTTTGAACTGTTATTTTCGGCTAGCTGCTATTTAACCGCTATTTTGTGATTATTTAACTCCTATTTTCCCACTGGGGCTATTTATGGCGAAAAAAGACAAATGCAGGCCTAGGGGCGACGCCTCCCGCGCCTTCCACCTGCCCACCTCCGCCTTTGACTGTGGCCTGTGTGTCACACCATGTTTGCAATCATTAGTGCGAGAGGATGGGTTTGGATGTAACAATTTCTGACAGCATTTTTTAATTCAGAGCTTAAGACCTCGGAAAATGTAAATGGGTGGGTCATGGGCAAATTTCACTGAATTGGAATGATCACGGGTGGATATGGGAACCGCGTCATGGCCGGTGGATCGACTGGGTAAAGGAAATAGAAGAAAGCAAAGGAAGTCGAAGGAAGCGTAGAAAGTGGAAGGAAGCAACGGAAGACCTCTAAGGCCTCAAATCCAAGCCATCATAAGTTGAGAGTTCTCACACTGACAGTGAGCAAACGAAGCTACGGCTTGGTGAAATGGCCTGAAAGCTAGTTGAAAATATCATCCCCAGCGAATAAACTTTGCCAAGTGAGATATGTAAAATGGGTCGCAGTCCAAAAATGCATATTAAGTTCAAATTTAGTTATCATTCCGAAAAGTCCAGCAATCGCCCTCAAACCATTATTTTAGGCCAAAAACACAAATATAATGTATCAAGACGAGTACAACTGTAGTTTCCAAAGGCGCACACTGAAAAACATAGCGTACGTTGCAGCATCCTTTGCATCAATGAGCACTTCAATGAGATTTATCTGCTGCTTCATTAATAACGCTGTCTTGTTTCTGTTTGGCATGACAGACAAGCATATAAATTCGCGTTATGTGTTGGCGTCGAAAGAGGCATCTATGGCAGAGAGAGGCATTAATGCTGTATCTATGGCAGCGTTAATTCTGTTCTCATTTCGCACATCGATGATCATAGCAAAGGTTTTTGGACATTTCTGGTTTCGAATTGCTGAAAGTTAGTGAAAGGAACCGATCCTACGGTACGGTCCTATCCTACCATCCTACTACTATCCTACGACAAAATTGTATGCATTGAATCAAGGATCCCACTCTTCAGTACCTCCTCCGAAATCTGAAATCAAGCGCGGGCTGGTTGTCCTAGCGTTGCGTTTGCTGCACATATCGCTCACGTTCTTCAAACACGCATCACAGATTATTACGTGCAGGGGTACAACGCGAACGAACCTGGTCCTTCCAAACTGTGACGTAAGCGGCTCACGCCATCCCGATTGGTTGAAGTCCAAGTTCATTGCCCTGAAGGCAGTATTTGTTTGAAGTGTTTGAGCCGTGCAGATTGACGCCGAAAGTGCAAAGTGGTTGTAGAACAGTCCATGGGTTTATTTCCCAGCCTGGCACTGAGCTGCATCTTTCCCGCGCTGCAACATGTAGTGTAACATTGCGTTCACCCTTGGTTCGCATGCGACCTTGCCGTTGATGCCCTACTTAATCTGCAGTCATTAATCTGTGTTAGGTACCAGCCGTGCAAGCAAATGCAGCGCACATAGTCTTGATTCTAATGACACCTGTCTTTTGTTTTTCGCGTCGTTAATATCAGCAGCCATAACTAAAAAATATTGATCACGCTGGCTAATGGCGAGCAAATCACCTTCTGAACGTCGTGACCAAGATTGTGCTGCTTGAACGGCCCGGCCAGACCAGTAGCCCCTTTTTCAGGCCAGCAGCGTGCTGTATTGTGTTTGTTACTCGCATCACTCGTCCCACCCCGCATCGCTGTCATTAACCCAGCCGTTCAGCCGCGCTTGATGCCCTGTGCCCTGTGGCTGCCGGCTCCTCAACCAGCAGCCTCTCACTACCCGCGAGCCCAGTCCTGCCTTCTTTGCCTGCGTTTCTTCCGCATGCTTATCCTAAATAATCCGCCTCCATGCCATGCATTGAATTATTACGACGGGCCGGTCGTCGCCTTGCGTGCTGGCTTGAACGCATGAATTGTAAACGTAAGGTTAGTATCTCCATCCAAATGATCAGATATTGGCGGAGAGAGCTCTTATGTCTCCTTGATACACTTTGATCGTGATATGAATAAATTTTCCAAGGTATGGCTGTACCTAGATAGTTTGCATGCTCTGGATCCGGTCTTATGGATCCAACCGCGAGAAAGCCTCCAACTTGATCATCCCGGTTGAGCCGTCACCTGTTTCAAGAGTTCGCCTGTTGCAGCCACATAATCATAACTTTCTATAACAAGCCACTCAATGCTTAAAGGGAATGTGTCACAGTTGCATATATTGAGGCAAGCATCAGATATGATGAAACAAGGTCACTTATAACTATTGGTATACTTTGCAAGTAGAAAAGACTGCTCTAGGCAGCACAATTATTTGTTTTCATCGTACCTTGCGCAACATTGATTGAGAGCCATTTGACGGCCGTTATGACCAGAAATCGTGCTCACAAACGTCAGATATGAACGCCTCGGCAATTTTATTTTTCTTGGCCTTGATCGCCACATGCCTTATGGAACGGCAGGATTTGAATGACGCAATTATGATGTCATGAATGCCAAGTTGACTTGAAATGCTCCTTCCGGAATACACTTCTCATTTTCTTGGGCGTGTAGCTCAGAAACTAGAGGGCTTAGGTCTTAAGAAAGGCTGGGTTGTGGATGGTTTTCAAGATGGTTTTCAAGATGGCCATTTTATCTCAAAATCCCAATAACGTGATACGCTCCTTTTGAACATTAGACTGCAATGCGTTTGCATACGGGCTTTTCAAAGCGTGACTTTTCTGGAGTATTGCAATGTTAACCAAATCCACCTTGCGGACATCTTAAGTAAAATCGCTTTATAGCCAAATAACGAAATTATCAGCACGATACACGGGAACCTGTTCCCTACTAACAAGTCGTATAGCACTGATCTAAACCTGTGCCTGATCTCGAAAGCCCTGCATCGCACCGACCTGAAAGCAGCACGGCTCGAAGAGAAGACAACGGCCAATGATGCCGGCTAGGTGCGGGATGGTGTGCAGCCAGCCAAGCGCACTCGACATCACGCCATTGATGGGGCTTTTAACTTATTTAAATGGATGCCAGATTTTGACAACCGGAGCAAACATGTGAACCCAACTGAGCAGTGTAGGCAACTGTGCTGCATAGGGCTGTTGGACTCATGAACCATCCATTGATCAAGCTGGGTGCGGCCACCATCACGCTTCCAAAACCTCCAGCGTGTCTGGAAGCTTTTTACGCACCCGGCGCTGACTGGCTGGTGACCACCGGAGGCATATTTCGAGATTTTGGAGAAGGTTGGCTGAATCACCTACCCAAGAATTCATGAGACGATAGAATATAAACCTTTCTACTGGGTCATTCCGCAACAACACAACAACACACCGGTGCTGAGGCACCCCCCAGATCGACATCGTTTGTTGGAAGGTCAGCGTCATGATCCGAGGTCACCAGAAAACTTGGGCTCATCCGTCCGTCCGAGGGGGGCACGAAGCTGACCACGACGTGCCGAGGGTCGGACCGGACGTCACGGACGAGGTTTTGGTCCGTTGCAACATGCTCATCAGCCACGAATGTTGAAATCCTTCGTCTTCGCCTTCAGATGGGAGAGTTTAACAAAGAAAGGAAGCAAATGACAACCAGCCATGAATGGTTGGAGGGAAAGCCACAATCAATGCAAGCACATCTAAGTAGCACTTCAACTCGTCCAATGATATATACAGTATGCCTCTCCTCAGCCTCCTCTAAGAGGCATACTTTGGCGACAGGGCGCAGGGAAGTGCCTCCTCCCGCCGACCTCAACTCCACAGAACGAGCGACGCCGTCCGTGCCCGGAAAAACTCTCACGACTCGAGCCAATGGCCAAAATCCTCGCGGGGCATCTGCTTCCATCATCAATAGAACGTCCCCTTTCGAAGGCTTCTGATGTCATGGAGCGACTTCTGACGATGCATCAATGTAGGCACATATTCTCGTCTCCACCTCTTTCAGAAGTGGTTTGCCAGGACTTGGGCTTGACGCCAGCGGCGTCTGCTGTTGATCTCCTTGGGCTGGAAAACTCCTGGCGACTTGTTGACGCCGGCACATCCGAGCAGGAGGTGACTCAGCGTCAGCGACTGAGTATCAGTGGCGTCAGAGCTGACGCATGTGAGGGGTCGTCCGTTCGCCACGGACTGCACTTCTCTGTATGCTGCTGCTTTCTGTGGTTGGCGCAGCAGGCTCTTTTCCAGGGATCGAAGTCGGCTGATTGCCACTGACTTGTTGTTCGACAAGGTGACGCCGTCACTCTTTGATGAAAGTCTTATCTCGTGTCTATTGTCCAGCCTTCACGAGGTGCTTTCTATGATTTGTACTGCTCTGATGTCGTCTTGTGATCTGAAGTCTTCATCATCGAACTCACTCCCAAATGCTTCAGTGCTCCACCATTCTTGGAGCAATGCTGACATCTCATTATCAGCTGTCATCTTGTTGATGAACATCATTTGGTGCGTTCTCTCTGGTACGAAGTCCTTTACAAAACCAATTATGGTCCATCCAAAAGCGGTTCTGAAGCCCACTGGTTGACCGGCTTTGCCCTTTCTTACCTCAAACTGAAGAACAGCTTCAATCACATTGGCACCGAGCAGAAGCTGCACTTTCTTCCCTGCACAGTCTAGGAGATCAAGCTTTTGAAGGTGCTTCCATTCGGGTTTCTTTTTCTGGAGTCGGGGGACTGTGACATTAATATCGTTCACCGAGAAGACCTCGGGAACATCATTTAACATCACACTATCACAATGGAACATCACACTATGGTCAAACAAATCCTGGTACCATCGTCTCCTGATGAAATCCTGGTACCATCGTCTCCTGATGTCGCAATCTCCAGCTTCAGTTTCGTCGAGCTCTGTCCAAAACCATGTCCTTCAACAGTTTGCAGACGGAGTGTTTGCCGTTCTCCACGAAGATCAAGTCGTGTCATCACATCCTCTGACATCAGGGATGTTTGAGAACCAGGGTCAAGTAAAGCACAGACTTTCATGGACTTGCCGTGACTGCCGATGATGGTGACCTGTACAACCTGCAGAAGAGTTGTTACAGCATCGCTTTTCAGTGAGGCTGCAGCCACCACACGACTTTCTTCAGGTTTTGGACACAAAACCTTACGGTGGGTCCGAAGGGTCACCCTTGTGTTTCAATGCAGCACATGGTGGTGTCTCATCTTGCAGTTATCGATACCACATAGCTTTGTGAAGTGGCAATTTCGAACACCATGTCCCTTTTTCAGGCCAAAAAAGCAGCAGCCAGAGCTGGCAATGAATCATCATCGACCGTCATCTGCACGACGGCAGGACACACGCTTACTCCATGCTACCCGTTGCAGCTTGCACAGATCCTGCCAGCGGCCATGGCCTCCGTGACCAGAGCAGTTCGCTCGACTGCCTTCTTCTCACTCTGGCACCGCTGCATGTGTCTCATGGGGTTCCTCTCAGCTCAGCATTAAGCTCTTCCAACTTTTCTAAAGCGTGATCAAGTTCAGAACTGAAGGAAATTACCTGCGGTCTACTACCTCTACTGTCGATCAGCACGGAAGCTCTTCTACGAGCTCTTGTCAGGACACTGAGCAGCCTACCACGTTTCTGTTTCAGCTCCGTAACCGACATTGTGGCCAGAAGACAAACAATAAGTAGAGTGCAGAAACAATGGAAGTAACGTAACAGTAATTCACTTCACCATCAAACTTCAACGTCCGAATTGCGTGCTTCAGGAACGTTTTGTTCAACACGGAAGCATGGAGACTAACTGAACCGCACTGCTGCACTGTGAACCCCTACCAAGGTCCTGTGACGGACTGTTGCTAGCAGGCTTACAAAACTGAAACAATCCAGCGAATCGAAAACCCTGAGAAACCGATTTGCACGACAGCATTGGCGGAAGCGACAATATCATGCGACCTGTGCCACAGAAACATAGAAAGCAGTGAAACAGCAGACTATGATCAAAAACCCTCACACTCGAGTCTTACACTCTCTCACATGCGGGTCTTAACCGTTTCGTTAATTTTGAACATGCATGTTTGCACTTTATGAGCTTTCATCATACCTTGGGTACATGTGTTGCATTGAATGTGAAAGGAAATGGCGAATTAACATGGTCCATGGGAGATAGTTATTGAGGGCAGAAATACAGGTGGACACAGGTAGCAAGTTTGAAACTGTCATCGACGGCGGAAAAAAAGACTTAAAGACATTTGTCTTTTCTCTTAAATACTTCTTTTTCTTTTTGTTTCTGAAACAAACACAACATTGTCATCCAGTGAAGTAAGCACGCTGGCATACGGAGCCAGAACACAGTAGATCTAGAAGTGACAGCAAAGTTATCGTTCCATATCACTTGTAAACACATGGAATACTAAATTATGACAATGTATCTTGACCTAAGTAAATGCACACATAAGATGATACATTAACTAAATACAGCTCTCTTACCAAAGCTGTTCCTACTATCGTCGTTACCGAAACAGGCGGCTTCCAGCGACGCATTTCAAACCTCGCGCCACTCGCCACGTCATCTGACCCCGGAGCAAAAGGGTTCGCTTAACTACACTAACGGCCGCACAGCGAGGCAGTGCCACCTGCCTGTAGTCCTCGTCGCTGCACCATCTATCGTCCCTGCTCGGATGTCATCTACGGAGCACGCAGACGCAACCCTTGTGCACGCAACAAACAGGGTGATAACTCCGCAACCATAGCACATGTGTCAATAAGAAACGGCACTAAGTAGGCAATGCAATGATGCTGTACGTGGGACATGAAAAGGAAAGTTGAATTAAAGGTACATTCATTGAATAACTATGATGATGTCTAGGATATTTGATTTGTTCGACCGCAGCAACGTAATTCGTTCCTAAGTTGACGTCTCTTTCGAACCATCAGAACCTGCAATGTTCCAAATCAACCTTCAATTCTACACCGAACACCACCAAAAGAAAGCGGAACTTTCTATAATTAATGAGGTATATAAAATAATACATCACAATATACAAATTAATAATGTATTTTATTATATGTAATATATAATAAGTAATATATAATAATAATATGAATAAGTAATATAAAATATATGAATTAATTGATATATATCAAATATAAAATAAAACGCGCACAGGACGGACGTGATTACACTCGGACGGGCCGGCGAGGCGCGGCGCCCTCGGCCGGCCGAACAGCGATCTAGCCTGCCCCCTGTATGCCGGCTGGCTCAGCTCACGCTATCAGTACCAGTGCACGCTAACACGCTACCACCTTCTTGCTACCAGTAATTGTCTGCCCCTCCCGCGCTGGTCCAGAGAGGTGATTCCAGCATCTGGTGTGATTGAAAGATGATGGTGTCGCGGCTATCAGCTTGCTCTCTCACATTCAATGGCGTCGGTCGTCCCAACTGTGGTTCAGTTCGAGGCATGAGCTTTGTCCGGATGGACGGTCTAACGTGAACAGCGATTATGAAGTGCTCGTACAATTTAAAAGACGGGGTTTGTGTTGAGCCGTTTTACCTGGAGCACAAAGCGCCAATTAGGGAATGAAACCTGTGACTACTGTGTCCGATGTTGACCACCGTTCGCGTCTGGGACCTATATTAATTCGCTCCAGAAGCATACAACGGCAAACAATGATCCTTCTTGCTCAAGTAAAGTGCGCACCCTGTGTGCACCATTGCGCACCCTCCTGGCGACAGGCTACAGCCCGTGTTTGGTCGATTTAATCCTCGGACTAAACGGGTTAACACAAACGATGCCTGTTTCTAAAATCTGTACTATCCAGGCGAAGCCCACTCCGCTCACTGAACCGCAGCTGAGACGACTCATCGGGTACGAGGGAGACGGCTGATGACAGCGACGCAGTCATCTCTCGAACAATGACTGCTGCCGTCTGAGTCGTCTTTCTATAACAGCACGGGAAAGGGGCCGACTGCTGCTGGCTCCACCAGTGCGGGAAGGGCTGGCCGGCAGGTGGCCGGGTACCGCGCGAGGCCCGCCGGCCGGGAGCGCCGCACCGCACCGTCCGGTTGTAGCCGCAGTCGCGCTGCGCACGCGAATAGCGGGTCCTCATTTTTCTGTTCATTTTTTCCGATGTTTAATGAGATGGCAATTTCAAAAGTCTAGGGCTCTAGCGAATCGAAAATGTCATTAAAATTGGAAATTGAATTGTTTGTGGCGGAAAATCCTTCTTATCCAATGATCGTGCTACTAATCTAACATTCTAGTCTCGCCACCCAGAGCGTGGTAATATCTAAAAAATGTCGTTTTTATTGAAAAATATGCTATGGCTGCTGAGCTATCATCACTTTAATATGCCATTTCCGTCATCACCTCATTTTCTGATGCCACCAATGAGGGTCAACGTTTAGGCGCAAAAGTACTGAAAGCTTCAGAATCATGATGAAATGCGTTATAATCATAAAATCACGATCAAAACCAAGTTTCGTTTAGTTCTAAGATCGAATACGTAAAATTACACGTTAGAGGTTGAGTTGACGTGTAATGACCCGATTCCTTCACTTTGTTTTTAAGAGAGACCTCTAGAACCCTTCGCGGGCTAGATAAGCTCAAGTGCGCGCACTATGCATATATGATAGCTAATGACCTTGATCACCTGCGTAAGTTTTGTGGCATGTATATGGAACCGAAAGTCTCATGTGTTTCTTAGAATTGGAACCCCCAAAAATGATGAACTAAAGGGATAATGGGAGGGTAGCTTTCATTCGCAATGGGCACTTGCCGGGCGCACCTAGGACCCCCACGGGTGCTGGTGGGATGGGTGAAGAGGATTCCACTCCTGCAGGCACCAGGGACCACTGGGCTCTTACCAATACAACGTGGCTTCCATGGAACTTGCCGACACGACACCCAGCGCAGCACCAACATTAATTCATTCTCGGGGCGTAAGGCCTGACTCCGTTGCTATTTCATTTGCCAATGGGTGCTACGGTGTGCGCAGACGCTGCCCTGCGCTGACGTGCTCGGAGTCTATCATCGCGCCGGTCACGAGCTCTTTGAAGGTGACCGCGGGGCGTGTGCAGTGCGAATGCGCCTTCATTTTCTCATTACCGTTCGTCAGGGTTACTGACTTAGATACATTCATTGCGGCCTTGGCCACTATTGAAGGCCAACTGTGCTGGTAGCTGTGATGTGTTAATCTGTGGTCACAGGCTGGCTTCAGGATTTTGAATATCTAACTCATTGGTAAATAAACTGTTCCAAATGAAACTGAAAGTAAAACCAAGCATCTTATCGGGCTAACATTATATTTAACTTCAAGGACCGATGGCTGGCGGATGTTATGGCGTAAGCCGCTGGACAGCCATGGCAATGGACCCGCATATGGGATTCCGCTACGTGCGATCGCACAGTCGCGCGGGACGCATGACTCGTTCGCTCATGTCGTTCGCCCATGTCATGTCGTTCGCCCATGCCGCTCTACCGCACCGAACGCCCAACAATTCCGCGCCTTACTGGTGTGGCCGACAGGGAGCTTCGGTAAGCCTGGTGCGAGAATTGGGTGCCCTTGTGTACGAACTTCACAGCTATGCTGTCCCCCCCCCCCTTCTTCTATCACCCCAATCGGCAGGCGCACCGGAGTCACGACCTCTCTACCCCTATTCCCCGGGCCAACCCCCCGGACTGCGACGGTGTCATCAGGCGGCGTGACGTCACGATCACGTGACGGCGGCCAGACCGACGCCACCTGTCCGTTCTCCTTCCCAGGAGCGGTGCCGACGGGAGGCGTCGCCGACGCCGGGTGTCCGCGATCAGTCGGCCCTGCGTCTGCCTGAAGTCAGCACACAGCGACCCGCCGACGCAGGTGTGGGTCGATTTGGGCGCCGAAATCGCAGGTTACGCCGCGCCGCGCGGTTGTCGTCGTTACGACCCCACTGCAGGTACGACAGTGTGCCGTGCTGGTGACGTCACGGGCGGTAACGATCGGCGTGCCGCGAGGAATGTTGTGAAAACAGGTCAGCGCCCACCGCTTTGTTACAGGCGGCCGCCGGCGCAATGGGCCGCGGCTTATCAGTGGACTTGTAGGTTGTTTTCGACGAGGACACTGTCCCGCTATGGGCGTACTGCAGGCTCGATGGCGTTGAAACGACATTCGTTAAACTGTGAAACGGGTTTCCCAGGAGAGTCTCTTCGCGTGTTTTGGAAGGTTTCAAGTGCCCGCTGCAGTGAAATTAGAGCGGAAACTAAATGTTTCAATAGTGGCACATTACAACAGGGGGCCACATTTCTGGAGCAATAGGCCTTTCATGCATGCGATGGCTACGGTTACAGATCATGTTGCCTTGCGTTGGCATACAAAGGCCCCTTGGCTGAATTTGGAAGCGTCCTTCGTAAATCGGAAGCATCCTGCTTTGGATTAGGAGGACCCTCTATGCATCGGGAGACCCCTTTTTGGAACAGGGGCCCTGTTTTAGGGTAGCGAAGCCCTTTCTGCATAATCAGAAAGCGCCATTCTGGATCTTTTAACCAGTATTTATTTACGTGGATGTTAGGCATGCAGCAGTTTGATGAGGGGACACATGCCGTCGGTTGCCCCCCCCCCTCTCCCTCTCCTCTTAAAAACAGCACTGTGCAGGAGCATCTCCCCTGCAAGGAGGCTCCCAGGACCCCCCCCCCCCCCAAGCTCGCAATCCGTGGCGCCGTCCCTGGACAGGTAGATCCACGCAGCAGACCAGTCGGCTGGTCAATGAGCAAGGCGTCCGGAGTACACTCAGAGAATGTACGAAAGAGAACGTTCCATATTTGAAGATATTGAGCCCATTTATACCACCTTGGAGATATTGAGCTCACCTAGAATCATTGATATAGTTATAAGTGGAGTGAACTGCTCTAGACAACAAAATTTCCTATTCACTTTTTGCTTTTGCTAATACAAATTTTCGTATTCTATTTCTCTAAATAAATTCGGTTAATTTCCAATTAGGAGATATATTTCAAGGGTCAAGGTGGTGCACATGTCTGAACCAGCGCAACCCTGCATCATTTGCATTATTCTAAAACAATGCAGCAGTATCCCCGGGGGTTTAGAATTTGGGCCCTTTTTATGCACATCTCACGAGGTTTCCAGTTCAATTTCACGTGTCTGGTGTTTTCCGAGCGTCTGCAAAGCCGTGCTATTGCCATGGAGAGGACTAATTGCGTATATCAAGCACGGGTTTCCTTAAGTATGACCACCTAAAAATACACCAGGCACGTAGGCATTAAGTCACCAGCAGGTTCCATCGGTCAATCAGATCCGTTAAATCATTGCCGGCTCTTCAGCTGGGAAATGATCGAGCACAGGGGCGCAGTTTTGCAAAATGAGTTGGGAACAGGTACTGAACAGCGAAAAACTACTCAAGCTATCACGAACATGTACACCAAAGGCGGGTTCCTGTCCGCGTATGGGCCTCTCTCTTCTCGTTGTTGTGGGAGCTGGAACCCAACTTGGGATGGAAGGAGTGGGTCTGAATAGGGTCTTGTGAGATAACTTCTCCGAAGGTCTATCAGACCAAGTTCGTATCGTTAAAAGATTAGGCTGGGGCATATCTTTTTCCTTGCATTTTCCAGATTATCCTCTGCACAGATCAACGGCTACAGCACTACAACACGGGAAATATAGATTTTACCGTTACTCCTCCAGCTCCATCATCGGATTCCAGCACCGCCTCGCGGTGCCGTAATGATGGCGTAATGCCGTAATGCCGTAAATTATTATCAATCTTAGAACCGTACAGGTACAGCTCGAGGTACAGGTACAGACGAAAAGTACGATCGGACCTCCGTCTAAATGCATGAACTGATGTCCTAAAGGGCTTAAAGACACTTATTTCAGATGCGTCATCATTGTCGTTCGCCCATGGCCACCGCTGCTAGCCGCGGGGTCGGGGCGGGGCTGACGCCGCGCGGCCTATGAGGGCTGCAGCGCCGGGTGTGGGGCGTCTTCGTTGCTAAGGTTTGCAAGCGCGCATGTTAATTTTTATCAAGTGTCGATTCTGACTGAACGTTGAACATTTTCAAACGAGCATGGAGATTGGCCATGCTACTTCCAATTGTTGGGGTCTGGAAACTCCCCGGGGGGCATTCGTCAGCCATTTACCCCCCCCCCCCCGCCCCTTCAACGGGCGTTAAACCTCTGACTGCGTCCTTGCAGTATATGTAAACAGAGCATTTATCTGAGGTAGAACGTCACATTGCCAACTGCCCCAAAAGCTTGAGAAGAGCAAGGCACAGATCTGGAGAGGATCCTGTTTGTTGATGGTTTCGGGATAGGTTGGGCGATTTTACGCTGTTCTGTACTTCCTCCCAACGCATTTTGCAAAGCTACACCCTTGTGCTCGGTCATTTCCCAGTTTAAGAGCCGCTGATGATTTTACGGATATTTTTGGTCGATCGGAAGTGTCGATGACTTCGTGTCCGTGCGTAGTCCGAAATCTACCGGTAATGCGGTAGGCAGTAGCTTTAGCTTGTTTGCACGACGCCCGTGGTGTATTTTCAGGTAGCCATGCTTATCAAAACCAACGTTTCAGCACGCACGGCCGAATATTGCGTCCATGTGGTCCGTCGTGTTTCGTCATGCGAATGCCCCTGCCCAATGGCCTCCAGCCAGTCGATAGTCAATTGGCCTCCTGATCCAATCATGACACGCTCACTGGAACGGCGCTCGGACAGTGCTCGTGTGCTCCAAGGATAGCTCTACGAAATTTATGGAGCTGAAAGGGGCTAAGGAGCTGCAACCATGGGGTTCAGATAGCGCAGTGTTCCACATTTGTACGGGGTTTTGAACTGAAATGGCCAGCTTGAAGATCATTGGGTGCAGTTCACAGCTCTGGCCTTGGTAAGACCTAAACCCTCCTAATTTCTGAGCTATACGTCCGCGAAGATGTGCAGACCTTTTCGGGTAGACTTTTTCAATGTTACACAGACATCCATGGTGTAATAATGACGCCATTCAAATCCTCCTATTCCAATAGCGGTTATGGGACGGTTAATGCTAAGAAAAGTATAATTGCCTTGTCGTTCATATCTGGCGCCAGTGAGAACGATTTCAGATAAAGCTGCCGTCAGTTTGCTCTAAATCAATGTTGTGAAGGTACGATGACACAATCAATAGCGTATTGAGGAGCGTATTTACTAAAGAGAAGTTGCATTGTCGAGGTCAGTTTTTTTTCTACTTGAAAGTATGCCAATAGTCACAGTTGACCTTATTTCGTCACATCTCATACCTGCCACAATATCTTCAAATGTCCCTTTTTCCATTTCCTTTAACCCTCGCCCTGATTCACCGTTTTTCATAACGCGAACTGTTGAGGGTGGGCTTTGATGCCACCCCTTCCCCCTGTTCTTTCCGTATTAATTAAGATTATTTGAAGAATGACTTCTCTGAAGTCATCAATCATGCATAATCACATATATACTTCAAATACGTTGAGATTTGAAGAAATAATGCATCAATCTGATATCAGGTAGTATGTCAGCTGGAAAAACTATTTGGCTGTGGTTGTTACGAATTTGAGACGCTTGCCATGGTTTGCTAACTATGAAAATGGGGTAATCAGCTTGCTCGGCCAGTTGGTTTCTAATATATTTACGGGGAAGGGTTCCGCCCTCAGTCTATGAAAGCTGACGAACATGTTAATAAATGTCGGATTAAAACGAAATAGTCGAATCGGATATTTGGGTTTTCTTTGGACAGCATCAATCCCATAATGACCCTATGTTATCGCACCGTGCTCGTGTCTCCGGCTGTACATCATGTCACATTGGTTGCATATCATACGTCCACGAATTTCTGCTGCCAAATGTTTCCGCGGGTTCAGAAATAACGTGAAACCACAACATATCCCGGACATGTCGGACGAATCCCCGGTCGAGCTCTCCCGCCAGCTTCTCTGTCTTAGGATACATCCTTCGAAATTATGAGTGTGGTCATGATTATCATAGTCATCGTAGTGACACTGAGCGAGCCAGCCGCGATAACAGCCTTCCAGTCGCACCTCCCGTGTGCTTCGCGTCTGCTGTAAATGGTATCCAGCTTAAAATAAGTTAAGTTTGAACGCTCATGCTGCCTTCCAACAGAGCCGTTTGCATTTGCTGCACCTCAAAATAGCAGTTCAAGCCGTTCGTAGTTAAAATCCCTCGTGCTGATAAGCTGACGTCAATGCTGATAACTTACTGGTGCGACTGCCATTGCACTAACCCAGCGGGCGCTAGCTCAACATGACGCCAATACTGACAGTCAAAAGGATGAAATCCCCCCCCCCCCCCCCACTCCTGTTTGCCGACGGTTAACCAGACTTTATTCACATCGCATATCTATTGGCCGAGCGTCTTTCAAGACAATTGCGTTGACCGCCATGCTGCTGAACCACAGACCACGCATAGCGCCTGGCAGCGTACCACTATCCGGTACGCAGGCACGCCAAGCCCCCTCCATCATTTGGTAACCTCTGCTTTGGACAATGCATACCTGGACGCCGTCCGCCGGCAGCGCTGCTTTGTTGGCGTGACCGTAACCCATTACGCAAGTTTGAGCTGTACCCGGGAAAACAACTCGAACGCCTGCTGGCGCATTGCCAACAAAGAGGGACGCATATACCCGCGGGGAGCAAACAAAGGGGGCCGCATATGCTCGCAGCGAACAAACAAAGAGGGACGCATATGCCCGCAGCGAACGGACAGCGTTGACGTCAGCTGCATCAGGTTTGCCCACCCGCAGGTATGGCCAATTTGGTTATGGAGAAGCATTCGACGCGTTGCTCGTTTGGGACAATTGTGCGTAATAAGTGATCGCCATTACCCGCATTGCGGTTGTCATTGGAAAACAGTCGTTTGATTGAAGTTTTCGGAGCTTGTTTCAAAGCCTGTTGAGCGTTTTGAAAACGGCAGATGGATATATGTGTACATTTCCTCTACAGCTGCAACACGATTCAGGTAGTCGCCGGCAACCTTAGCGGGCCCGAGGTTCTCAAAGCTCTTGATTTGATAACAACATATTAATCGTATTTATATGATATTTCTGATTTAATTCGCACAGTGCGCTCGCGTGAAAGCAGCTAATATTCCTAACGCGCTCGTTCTGCGTGTTCGGCACACAAGAGTCTTACTCTCTGGAACAAAGCCAACAAAATATGAAACTTTTACACTCCATCGCGTGAATACAGCGATTCGCGGCAGCTGGCGGTGCTGCACTGATGCACCTGTTCCAGCCGCCGGCATGAGAACCGACACGCCGGCTCTTTGTTGGTGAAGCGGTCGGTAACCCCCGTGCCGTGACTGTCTGCACGGGTGGCGCTTCCGCCCGTCCGTCTGCACGAGGCCGGTGGGCCATGTTCCGCTCGGCCGGCAAGCCTGGCGGGGGACGCGCCCCACCCCGCCCTCGCCCGGTATTGGTTATCGATAGAGCGCCTGGCGTACACTGGTACTGACAGCGGTCGCCCGGTCATTAGCCAGTTTTCAGTGGGCATTTACCCCAAACAAAAGCAGGGTCAGTGCTTTACTGGGCTTGACCATGTCCAGCGATTAATGAAATTCCCGATTTTTGGAGTGAAATTAGTCTGTCGAATTTGTCCGGGGCACCGAAATAACGAACCCCGGTCCCACACATTTCACAAGACATTGCTGCAGTGACACAGCAGCGGGAATTTGGTCTCCTCGTGCATGGTTTTGTGGTGGATAAAGGTCGTGACAGGTCTGCGGGGCCGAAACCCCGTCTAACCGTCCGTAACGTAGGTGACCTGTCGGGTGTGCTCCATTACGACGTTACGACGAGCTGGGGACGCCAGCGTTCCCCCGGCCGCGGGACGTCAATGCCTCCCACAACCCCTACCGCAGTTTGAGCGATAGTGACAGAAAGTGCCTTTCGTGGCAGCCTCCAACATTTCTCGACACCAATTGCAATCGGTCGCTGTTCCCCAGGTCCACTCAAGATAAATCCGGCACTGAGAAGCACCACGCGCGTGCTGCGACGTTGTCATGGCGACGACGTCTCGGAGGGCCAGCGGCATTCCTCAGCCGATCACCCCAGCCGGCTCCCGAACTCCCAGCCGACTCGGCGCCATGCAGGTCAGTGACGCACATTGCAGCAGCCCAACGCCATGCAGGTAAGTGACGTCTACTGGCGACCTTCCCTGCGTCCCGGACTCACCAAGCAGACCGAGCGCCATACAGGTCAGTGACGCCTACTGGCGACCTTCCTTAAGCCCCAGACTCACCAAGCAGACCGAACGTCATTCAGGTTGGTCACTTTCGCTGGGTCCCGGGTTTGCTCAGCGGACTGGATGCTGGGTAGAATAGTGACGCCACCCGAGACCACTTCTGCAGAAGAGATCACTTTCAGGACTCATTGGTGCTGAACTACCGCACATGCCAGCGGCGTCACCTGGTGCATTGCATGCTGGGTGTGGGAATCCTTAAGCAGGCTGGGCGCCACGTGCAGTTGGTGATGCCTGGCGAGCTGAACTGAATCCCAGACTCACCCGGCTAGTTGGACGCCGTGCAGATCGTTGACGCCTCCTGGTGTCATTTGCTGACATTCACCGCAGACTGGTCGCTTAACAGGCTGGTGACGTTCACTGCGTGAATATGTGGTGGTGGGGGAGGGGGGGGGGGGGGAGCTCAACTGCCCGCGGGACGCGGTGCAGGCGCTTGATATTAGCGGACGCGAGATGCTGTTGAACTGCACCAGTCGGCTAGAGCAGGGGAACAGCCAAGACAGACCGAGTGGTTCGTTTTTCATCATGGACGGCTCTCAACAGAAAGTTAAAAATTGACGTGAGGTATGCTCTCTTAGATCCATCCTCCCCCTCCCCCTAAGAAAATCCTGGCTACACCCTTGAGCAGGAGCGTTGCAACGGCTGCACTGGCACAACGGCAACGGCAACCAGCATGCTGACGGCTGTGGCAGCTTTTTATCTACAAACATTTTTTTTGTGGCTGGCTTTCGTGGCCAGCACATTCTTATTTTTATATTTGTTTATATTTTATGTATTTTAAAAACATATTTTAAGGGGCTGTCATCTGATACCTGATGCCCTGAGATAAAGATAGAAGATCCTCTTCTCTACCAGCTTGATCTAGCATGGGACATCGTATTTCAAACTTGTCTTGTGCCAGGCTATAGTTTTACTTCGCAGCCAAAGGCGTAACAACTTTCCATCTTAAAGAGTGCTTGAGCGTAAATGTTGCATGAAAGCTTTCTTAGAACTAAGAGTGAGGCAGCAGGCCAAGAGAGTCTTATAAGCCGCCTTTACGCTTTACATGAATCCGCCGCCTGACCGTCAGCTGCGGCGTTCGTTTCATATATAATTATCCGTGAAAAACACGGTCGGTTATTTTTTTATTTTTTTAATAAGCTTGTATTGGTGATCGAATAAAACACATCTGATCTAACAAGAGGAAAGTGCAAAAAGGTGGCATGCTCACTTTACGTGAGGTTTAGGGAAATACAAAATAACGCAACTTAAGTTTGATTGTGATGTATGCATCGTGTATCTTAAACAGAATGAGGCGGCTCAACATCCATCCATTCTTTACTTCCATAAAGTGCTGTGCTTGGAACACACGCACGTCTACAGTCGTTTCAAAACTTCGAGAGCCACTCAGAACTAATGAAATACTATACCAAAGGAACCTTTTGGTGTCGGTTGCCGAAGGCTTCTTGCTTCACTGGCTTTGCTTTTGCCGTCAACAACATAACCCGAAAATTTTCGCATCCCGTATCGCCTCTATGTCACACGCCGTGCAAGGTATATGTTGATAAATGCTAGCATAGAATCGCTAAGAACAAACACAGATAGCTAGTTATGGATTACTAGCCAAGAAGTGTCTATTAAAAACGCATGAACACAAAAAGTCAGCATCCGTGGCCCGCTTGCATTGGTCCCTATACTGACCGTACATCGCAGGCAAATACGATAAGTAGACGGCTCTAGCATCGACCCAAATCTGGACCACC
Organism: Pollicipes pollicipes; assembly: GCF_011947565.3. Lineage (NCBI taxonomy): Eukaryota > Metazoa > Arthropoda > Thecostraca > Pollicipedomorpha > Pollicipedidae > Pollicipes > Pollicipes pollicipes. The sequence continues at coordinate 40,833,563 of NW_023596136.1, forward strand.
ATTGCTAGCGGGTCTGTTAGGCTACAGGCGCTCCGGGCAGACACTGATCCGCCAGTGTGCTTGATCGGTCCTACGCGTAATTTCCTCAGTTGGGGGGCCCGCTGCCCGGTTATCACGCAATGGACGATGGCGTGCATTGGCGCACGCGTACCCACGCGCCGGTCATGCGCGTAATGGCTTGGTGGCGGCGAAAGCGTCACGCACTTCTTGACATTATTTCCAGGCCGACCGTGTGCAGCTGCCATTTGGCACGTAAGGAACAGGTTGCCGAGGTATTGTTTATATATTATCCGTCTGCTTATCTTGAAACATGACCTGCTGATCAGGACGCTGGCCCGAGATATAGACCTTATGGCTACGAACCGAAATACCTGATCTTATAAAAATTGGGAGAGAGAGGGGAGAGAGAGAGAGAGAGAGAGAGAGAGAGAGAGAGCAAGAGAGAGAGAGGGAGGGAGAGAGAGGGAGAGAGAGAGAGAGAAAGAGAGAGAGAGAGAGAGAGAGGGAGAGAGAGGGAGGGAGAAAGAGCAACAGAGACTTCCTACTACCAAGTAGATGCTACCTGCAAAGGTGGTTAAGTCGAAAGTACATCGGAAGTAGGCAATAACTATGCAAGTTTTTTCTCATCTCAGAACAACTACACCTAATATTGTGTGAAATATTCTGGGCTATAAATACCGTTTGACAGAGCAAGAGCACACGCCATGTCATTTGTAAACGTCACTGTGTGGGCGTTGGATTCAAGAACTGTTCGTGTCCAAGTTATTCGATTCGTGTGACCCAAGCTAAGATACGGTTCATGTAACGCAAACTAGTATCGAAGTCAGAATGACCCGTTTCTGATATGCATGCATGCGGGGCGAAATTCACAAGGAAATTGGTTTACGTTCGTGTTCTTGAGCTTGGCTGTTGTGTATTTACATACACGAACAAGTTAATGCTGTCGACGCACTAAAGTTTTAACGATGCCTTCATCCTTGCTACACCACGGAAGTTTAAACGCTCTAAAAAGCTGTGGCTCTGCCTGGATCATTTTGGCTCAATCGGAGGTGCTTTGGTCCACTATGTTCGCCCGAGTAGTCGCCTTCAGCGGCCTGAGGGAGGGGAGGGGGGGGGGGCACCACCAATGAAAACTCTATCATTGATCGGCCTAGCGCTGGCAGCCCCAGTGCGCACACACAAACACCGTACTCGAGCGGTAACGCGGCCAGGCTAGGGCCGCGGGCCTCCTTAACCTGGGTCGGGCTGTGTCTAACACGCTCATTGACTTACGGGTGTAAATGTTGCAATTTCGATCAGATGCATGCTGCAACCTTGCACTTGAAGTCCCAATGTTATAACTGTTGGTATGCCTTTAAGTGAAGACTCCTCTGACTAGCACAGTTTGTTTGTAAAGCTAGTATGCTCCTCAATGCGTCATTATTTCACTGTGTCGTCGTACCTTGCACAATACTGAGCCAACTGACGGCCGTTGTATCTGGAACTTATGCTCACGAACGCCAAATATGAACAGCTTGAAGATGACATTTTTCTTGGCATTTATCTTCGCGCGGTCAACGAAATGACAGAATTTTAATGACGTTATCATGGCGTCATTAGTCCCTGGTTGACCTTGAAACAGACTACGAAATAGTGTGCAAATATTTGCCGGCGTTTAGGTCAGTGAATGGAGGGCTTTGGGTCTTAAGAAAGGAATGACTGCGAACTGCAATGTATAATGTTCAAGATGGCTATTTCAGGTCAAACCCCATACAAATGTGGAAGACTCCCTCTCACGCGTTAAATGCAAGGCTCCATCAGGAACGCCGTTTTGTGACGCATAATACAGGCGTTTGCGTGGTTCGACTTGTGACGGACATCACGCTGGTATCAAACAACTTGAGAATAACGGCGTAAACGAGAATATGATTGTACGCAAAACACATGCCGTCACGACCAAATATACAAGAACACAACAAGAAATGGTCAAAACACGCACAAATAACGTTGGTCAACTTGTTCACACGCACAAATGAACAAGTCACCCTGCGGCAAGTATAAGTACCACAGCGGGCCAGGTCGCTCGCTACATTGGCAGTATTGACGCAGCCAGCCTGGCAGCCACTCTGATGTGAACGCTTCAGAGCTTTGTTAAATGATAACGCACAGAGCAGAACATTTACTAAATAGTAAAGTTGTGTTATTTGGAGCGATCTTTTGCACCCAAAAGCATAAAAATAGTTACAAGTGAGCTTTTCCATCATATCTGATGCTTGCATCAATATCTTCAAATGCGAAACATTCCCTGTAAAAAATTAAGTCTCTGTATCCTTTTGGATTCCCTGTGGCATAGACGCTCGCGTTTCGGAACGCACCGGCCTGCTTCTGGGCAAAGCATGAGCTACGGCTATTGCTGATATTTTGGTAATGTCAATGAAAGCGCAAAACAAAAAAAATCCAGCGTCATGGTTAAACGCTTTGAAAACATCATCCGTAGCCTCATCAATGGACTTTTGGAAGTCCATTTATAAGGTTGCGGATGACATTTCCAAAGCGTTCAACCAGGCACTGGAATCAAAACACGTTTAGGCAGATCGAACTCGGGGCTAATTACGCCCAATTTATCTGCGATAGGCGCCATTCCTTGGCAAAAGGGCGGGGGACAGCTCGCTCGAGACCGGTGGCAGCGGTGTTCCAGCACCAGCAGCTGGCAGCGTACGGGGTGTTGCGGCGGGACGTGGCAACGGTCACCAGGTGGCTGCCTGGCTCGGTCGCACAAGCAAAGGTCAGCGCAGCACCCAGCTCATGTCTCCGGGGTCCGTGCGATGTTTTGCAAAACGCCGGTAGCGCTACAACAACAGTCATTCGAAGCGAGCGTCATACCTTCCCCGCACAACACCAGGGCGCCTGTGCGAACTCCGAATGCCCCTTCGCATCCCTGAACGCCCTCTCCCGCTGCACCCCTGTCGGAGGGGGCCCAGTGCGCCCCTGACCCGCTTCGGGCGTCGGTGGCGCCCGGGTCGACGCATCGATTCCGACGCGGGTTGGCCGTCGCCGCGCCGACGGCGACGCGGGCCGGCCGGCAGTCACCGGCGGGCGCGGACGGCCGCGGCCGTGGGAACGACGGTCGGCGCCGCGAACGCCGGGGCAGCGGGGCTAACGAGCGACAGGTGAGTCAGCTGGTGTGGTGATCACCCTGTGACGATCAGCCGGACGGGAGACGGGGGACAGGTGAGTCAGCTGGTATGATGATCACCCTGTGGCGATCAACCCGGACGAGAGGCGGGGACAGGTGAGTCAGCTGGTATGATGATCACCCTGTGACAGTCAGCCGGACGAGAGACGGGGACAGGTGAGTCTGCTGGTATGATGATCACCCTGTGACAGTCAGCCGGACGAGAGACGGGGGACAGGTGAGTCAGCTGGTATGATGATCACCCTGTGGCGATCAACCCGGACGAGAGACGGGGGACAGGTGAGTCAGCTGGTATGGTGATCACCCTGTGACGATCAGCCGGACGAGAGACGGGGGACAGGTGAGTCAGCTGGTATGATGATCACCCTGTGACGATCAGCCGGACGAGAGACGGGGACAGGTGAGTCAGCTGGTATGATGATCGCCCTGTGACAGTCAGCCGGACGAGAGACGGGGACAGGTGAGTCAGCTGGTGTGGTGATCACCCTGTGACAGTCAGCCGGACGGGAGACGGGGGACAGGTGAGTCAGCTGGTGCGGTGATGACCCATGAGTGCTCACGCATGACATGCTGATGGCCCTTTGACGACCGGCCCGGACGGGAGACGGGGCACAGATGAGAGCGACTGCTAACCGATGAAAGCAGCTGAGGCAAATCAGATCCGCTGATCACCGTCCAGATCGACCGATGGCAGAGGAGCGAGCGACCTTGTGAGATCAAAGACTGGCCATTTGCGTGCTTTGAGAAATGAGACAGCACGATGCTCTCGTGTCAATCGCCACGGAAGGGGGTCAAGGATTCACTAATGGAGAATGGGTAGCGGGGTGCGGTGATTATGGATATAGAGGAAAAAACCGACGAATTGCTGGAAGAGGAGACAGTAGCCATGTCAAACGATCAGTGTAGAGAACGATGTGTAATGACGTATCAGTGAAAAGCGAGACTGACAAGCGATGGTATCCTTTGATGGGGACACTGAAAGAAAGTGAAGGACCGAGAAGCGGTCTGTTATACCGGAAAGGCTGAGTGACAGTCCGATATAACCGAGGACCGAGTGGCAGTCTGGTGTAAGTGAGGGACCTAGTGGCAGTCTGATGTAAGTGAGGGACCGAGTGGCAGTCCGGTGTAAGTGAGGGACCGAGTGGCAGTCTGATGTAAGCGAGGGACCGAGTGGCAGTCTGATGTAAGTGAGGGACCGAGTGACAGTCTGATGTAAGTGAGGGACCGAGTGACAGTCCGGTATAACCGAGGGACCGAGTGGCAGTCCGGTATAACCGAGAGGCCGTGTGGCAGTCCGGTAAAACCGAGGGACCGAGTGGCAGTCCGGTATAGCCGCGGGACCGAGTGGCAGTCCGGTATAACCGAGAGGCCGAGTGGCAGTCCGGTATAACCAAGGGACCGAGTGGCAGTCTGGCGTAAGTGAGGGACCGAGTGGCAGTCTGATGTAAATGAGGGACCGAGTGACAGTCCGGTATAACCGAGGGACCGAATGGCAGTCCGGTATAACCGAGGGAACGAGTGGCAGTCCGGTATAACCGAGGGACCGAGAGGCAGTCCCGTATAGCCGAGGGACCGAGTGGCAGTCCGGTATAACTGAGGACCGAGTGGCAGTCCGGTATAACCAAGGGACCGAGAGGCAGTCCCGTATAACCGAGGGACCGAGTGGCAGTCTGATGTAAGTGAGGGACCGAGTGACAGTCCCGTATAACCGAGGGACCGAGTGGCAGTCCGGTATAACCGAGAGGCCGAGTGGCAGTCCGGTATAACCGAGGGACCGAGTGGCAGTTCGGTATAACCGAGGGACCGAGTGGCAGTCCGGTATAACAGAGGGACCGAGTGGCAGTCTGGTGTAAGCGAGGGGCCGAGTGATAGTCTGGTGTCAGTTAGGGACCGAGTGGCAGTCTGGCGTAAGTGAGGGACCGAGTGGCAGTCTGATGTAAGTGAGGGACCGAGTGACAGTCCGGTATAACCGAGGGACCGAATGGCAGTCCGGTATAACCGAGGGAACGAGTGGCAGTCCGGTATAACCAAGGGACCGAGAGGCAGTCCCGTATAACCGAGGGACCGAGTGGCAGTCTGATGTAAGTGAGGGACCGAGTGACAGTCCCGTATAACCGAGGGACCGAGTGGCAGTTCGGTATAACCGAGGGACCGAGTGGCAGTCCGGTATAACAGAGGGACCGAGTGGCAGTCTGGTGTAAGCGAGGGGCCGAGTGATAGTCTGGTGTCAGTTAGGGACCGGGTGGCGGTCTGGTGTAAGTGAGGGACTGGGTGGCAGTCTGATGTAAGTGAGGGACTGAGTGGTAGTCTGGTGTAAGTGGGGGACTGGGTGGCAGTCTGGTGTAAGTGAGGGACTGAGTGGTAGTCTGGTGTAAGTGCGGGATGAGTGGCAGTCTGGCGTAAGTGAGGGCCTGAGTGACAGTCTGGTGTAAGCGAGTGATCGAGTGGCAGTCTGGTGTAACCAAGCGACCGAGTGGCAGTCTGGTGTAAGCAAGCGACCGAGTGGCAGTCTGGTGTAAGTGAGGGACTGAGTGGCAGTCCGGTGTAAGCAAGCGACTGAGTGGCAGTCTGTTGTAAGCTAGCGACCGAGCGGCAGTCTGGTGTAAGCAAGCGACCGAATAGCAGTCTGGTGTAAGCGAGTGACCGAGTGGCAGTCTGGTGGAAGTGAGGGACTGAGTGGCAGTCTGGTGTAAGCAAGCGACCGAGTGGCAGTCTGGTGTAAGCGAGTGACCGAGTGGCAGTCTGGTGTAAGTGAGGTACTGAGTGGCAGTCTGGTGTAAGCAAGCGACCGAGTGGCAGTCTGGTGTAAGCGTGATTCAGGAGTACGAGATCAGAAGGCTAGGGTGTCGCCAGGCCCCAAACGACGTTCAGGATACGGAAGTGGCTCTGTGGTAGGTCGAGAGATGCATAACCAGAAAATCAGTGACTGCTGGAATGCAGTTAGGATCTATGGTCCTCTCGTGTCACGGTAACTCTCGGAACATACCGCTTTTTGACTTCATGAGGTGAAACATGTCGAAAGAGGGGCATTTCAGCGGGTCGTTCAAGGTGAGTGAGAGAGGAAACTCGGAAACGGCAGGATATCCACGTGAAGAGGATGAGGAGATATAGCGCATGATTACTGTCATTTGAGGTGTCAGGGCGTATAGCCGATGCTGGTATTAGTGAAGAGAGGCCGAACCAGTGGAACGCCATTCGCCAGTATCAGAGGCTGGGTCTGGAGACGCATCACAGCAGGCTGGGGGTCACATGGGTGATCGTGAATTATTGACGTTAGGTAGGGAGCTGGAACGCAACGGTATTCGTCCCTAGAAGTACACTCGGGCTTCAAATGTGCTGGAGATTTGTTGTACTATTTTAGTCGTCTCCTATGTTGTACGGGGAACAAAAAAGGGAGATCTACTGCTTTTAAAGCCGTATTGACACTATATTTTGGTGGTTGCTCGGCATGTTTTCTTTAACCAGTATTGCCTGGTGTATTAAAGGAAATTTATTTGCACCGAAGTAATTCCAAAGTACGTCGCAATAGGAGCTTAGCGTTTACTTGTGAATAGAAGTTGAAGATTACATTATTTTTTTCTTATTCAGAAGCAGTTCTGGGCTGTGCAGTGCGTGGGTTGTTCCAGTTGTTTGTAATGTTTTCGGTTTAAAAAGCGTTCTTCCTACTTTTTAACTCAGCATTCTGACAGAACGCTGGCAGGGGCGCAGAGGTCATGGCATGTACCGAAGCCTAGTAGCCACAGGCCTCCCTAACCCAATCACAGTGTTGCGCCTTAAATGGACAATTGCAGCCGGCAATGTTTATTGTTTAGTTTTGTTTGTTTTATTATTATTATTTGAATATTTGTTTTATTGTTATTATTTGAATAGGTCACATAAAAGGCTGCTGGTAATGTTAGGTAGGAACGTTTCGTAAAGTAAAAGGGCCAAACCTGCCTTTGAAGTAGATTCATGCCATATATTTTTATAGGTTTTATTACTAGCTTTCAGCAAAAACCAACTAGCCACTGGCCCTCTCCCCTCCTCGGTTACATTACTTTGCCCATAAAAGCTTGTGGTGAGACGATTGGTTTGGCGTTAGTCTGCTGAAATACAGGCACACAGAAATGTTTAATGATGACAAAGAGCATCATTTGCCGCACATGACAGAAGCATGACCAACTTACGTAGGACTTTAAAATGATCGTGCTGGGTAAATCACTGGATTGTCATCGCCAAACTTGGTAACGGTAGGAGTAAGTTAAGAACAATTAACGCCATTTATGCACCATTGCCTTCACAATGAACTCGACCGATGAGATGCACGAAACGAATAAGTATGACCGCTGCCTTTGCATGGGGAATGTTGGTCTTTGTTCATCCCTGGCTCTAAGCACACAACTTCGTAGTTCGGATGCATGTTTGTCCACAGGCGCATAGACTCAGCTTCCCTCAGGGGATTCAAATTGTCAAGTTGTCAAATTGTCTCCAAAATTCCGCGAATTTGGACCATTTTAGCAAAATACTTGCAATTGGTGCAGATTTCTTCGGTGAGGGAGGGGGGGGGGCATGTCCCCATGGCGCCATTCTATCTGGCTATGTTCCTGATCCTCTAAGCATATTGTGTAGCGTATTCTAAATATTGAAAAGCCGAGTAACGTGTTCGTCTGTCTCGGGTGGCTGCTTTCTCCCACGGAAGTAGCAGCATTGACATTTTAACTGCATGGCAGTTTCAGGTAACTCATTCCATGCACAGCGTTTTAACAAGCTTGCTTCTGAAGTCCGATTATGCACCGTAAATTTGTTCACTCTTTCCTTGTTTTGGCACGCGAGAAGTCTGAGTGTTCAGCGTAGGCAGCTCGTCGACTTATTGGTTTCTTGGTTGTCATAACATGAACTGATTAAGCAGTTGGCGATACAGGGTCTGACTCGCCGCTCGGAATTCATGCAACGGGCATTTGACATCAGTTACCCAAAGCTTCGTTACGGTGCCCTGTGGCACGTAAGAAATCGACTTCGCAAAGCTGCTGTGACAGAATTCTGAGGCTAAAACAGAAAACGGGCTTTTAAACCTGGACGATTAGCACGCAAACAAGCTTGGTGGTGTTTTGCATAAATAACACACTGGTAGGGTACAGTAGTACTACAATCGGCTTAAACGCTGGCAGCAGGGAAAAAAAGCGGCAAGTATCAAATGCAAGTGCATGAACCTTTCTTCTTCTTCTAAAGCACCCCACCTAGCCGAGCTCAGGACGCTCAGGGCAAAGGCAATGGTGCGTGGATGGTTCGGATATTCTGATGGCATTGCCTTCATCGAGGCTGGTAATCATAACCGTTTGTTCATCAAGCTTATTCTAAAACTCGGTGTGCCTTGCCCGGGTTCTAATCACGTGCAATAGATGAGGCTACTTGTCACCTCTCAAAAGGTGTCGGGTGCTGGTTATTGTCTAGCAGACCTGGTCCGGTGGTTGGTCTCCCCTATGAACTATTGCTAGGGCACAAGGGAGGAGAGTGGTATGGGCCATATAGTATTTGATTTTTTGTAAGCTTTTAACATCAACGTTGCGGTGGTGCATAGCACGAGTATTAATCGCCTCTAAAAAAAAATGGGTCAGGTCCCTCACTTTTTGGGACGTTCCTACATCACTTAATAACGGCTTAATCTTGAGGTCTTCAAGATGCAATCAAGAAACGAAAGCGCATGCCACCATCGTCCACGTTGGCAAATGTCATATGAGCACACCCATTGGAAGAGGGTGAACGGATTGCACTAATAATCCATTATAATAGCGGTTTTTGCAATGCGTACCGCTGCTGTTTTAAGCGTTGCCTTGCTTTTCTACACAGCGCGACATGCGCGAAGGTTGACAAGCTAGACGCTGAGTTTGTGTCATAAAAGTAGCTTCCAAGCACCTTAAGGCCATGACCTAATGGGAGCAGACGATCTTACCCGTCATGGTCGTTGCACTGTCTTTCACTGTTAAGCCACTCGACTGATTTACGCTGGAAAGCTGTGTTGTATTTGGGCTTGAAATGTCTGTAATTATCAAATGACTCTCTCTCCTGCAGGCGCAGTACCAGCAGAGATTGACATCTGAGCGTCAAGACAAGCGCTCCACGCTTTCTCTGGGTCGCCGCGACGCCCCAGAATCGCCCCAGCCCCCCGCGTCGACCGGCCGCACCTCTGATTACCCAAGTCCCCGCCGGGCGGCGCCAGCATCGCCTGGCTCCAGCAGCACCGGTAGCGCGGGGTCGGTGATGAGCAGCTTGTCAGCGTCGCTCAGCATGAACAGTTCGCTGGGACCGGGCAAGGTGCGCGCCATGTTCCAGGCGCGCCGGCAGGGCGGCAACTCCGCGCAGGGCTCTCCCGTCGGCTGGGACAAGAGTTACCCGCTGGAGCCCATCCAGAAGGGCACGCCGCCAGCCAGGAGCGGCAGGGGCGGTGCACGCCGCTCGCCGCCGCAGCCGACGGTAAGTAGAGGCCGCAAGCCGCCGGCCCGCAGCGGCGGCGGCGGCGGTGGCGGTGGACCCAGCATGCGCAAGGCTAAAAGTCACAACAATCTGGCGGCGGCTGCCGAGCCGAAGCGCGGCGCAAGAGCGGCGCGCAGTAGCTCGTTTGACGGCCGCGCCAGGCGCAAGCCGCCTCACAGGCAGGAGGAGCGCAACCGCATCAACGACGAGATGCGGCGGCGCGAGGGCGAGCTGCTTAACAAGATTAAGGGTAGCACGAAGGAGCCGGCGGGACTGCAGGCGCGCGCGCCGCGCAGGGTGAGTGCGCGGCCGGCGGGTGTGCGACCGACGGTGACGTCACAGCGATGCCGTGGGCTTGTCACCTGGCATCGCGTGCCAGCATGGCGTGCCGTGCAGGCTGATCCTCGCTTTCAGCACAGGCTTTCGTGGAAGGGTCTCAGCTTCTGGATGTCGCACACATCGGAGACACTGGCTATGATGGATATCGATTTTTACTTTGAAGGACTGGGCCCGTCAAAATGTTACATTTGAGTTGCATACAGACTTAACGGACGGAACTCAGAAGCTCCTAAAGCTTTGTTACTTGAAGTGTGAACAGCTAAAGGTATGTGCTGAAAAGTGCACATAAGACGTGAGTGCAGCTTCAAACTCGTTTTCACCTGGTGTGAAAAGTTGAAAATTCTGTCGTTAGACTTCATGAGGGATGACCTCTTTGTCAAGATCATTTTGGTCGCACTTCACGATGAGCCACCCAGAAACGTCAGTTTGTCAAGAATGTGTTTCTGACAGGACTTGCATTTATTTTGACATGCTACATGATGGTGCGTGATATTCCATAAAATGCAGTGCGCTTAGTTTACCTAACGTTAAGCTCAATCAGTTACGTCAAGGATAGAAATTTACGAGGGTTGTTTTTTACGTCGCGGGATTTTATTTTTTGCTGGAAATATCGATGCTCGTGTGAAGCTGTTTTCATTCCAACTTTCAGTAACCAGAATGGCGTGGCTGCTTTGCAGCTTGGCAATACTTTTTGCCAGATAGAAAGGACCCAAATTGTCCGCAATATCTGGGGAGCAATGCCGTCATGCTGCAAAGCCGTCAGACCCTTCGGTCTTATCAAATCTGGAGCAGTTATATAGCATTGGTTTAAAAAATAACTGATTGGTTACTTGTCATGCCTCATCTATACGTGTGCCATTTGCAATTTATCAGACCCCTGTCATCCCTTAAGCGGCCCATTGACCGCTTATTTAACTGAAGTCAACAATTCTTGTCCAATCAGAGGACTCCTACGTACCTCGTGGTGCAGCTTTCAAACCAACATCACAGAAAACCAATGACGTCACGGGACCACATGGCTGAGCGGTCAAGTCGCTGAATAACCGGGCCTGGTATACGTACCCTGATATTTAGGCCAATTGAGGTCGCATTAAGAGGTAATTCATGCCACTTGACAAGTGCTTTGCAGCGCCGTCGGTCTTTTCGTCGTGCCATACATTCTCTTGGAAAAATGGCATGGATATTGCGCAATCAAGATCGAGGAAATTACGCAATCGAGTGCTGAATTGAGTGACATCATCCGATGCGCCACGGGTTACACTTGCCGCTGATTTGTTTTTATCCTGTAACTAAATGTGCCAAGGTACATACACTAAAGCTTTCTTGTACAGCTATAATGCACAATTCTGAAGATTGGAAGAGGCCTGCAATCACCATTTCTATTTCTCTGATCTGACCTGACCTATCAAGGGTCACCCGTAGCGATGGAAATGAGCATTTATAGGATGCAGCTTTACGCGAGCTGTTGGGTGCGGCTTTCCACTTGGTCTGGTTTTTGTGACTGTTTTGTTTCGTTCATGAGACTCTGTGAAGCTCCTTTAGTGGTTGGTATTAATTGTTGATCAAGCAAGGACTTGGCAGAAGCGTATGCACGATGAGCTGAAACAACCAAAGATGGCAGTAGATTCGTTGTTGTGTATCTCTTGGGGTTGAAGAACCGGGTTAAGACCCCCGGTTTTCGTCGTGTTTAGAAAAAATAGTGGAGAACTATTTTGTCATGTACGCTATTTTGGCTTCCAGGGCGCCATTTCAAACGGACTTGTCTCAATAGGTCACTAGACAGGAAAGACGCTGCTGGATCACATCCAGCTTGATGCATTATTTATGCCATTTAGTCGTGGTATTTCAAGAATACATGAAGGTAGGGCCCTCGGTGAGACGCATTCGCCATATTGTTAGAACAAAGCCAAAGATCTGGAATGACAACTATTCTTGCAACCGAAAAGCAAAAAAACTGTGAGATATGTCACCTGTACCATCTTAGCATATGCAATGGCTTTTGCAGCCTGAAAGTATGATCATTTTATGTTTTTAATTACTATTATTAACGTTGCTTTTACGTACCTTTTAAGTTACTTTATTTCTTAACATTATGGTCATTTACTTCTGTTAACGATAAGTTTTTGGACCTCGACCGTCTGGAGGTTCACGAACATTACCCAAAGTTTCTTAAATGCTTACAGACTTATCCCAGTTGGTCTAAAGGAGTTTAAGCGCTTATTAGGCGCAAACTCGACATGTGTTGGAACAAAACAATGTTTTGATGCCACATTAACCTCTGAAGTTGCAATACAGTCCGTGGTTATTTGTTTCTATAAATTCGGCATTGTGCAATTCTCTATCAGTTTTACAATTATTCTGTTGTAATTAGTCTAACAGGCTGACTGCGGAGGATGTAGAGGGTCGTCAGCGGCCACGAAAAGGTTAATATGAATTTACATTATAATTGTCGAGCCAAAGCGATCTGTGCCGCACACTTGCGTTGATAAGTTGTCCAAGCTGATGCATTTTGGAACTCAGCGATTACCGAACGAGTCATGTGAATCGGTAGAGCAGAACCATCGTTGCCAATGGGATTATCTGAATTTTGACCTGACTTGACCTTGACTTAAACTAGCCTTGATCTTTTACCTTCGGCCCATGGCTCGTTTCTGACGAGATACAAAAGGTTCTGCTGTTTAGCGCCAATTTACGAAGCGTTGCGACCCTTATTAGTGAGCGGTCCGACCTGAGGTCCCCAGAAAACTCGAGCGATTCCAAGATGTGTCGCGCCACAAGCCATGCTTCAAGGGTACCGTGACCTTCTCTGTTTTTGGTTCGCCAGCACAATGAATTGCATTTTGAACGTTTTAATCCAACGGCCAGATTCTGAGGGTAATCCACTCGCATTTGAGTCAGGTTATGCTCAATTGCCATTGCTAGTCGTGTGGCTTTCAAGTGGCACACAGCGTCTTTCTTTCCGGCATTTGCGCGCTCCTCCCTATTGTTGATGAACGCTTCCCTTGTGTTGAAACTTGCTCACCGTCTGACGTGGGCTCTGAGTCTGGGACCGCCAGGGGATTTAAAGTCACCGCTCCTGTTTGTTGGAACAACTTCTGAGTCGTTCAAGGCAGATCAGCCGGATGTGTTGCATATGATATGGAATTCAGTCGTATTCTTTTTTAAGAGAAAACCGGCTTCATGGCCGGTCTCGTCGCCGGTTATTATGCCACCAGTGAAGTTTTTACGCTATTTGTGCTTCCGAAACCTACCAGTTACTGGTGGAGTTATGGATTGATTCGATGTAACTCATCAGTTAGCTTGGCTGTGTGCCAGTCAGCTTCATACATAGTACAGCGGAACACTAAATGTCCTATGAGGTCAACTTATTTCTGTTGAAATAAGAGGTCGTGTGCTGTCCGTGTTTGGTTAGTGTTCGGTGCTGGTAAATAGTTTCGGACGAATGAATGACTTCGGCCACATGAGTCGGAGGAACACAAGAAAAAATTTTCAATTCTGACTTGACCACGACTCGACTTGATCCTGATTAGACCTGGCCTGGTGCTTTGACCTTTTGTCAATATCATAGTATGATTCAAATGAGCAAAAGCGATTTTTCCGTTTTTTGACGCTTGCAATGCCATATGTACATCAGCAACGGCCATTGCCCAATATTTCAGCGACTAAAGGATTTTGAATTTTTGCTGTCGGGAATTAATTCTAAGTATTTTTGCTTAGGTTGTGGCGCAACCAGTCGCTTCGGAAATGTTAACGTATTAATTCCTGGGTGAGATTGACTAGAAGTATTGATCACTGTTCGAATTTTCCCCGTACTATGATCGCCCGTAGAATAGCAGAGAGCAGAGTAAAAAAAGTTTTAAAAATGAATAAAATAATTTTGCTCCCCCCCCTTCGCTTGGATGCCAAAAGACATCAGAGGGCGCCTGGACAATCCCTCGTGCTCGTGCAGCGAGGAAAATGTTGCATCAAAAGCCCTGCTGGAGTATCATTACCATCTAGCGGTATTTGATTGTATCATGCAGTGGTCGGACCACGGTGTGGGTGCACGAGTGTCACTCACAGCGGCCTGGAAGCTCAACAGCAGGCGCGGGTTCCGTTCACATATAAGGCGTCGCACTTCGAAAGCACTGGATTTTATAGCTCTTAGCCAAAAGTATCGTTAAACGCGCGCTCGGGTGGGAGGTCAAATTGCCTCTCCCCCGAAGATTTCTCCAGAATGATTTCCGAACGTCGTAGCCGCTCCAAACTTGGCATAGCTGTAGATATGTCAACAGCGGATCATCTGGCATTACAAATTTAGATGTACCTTGTAAGGTCGCTGACCTATGGCAGGTCAAATTCGGGTCATGGTTTCAGCCAATGCAATTTGTAGGGAATCGTTCAATCTGATCCAACAGTGGCGTGTAAGACGGAGCCATACACCTCTGAGATGCTTTCTCAGGTAGCACAACAATTGAATGAACAAACTACATTGACCTAAGGTCAGTTGTAAAGGTCAGACCACCGTCAAAATCAACCTGCTTTATTACCCTAGGGCTTGCTGCATGGGGTAGTTTTAGTTGCTCATTTCAAATTTATTGATAACAGGAACCGTATTATACACCTTCCATAGACTTCCTAAAGGTCAGAATAGTTAACTGACCAAGAATGACCCAGGCCATTATTTTGTTTTGAGCTGCTTAATGCCTGGCGTAATCTATGTTTCTTATCCAAATGCAAAACCCAAAGCGGTCTTGTGTGATTTTAGTCACCATGTCATTCAAAAGGTCAAACAAGGTATCTGACCTTAGATGAGCATGCGATATTATGCTTAGAGCAGTTATGTAGGTTCCAGGGGCCCTTCGGGGACCAACCTGGAGTTTGATCAACCTGGGGACCAGCCTGGGAGGGGGGGGGGGACAAATTGACCTCCCACTCGAGCGAAGGGTATCCAACCCGGGCGCGTGTTAAGTCGCGAGAGTGGTTTATGCCGTCACCGGTCAGCTGGATTCAATATTTCAAATTCAGTAGGTGGAAAAGACGAACTTGTGATCTCTCGAGGTGTGTTTACAAAAGCCAGTTTGAATGCCAATAGTATGTGGGTGCTGACCGACGTTCGCACTGCCCGATCTTGAACGGGCAATCCTCACGTGTACCAAGCTTGCTGTAAACCTATACTCTGCCACTTGTTTCAAACGGACTTCTAAAAGCTGTTTATTTCTTCGCAAGGTGGATGCATCGCAGACTGTTCACATGAACTTAATGGTGTGCGGGGAGTCAGCTGTTGTTACGACGTCACGGTCCACCAACAGCCATCTGTACAGTTTTCAGTTCTGTGCCGGCGTGACTGTGGGAACAGAAATGAATGCCGTGATCTAATTAACAACGCCACGTGACGCGTCATGAATGCTTCACCGTGCAGACGTCCGCGGTCCAACGCGAAAGTGCTGGAACGTTCATTCCCACGTCGTTTCGAGTCCGATAACCGCCCTTGTCGCTTGGTTACCATCGACAAGGTCATCAGGGGTCAACCGCTCACGGGGCGATTTTGCCCAGCCGCCTGGGTCGTGTGGTTACCACCAACAAGCCCTTTGGCGTGCGCTGAACAGTGATAGCGTCGCCAGGGTAACGCTCCTGTTTACCACCGCTAATGTCACCAACGCCCTGAAGCAACTGCGGATAGCGGTCGTCCGGGTTCAATGTGGCGGTTGTTGGCGACATCAGGGTCAGGATGTGTACGCGTGCTCACAGACACGGCCATCAGGGTCATGGTCATGGTGGTCACTGTTTACGTCAGCAAAGGCCATATTTGTCTTCCCCGAGTACATGCGCATTGGGTCTCAGTTTGTTTTCCCGTCATGAGATGTGGCCACGGTTTTATTTGTATTTCTCAGAAGTAATGTTCGGGTTTTCGGCGATTGTCCTTAAGCCAGCTTTCAGAACTATCACCGATTGTAAAGTGGTCATTTAGAGTAAACACTTTAAGATTTGTTTTAATGATTATGTTGTTTGTAATGTAATGCATATAACCTGAGGATTATATACAACATATAACGTCTCTAAAATTGCATCGTATTATCAATGAACGCGCCAGCCTTGGTTTGGTTCTGTCTGTGCCTCTACGACAGCATGCAATCGTGAAGCGCAAACACGCTGCTCTCACTTGTTTTGCTGCTGCTCTCCATTGCTTCCGGCCTGCAGCCAGAAACAATAGAGCGGCGAACCTTAGTTTCCTTTCCCTTCACGCTTTCTTGGCGCGTGCCTGCCGACCTCGAACCCAGCCGATAATGGACCTGAGCCCTCAAAAGACCCACACGGCACGGCTGTCTGGGTCGTCAGGACCCCTGAGGCTCAGACTTACGACCCCGCGGGCTGTCTGGGGCGGGACGCACTGAAGCAGCAGGCGCGCCGTCAAGGTGCCCGGATGATACGAAGAGCGGACCGACGGCGGTGATCAGTCATGCCGCCGCGTCGTCATCGGTTCCGCCGCGATAAACCGCAGCAAAGAAAGAACGCCGTCACGGTGGCAACAAACAGCGCCGTGGCGGTGCCCGGCGCTGTGTATGGTGCCTGGGGCACGCGCCGTGGTTCCGCGTAGGGCTCGGACCATCGCCGGATCGCCGGCTCGATGCAAACACGGCCGCCTGAAGTCAGCTGTGATGTCTGCAGAGCCGACCTCGGATACCAGGGCCGCCGCTGAGGCAAGTTTATGCGAAATTCACCAAATTTACCCACGATTTAGGCCCACCAAAAAGGGGGAATCAAACAGAGGAGGAAAAGTCTGGTCTTCCAACGTCGTTAGCAGTGCGCGGCATTTACCGGTCCACAATGTACCGCACGTAGGTTTGTTGGAAATAGAGTTTACGTAGGAAAAGCAGCGAACTCGATTCATTGTTTACAAAACCTCCATACATGGTGGTATAAATCGGTAGCCTGGCATATCTGGACTGTATGGCCGTCAGACAAAGATAAGCTTTATAGCCAGGTTTCCGTGGCCATGTACAGGTTTGTGACTACCATTTGTGGTTATCATTGAGAACAAGCCACCGCTGTTTCACGTCGAGCAGTGTGACTCTGCGCTACCGTGCAGTCACAAAAATTCCTAACGCGGAAAAATGCAAAAACTTCATTGTTTATACGTGGTATTTGTACGCGCATGTGATTGAGTACAAAGCAAAGCAGGCACAAAAGCAGAGTGTTCACATCATTGCAAGCAAAGCCCTCATACATAACATCATAGTTCAGTAATCTAGCATAACTTCTGACCAACTTATGTTTGCTAACATGGGTAGTGAACGCGCCATCAGTTATGCCCAATTTTACAACGCCGTCTGTCATCGTGTTTCCGCCCGGTCCCATAACTGGTGCCAGGGTGTGGCATCTAAACACTCCCTCGCCCGGCGACAGGCTAGGGTGTGGCATCCAACCACTCCCTCGCCCGGCGACAGGCTAGGGTGCGGCATCCAACCGCTCTCTCGCCCAGCGACAGGCTAGGGTGTGGCATCCAACCACTCCTTCGCCCGGCGACAGGCTAGGGTGTGGCATCCAAACACTCCCTCGCCCAGCGACAGGCTAGGGTGTGGCATCCAACCACTCCCTCGCCCGGCGACAGGCTAGGGTGCGGCATCCAACCGCTCTCTCGCCCAGCGACAGGCTAGGGTGTGGCATCTAACCACTCATTCGCCCGGCGACAGGCTAGGGTGCGGCATCCAAACACTCCCTCGCCCAGCGACAGGCTAGGGTGTGGCATCCAACCACTCCCTCGCCCGGCGACAGGCTAGGGTGCGGCATCCAAACACTCCCTCGCCCAGCGACAGGCTAGGGTGTGGCATCCAACCACTCCCTCGCCCAGCGACAGGCTAGGGTGTGGCATCCAACCACTTCTTCACCAGGCGACAGGCTGGAATAAGCTCATTCCTGACGGGAAGGACAAAATTCTGGTAACTCAGCCATGGATGTTGAGTTATTTAGTTGAGAAAGTAGATCAATTTAAGGGTACGTAACTTCGCTCACAGATGCTTCAATTACCGTTTTGCTTGAAGTCTCCTTCAGCTATTATCGATTGATTCGAATTATTGCGTTTCATGATTGTGCTCAGCTTAATTTGATATGCTTGCGTTTTTTAGTTGTGTAAGAGGATGAAGGTTTGCAGGTTCTGTAGTCCAACATGTAATGCCTTTACGGAAATAATAAAAAGATAGAGAATAGTGAAATTAATGATTTCGGCAATGACGATAACTCGCATCCATCCTTTTGTGCAATTGTATCGCAATGAACGGCTTCTCGATGGCTTCGACGTGTAGGTCCCTCGACTGCGGCTGGTCTACTGATGGCTATAGGAAATCAAAGAGCTGACCTTCAGCCGGCAGCCATATCACGGTCCAGCTGTCGCTGCGGCAATCGACTGCGAGGCACCTGGTGATTGGAATCCACGGCGACCCTGCAATCAGTGACGTCAGCACCACTTGATAATTTATGTAAATGTTCGTAACTAACCAGAAAATTGGACTCCTCGTGCGATTTCGGGTCTGGTGATGGTCAAATATGGGACATTCATTCATCGCCATTTGTTGCATTGCCAGCCAGTTAAACACTGCATTCGCAGGCCTTGGTGCTACGCAGTTGAATTATGGTGTTTTTTTGCGAAAACCGGCACTTCATGGTAAGTGTCACACACCTTCGAAACTGAGCCGTTAGGACACCCGCCGAACTGCTGAGCTTGAGCGGCATGCGAGTGTCCGTGCAGCCAAGGCGACCGTGGGTCATTAAATAGGCACCGCCTGGTCCGCGTACTCGCCCACCGCCCATTGATCCACATAGGCTCTTCCAGGGATCGGCTGATGTGGTCTGCAAGAATTCGCAGAAAGCACCCGGGTGGAGGTTTTACTGCAAGGCGGTTGGAGAAGGTATACAGCAAGTTTACATAATGCTGGAAGGTCGATGGAGTAGTGAGAAACGCGGAAGCTCGATGGAGTTGCCGCAGTTGATGTCGTCCGACCATGTAGCAGCCCCGTTTGTCATAAATAGCTGGCTCCATTACAAGCGCACCCGTGTCCATTCAACTGCCAGGTTTTTAGATTTCCAGCAACTCCAGCCTCACCCACTTCACTTTCCCCGAGTCAAAATTCCCAAAATCCCTAAAACGGCAAAAGCGATAAAATCCTTCCATCGCGCGAGCGCCCATCATCACACTGGGCGAATGTGATGAAACTCGGCTTCTAGTCTCAAACGCTCACCCGCTCCTGCCTCCCACATTCGGTGCGTCGCCCACCCTCATCGATTGCCTGCAGGGTGCGCGCGTCAGCTGCGTGCGTGTCCCGGCACACGTGCCCCGAGGCTGCGCCACAATCGGCCGCTCAGCGCTCGTGCTCAATGCGCGCCTTCTGTTTGGCCTGGTCACCATAGCGGCTGCGCGACGGCCCCGGCGCCGGGCCAGGTGTGACGCAGCGCGGCCTATACTGGCAGCCGGCGCGCGCGGCCATCAACATGGGCTCCGGCTCGGTGCGTGACCCCGCGACCGTTTGACCTCGCACGTGACCTTCGGTGACCTGTGACGCTGTGCTGGCAGAAGCGTGGTGTGGGCTTGCGTGCGTTTGGCTCATGATCTTTGCAGGCCTGGTTGCCGTGTGTGGTTTGACGTGGATGAGCCGCTGGCTCTGTTTGCTATTGGAGTGTAAAGTTGTTTGCAGCTGTGTGACCGCTGACCGGTACCCCGTGTTTTTGAGCCGTTTTGTTCAATGTCAAACACGCCTGCGCCGGGAATACGTGATTGTGCTTTGGTCCCGACGTGCCCCGACAATTACTAAATTGGTCATAGCTTGTCTGATAGGACCATTTTTAAAATCGTTTCCAGGCATTAAGTTGTCGTTGTGTTAAAGCTCTTATCATGACTATGGGCGCTATTAATCGCTTACGCCATCTTCATTCTGTAGTACTTGTGGAGCAAGGAAGTAGAAAGGTGCGCTGTTCTTTGACCTGATCATATTTCTCCTCACATTGGTCCTCAACCAGACGGCCTTCCCCGTTTCCCTGCTGCCCGTACCGAACTATCGAGGGTAAACCCCTGCCGTTCGCGCCCCACCGTCATACACCCGCCCCGGTGCGCAGTCTGAGCAGGTCTCGTTGACGGTCCACAGAGTAAGTCCCGGTCCCGGTCGCCGGCGCCGCCGCCGCCGGCGCCCTCCAAGGCGCGCTTGCAGCAGGCACCTCCGTCCAAGAAGGGCGGCGGGTCCCGGCGACCCTCCTTCAACGGGGCCGGCTCCAGGAGACAGTCCTTCAACCCGCTCAAGGAGAACAAGGTACGGATCCTTGGGGGGGGGGGGGGCAGGGAGGAGACTGTTTTTCAACCCGCTCAAGGAGAACAGGGTACGAACCCGTGGAGGGGGGAGGGGCAGGGAGGAAACAGTCCAGCAACCCGCTCAAGGAGAACAAGGTACGGACCTGTGGGGGGTGGGGGGGGAGCAGGGAGGAGACAGTCATTCCCCCACTGAAGGAGAACAAGGCACGGATCCGCGGAGGGGGTAGGGAGGAGACAGTCCTTCAACCCGCTCAAGGAAAATAAGGTACAGAGGGGAGGGGGGGGGGGGCAGGAAGGAGACAGTCCTTCAACCCACTGAACGAGAACAAGGTATGAACCCGGGAGGGGGGGGGGGACAGGGAGGAGGCAGTCCTTCAACTTTGCTCAAGGAGAACGAGGTGCGGACCCGTGGGGGGGGGGGGGGCGGGGAGAGACAGTCCTTGAACCCACTGAAGCACGAGGTACGAGCTCGTGGGAGAGGGGGGCAGGGAAAAGTCTTTTGAGAGAAGCAGGTGCCCGTCGAGAGTCGCCGTGATGAACAGTTGGTGACAGGCGCCTGGGGTGGAACTGCGGCTGACAGGACACAGAATCTCAAAACAATGACCATCTTGGTCTTGAACGCCTAAAGAATATAAAAGTTGATGGTCTTGCCTTATCAGCCTGCCTCACATTGCTTGCACATATATGAACGGAAATAAACAGTCAGGAATGGTTTCATGACCTTTGCAAGTTTTCTCCTCAAGTTCAGTTTTGTTCGGCTTGAGTCCCCTGAGGAGTCCCGATCAATGCGAGAAAGAAGCTCGCGTGCTGTCGTGTGATGTTTCAGTAGACCAACGCCACTCATCACCCGGCAGCTTTAGACTTAAGGGCGGGAATATCAAAGCGAAGTTCGCAGTATTCGATGGCGTTGACGTGCTGATCTACGTAGGAATCCCTTTGAAAAGAGATTCGCGAAGAATTCTAGCAACTATGTATGCAGAGAATGTGTGTATGCATGGCATTGAATGGAATTTAAACGCTACGCTAAAATCACGATGCGGAATAAGTCTTCCTAATTTGAGTGTTATTTTGAGGTTGCATGACATTAGATGTGGTATCGACTAAAATGGTGAATCACTGAGTGAATAATCTATGTTCACAAACAGGCGTTTCAGATAAAGTTCGGGCAGTTGTTTTTTTTTTGTAATTCTCACATAACCGAAATTGTTGGGTGTTAGGGACAACTAAAAGCTGCCGTTAGTCGTATCTAACGCTAGATCGAATTGGAATGAAATCTCAGCTTGCAGAATGCTGGTAGGTATGTCCGGTAATTCATAGGTGTTCCGCTTCAGAAATATATTGTTCGCCGCGAAACGAAACGGCCGAGTGGTCAGGGTGGTTGGCAGCCATGCGAGCGATCCGTGTTCGAATCACGGTTGTATCGCGTTGCCTGGATGTTTACATGACCCCCATAGTGACTTGCACTCTATAAAGGTTTAGTGAATATGTGTGTCACGTATTTTTCGATTCCTTCGCACAGTACGGATCGTTACTTCTCCGTACTTTGAGTAGTCAATACGGCTGCTATGCATACAGAAATGTCCGCAGGTGTGCATACATGCATACTCAAATTTCCGTCTGTAAACCATGCTATTTGCAGGAATTTAGCAAATGGCCATCACGAACTGTCAAAGTAATCACACAGCTTGGTCTAATCACCACCGACGTCATATATCTAAAAGTTTCTATATTTGCTGGTGATTACACTCATACTTGCTGCCCTCTGTAGCTAGAGGTAACTTTCGCAGCTAATCATATTTTTATACCGCGAAAACATGCGTGCTGGAAGTATTCAAATTGCTAAGATGCAGAGAATCCCCCCTCCCCCCTCCGATGTCCAATCTCTTTTAATGCCACATCAATCTCTTTCACTAAGGGAGACGCGTTCCTCCATGCCAATGTTTCTCTACCTGCCCAGGTGTCGATTGGATGACCCCAAGCAAGATCCCTTATCCTTATCCCTTATCCCTTATCGTGTCGCAGCAACTTGGAACCACCTGCACCCGACCACCACTATATCTCTATCTTTGAGTAATTAAAAACTCATATGAAAATGCAAACGCTAGATCATGCACCTCGGTTTTAAGCCTATACTGGGGCTTATTTGACTGTACGCCATATATATGTACCCGCTTGAGCTTTGCGTGTCAATGTGGATTCCATGTACTTAAAGCTTGTTTTCATCCATCTTTGTATGTGTGCTCTGGGTTTCGTACATTCTGTTCCTATCAGTTTGGGACGTTTATGAAATTCATTGGTTGACATCGTACGCATTTTAAAGTGTTGTATTTTATAGCATAATATTTTATAGCATCGTATTTTACACTATCGTATCTTGTAGTACAAAGGATGTTTCGTAGCATCGTATTTTATCCTATTTTTTTGCAATGTGTTGTAACGAATGGGTGAGGGTTATAACAAACCGAGCCTAGTGAACGTTGTACCAAGCCGAACACCCGAAAAGCCACATCATGGATGGATTTCGACCAAACAAATACAACGTAACGTGAATGTTTTTATCCCAGGGAAGGTCCCTGGGGAGGACCGCATGGTAGGCGTTATGGTTGGGTTCAACTCGCCTGCCTGGGTGTAACCGCGCCTCCGAGATTGGTGGGAGGGTTTATCAGGATTGCGGATGTTATACCAGAATACTAGACATTAGAACTAGAACACTAGACACTCCACATTGACACAACTAGCAGACTAATAGCATTTTGAGTGGTAAAAAAGGCATGAAAACGTACATTCTACAAACATTCCACTGCAGGGGCCTCAAACTTATTATGGAAAAATTGAAGGGGTATATCCTCAGCTCAGTCCCCTCCCCCCCCCCCCCCCCCCCAGTGGTTATACCCCTGCCTGCCTGAGCATTCCGGTTCCGCTCCTGACCCCACAGACAGCTGACACGGCGGTGTCTTTCTCAGCCGCCTGCGACGCCTACGCCGCGACCGCCGCCGTCAGACCCCAACCTGGCGCAGTGTCCCATCTGCACGCGCGCCTTCGCCAAGGACCGGCTGGAGAAGCACAAGACCATCTGCGAGAAGAGCAACAAGAAGAAGCGCAAGGTGTTTGACCCGATTAAGATGCGGGTCAAGGGCACGGAGTCTGAGCAGTACATCAAGAAGATCAAGAGTGGTGCGAACGATGATAAGGTGGGACGCGGCCAAAAGGTGAAAAACAATGTCTACTTTACGGAGCCGAGAGCACAGTCGCGGACTTGGGTGATCATTGTCTTTACTTGGTCACTTAACCTCCAGTTTCGAGATGCAGTGAACGAGCTTAACAGCCCACCAGGCGATTTTAATCACCAAAGACCAGGACAGCCTGCTACCCGATCCGATTCATTATTAAGACCGTTGGAGACCTTTTGTCAGTCGGCATCACACAATGGATCGCTCACAGCACTTGGCACCGTTTTAACTCAGCGTATCCCCACGAACATGCCTGCCACTCACAACACTGCCTAGTGACGAAGCACAATTGCCCCAGACGGATGTCGTTGCTTCCAGATTCCTTGTGGCCCCTGTTTTTTCTTCTCCCTCTAAGCACGATTGCCTCAGACGGATGTCGTTGCTTCCAGATTGCTTGTGGCCCATGTTTTTCTTGTCTCTCGAAGCACAATTGCCTCAGACGGATGTCGTTGCTTTCAGATTGCCTGCGGCCTATGTTTTTTGTCTTGTCTCTCGAAGCACAATTGCCTCAGACAGATGTCGTTGTTTCCAGACTGCTTGCGGCCTATGTTTTGTCTTGTCTCTGGCGCTTTCAGTGGCAGAAGAGGTGATTCTTGCGTTTACGGTGGACTGTGCGTCTGGGTTGTGTGATCATACATGATTTGCTCTGCAGCTGAATCCGCAAGTTGTTACGGTATATGACAAACTGTCTTCGCAGTATGTCATTCTGAAACCAAGGGTGTGCCTTGCAATCCATTATCTTTGCAACTGCGTACGCATGAGCGAAAAAAAATCCTTGATATATTTACAACAAGGCGTGTTGCAAAGGGATTTTGTTAGCGATCATTCATGACCATTCTGTTGACTGCTAAGAAAACATTTTCTGGACCAATTAACATGGTGCAGTGTTCTTGGCGGCATCGACCTGCTTCAACCTCCCGATGTGGGAGCAATGCATCAAACTTGTATTTTAATGACGGGGCCTTACGCAGGACCCAGTAAGACTAAACCAAATACATAAATATTTCTGCCAGGGGCTGATGCTTTTGTGATGAAAACAAAACGCGGGGATATGTGCGAAAAACTGCAGCTGTTGCTGCGCTGGCCAGGGTGGCCGGCTGGTTGACAGAACCCCCGTCGCTGCCACCGATGGACAGTTTTTTTTTCTTTAGTGGCGTTCGGTTTCACTGGCACCCTACCCGGTGGTATGCTGATGATCCCTGCATATGCAACATTCACCTTCACTATTCCAGCCTTAACTTGGCATAGGCAGGAAGAACCTTGAACCCCTGGCTTCTCACTATAAAACTAACACTATAAGTCCTTAGTCTTATAATGCTGAGAGAGTCCTCAAGCTTGCAGTTATCGACCTTCCGTACTCAAGAGATACTGTTTAAACGACGCTGTCAAGCAAACGTTATGGCGTCAACGTTGCAAGTTGTGCTTTGATTGTGACTTATTATAGCCACTTGGAATAATAAGTAAAATTTGCAATATCGCGTACCGAGAATGTAACTAACGTGTGCTTGATAACGCCTTTTAACTGGTGCTTCCTGGTATACTGAGGGCTGGTAGCTCGTCAGCGTAACGACTCTGAGCCCAACCAGAGCTGGTTTATTTTGTTGCCTTTCAATTAGTGCTTCCTGGTATACTGGGGGCTGGTAACTCGTCAGCGTAACAACTCTGAGCCCATCCAGAGCTAGTCTACTTTGTTTAAACCTGGATTGGGGACCGCTTGATTTCTAAGCACCCACGTTGGGTCAAATGCGGATCTCATTAGAATTGCACCGGGGAAGCTATCCTGCACATTTTGGCAAATGCCCAGCCTATACATGCTCGTGGTGCATACTAACAGCCGCTTCGAGTCGCCATTAACGATGAGATGCCACTTCCGATGAATTACCACGACGCGCATTTGACAGCCCGTTTGGCAGCCCATTTGGCAGACTTAACCCCGTTCGCATCCTTCGACTGGACAGTGACCTGGCCTCCGTACGACCGATATGACCTCCACCACGGTATGACTGGCCGGACGGTGACCTGGCATCCGCCCAGCGCTGCATGACAGGCCGGACAGTGGCCTCCTCAACCGACCCTACCCCCCGCCCCCCCCCCCCCCCAAACACCACGACCACGATGCTTGACGAGGTGGTGACAGTCTCCTCTTCTCACAGGACCCTAACCTGTGCCCACTCACCCGCAGTCTCCGAAGAAGGCCGACTGGCGCAAGCAGCACGAAGAGTTCGTGGCCAACATCCGGGCCGCCAAGCAGGCGCAGGCGCACCTGGACGCGGGCGGCAAGCTGGAGGACCTGCCGCCGCCGCCGCCGTCCGACACGTCTGATTACGTCGAGTGTCCGCACTGCGGCCGGCGCTTCAACGAGGCCGCCGCCGACCGTCACATCCCCAAGTGCTCGTCCATCTCGAGCAACAAGGCGCCCGGCCAGCCGCCGCCGAAGCAGGGCGGCCGCGGTGGCGGCAGGAAGCGCCGGTAGAGCGCGGAGAGGGCGGGTAGAGCGGCGGGAGGGCCGGAGGAGCACTGAGATGACAGGCTGAGAGCGAGGAGCGCGCGCAGAGAGCAGTGGGGGTAGGTATCTCAGGTACCTGCAGCGAGCAGAGGGGTATCTCAGGTACCTGCAGCGAGCAGAAGGCAGTGGAGGCAGGTATCTCAGGTACCTGCGGCAAGCAGAGGGCGGTGGGGGTAGGTATCTCCGGTACCTGCAGCGAGAAGAGGGCGTTGGGGCAGGTATCTCTGGTGCCTACCGCAGGCAGAGGGCGGTAGGGGAGGCATCTCTGGTACCTGCAGCGGGAAGAGGGCGGTGAGGGGGCAAGTACCTCAGATGCCTGCAGCGCCAGACGGCAGGAATGTCGCTGGTGGTGGCGGCTTGTGTTGCGGGAGGAGGCGCCGGGTTTGAGCGCTGGCAGGCGCGTGGTCCCTCCGCGAGGCGGGACAGTTGTGGCCACTGAGGGCATGGCGTGTCGGCAAAGTGCTGCTGTTCGTCGCGTGGCGGGAGGTTGCTGAAATCGTCTCATGATTGAGTCAGTGATTGATTGGGGAAATTGGGGCGTGACTGAGTCAGTCCTGCCCAAATTGATGCGCTGGTGTCTCATGTCTTGTACCCGTCTTGTGTGCGGGCACACCGCCGCCGGACGGGTTAGGAACATGTCTTTGCGGCTACAGGCCACAGTAGAAACGAATCGCACTCCGCTGGCCTATGACGGATGCAAACTGTTAAAGCAAAGTCAGCGCAGTTAGCGGGGTGGAACACATTTGGACGCTCGGACCACGGTAAAATGCTTTACGAGTACACCATTAAGCGGGCGAAGTTGTGCAAGTTGTTGAACGATGTGCCTGATGAGTTTTTTGATTAAATGTTGGTTAGTACTGGTGATGCCGGCTTATTTTCGCACACCAACACGCTTTGCATTACTGTAGAATGAACCCAGCAATACTATAGTTTTTGTTAAGACCAATAATGGCCCGGCTGTCGTTGCCAGCTTCCGGAGGTCGTACTGATAATCTAACACCGTGCCTATACCGTTCCGCTTTTCTGTGATAACATATATGCTACGTCGACAAGACGATCAGTAATATGCCGCGCACGTTTGCGGCTGTTGCACGGGTGAGGAGCCCTGTGCGAAGTGTAAATGCGCCACTGGGTCACTGCAGTAGCTGGAGAAATATATATAGTTCTTGATCTACGGTTTCTGGAGGAAATTCTGCCGTGCAGTGCGGCATGGTGGCAAGAGGTGCTGGTTAGCGGAAGGCTGGGACTACAACGTGTTCGATAGCAGGTATGTATTTACCGTGAACGACTGTTGTTTGCTATGATGGTGCGTGTGTATAGAAAGCCCTGCATGCCTTTAAATACACCCAGACACATTTAACGAAACGTAAAGGATGGTTAGCATTCTGGATCAATTCCCATTCGGTAGGAAACAAAGTCACGGAAGTCTTGAACGAGTCTCAAAATTGTGAGTTGACGAACTTTACCGATAGGGGTGGTCAGGTAGGTACACTAAAAATGGATATTGGCCGTAACACATTTCAAGGCAACACGCATTGCGCTAATTGGAGTTTGAATGAGGACGATATTTCATAAGAATTGAGTGCACAAGCGGTTTGCAGTTGAGAAAGCGGGACATAGGACATAGCCAGGACATAGCCAGCCCGTGTAGGTGCTCCCCCAGAAAGCATTTTGATGGATTTGAGACAGGTGCATTTCGTGCCTAACATATTACTGGGAGCTGCTCCACGAAATGAAATAATCGGTGAAAATTACATTTCTCTTCATAATTTGATCCAATACCAACCACAAACAAATAGCTCTAAAACCGTCAAAGCATCCATCACGGTCCTCTGGTTCACCGAGTCTTGCCTGGCACGTCCTCCCTCTGCGCCGTGTTCCTCACGCACATACACACACACATGCAACGATCCAACATATTTATTTCGTAATCACCTCCATTTAACCGGGACAACGACTTCACATAAAAACAGTGTCAACCACGCACTCGGCAGCCTCTGGCATGGCGTCGCGCATGCAACGGACTACCTGGCTAAGACAAAGCATCCTCCACGAAGAACGTTTGTACAGTGATGTTCAGCACCGAAGCACTCTGATCGATGACGTCACAGGTCGGCGAGAGCGTCAGGTCACGTGGACAACGGCAGACCCCAGTGAGCCGATACAGGGTCGCACCAAGGCGTTGCCACATGGCGTTGGGCCGGCACCCGGGCCGGGTCGGCCGGCGCTCCGATGGTTCTCGCTACGCGGCTCCCCCGATCCGTTTAAACACACGTTGCGTGCGAAAACACGCGGCTATGCGTCACAGACCACGCAGTATTCCGGGGGTACAAGATGTCATACACGATGGGTCAGGTGCGGGGCCTCATACCTAGCCCCGCAGCATTCCGAAACGGGTCATGATTTCCGCCATGCTCGAGCGTACAGAACGAACAACGGCAAGCCTGTCTCGAATTAACGGGGTCGGAACCTCGTTAGCTCTCTCCCTGGGGCATCCCCAAATCCAAATCCAAATCCCGCTGGGGCATCCGAACACTCGGGACCGTGTCTGACGCCGCAACACGCGGGTAAAGGTGTGGGTTTCCCGGTCTCGTCGGTTTCTTTCCCAGCCGACGCTCCAGCGTCTCCTCCAGCATGTTCCACACGCCGCTTACCTTCTTCACGGTTACGCGCCACCAGCAGACGTTTCCGTTCGGGGAGCCGCAACCCTCGCGCACGCCTCCAGCCCTGCACACGCCGCGAACATCCCTTCCATCTCACCAACCGCGCCCGCACCTGCACATCCTCCCTACCCTCCCCCTCCCCAGTTTCCCTCTTTTCTTGCCCCCTCCCCCCCCCCCCCCCCAGCTACCCGTCCAGCTCGCACTTGCCCGTCTGGCGGTATGGCTTGGCGGCGGCGAGCGGCACCGCCTGGCGGATGCTGGGCGGCAGGCAGCCGCGCAGGCGGTCGTGCCGCTCGGCCGGCATGTTGAACGCGGCCAGGCACTTCTTGAGCCAGCAGGCGCGGCAGCGCGTGTCGGCCGCGTGCCGCGGCGCCAACACCGGGATGTGGCAGCGGCCCAGGCCCAGCAGGCACTGGATCGGCTGCGCGGGCTGCACGCGGCCGGCGAACTGGCGGCACGCGTCGCACGCGTACGAGCCGTGCAGCCGGCAGCGCGCCGTGTGCGTGTAATACTTGGTGCCCCCGCACACGCCGCACGTGACGAAGCCCGGCGACGGCGGCTCCGAGCTGGCGGCCGGCACGGGCGGCGCGTGTCAGCACGGCGCTGGGTGGCGGGGCGACGGAGGGCACGGCGGCGGCCATGTCGCAGCCAGTGGCGCAAAACGGTACAGTTCACGACGCGTGTACGCGCTTCAGGTCAACACCCACCCATGTCGTTGACCTTTTACGCACCGGGTGGCGAAGGATGAGGCGGTCAGGTCACTTTTCCGTCCCAGCAGGAAAGAAGTTGAGACATACTGTTAGGTTGAATGGATGCGGAAACAATGTTCGGCGCGGATCGCTCTGCCAACGGTTCTACTAATATCGCTGGGGAAGGAGAGGAAGTATTATGAGGAAGGAGTTGTCGGGTCAAGACACAAGATATTACGACAATGAGTCCACCGAATTTCATCTCCTGCATAAGCAACAGCAGCATCTGCACCTGTACGACAAACACAAAACAATAACTAGGACACAACCACATCCCACATTTCCTCAACTCGTAATCTGTTACTGTAAGTGAATAACCATACGCGCCCGCCTGTCTCCCCGTTGCCGCAGCATCTTTCGCGGAAGCGAGATGGTCACTTACGGTGCACGTCCAATGAGTGAATCTCGAGACCGAATGACCAGCTTGCCTGCACACCACACACGTTCACCGAGAGATCTGATACAGCCCGTCCGACACGACAGCCGTGACCATCGCGGCCGTCTGGATGGGGAATTGTCGGTTGCGGCCGCTTACCAATGGAAGTCATGCCCCCCCCCCGCGCTGATGCATTTAACACCATTACAGGGCTACATCGAAGTCATTATCAATACAAATCAACTGAATGTATGAACCATGAACAGCCATAAAGAAAATACTCAAACGGAAGATTTCAAACACTATGAACAGAGCATATACGGCTGAACAGCTACTGAAATCGAATAGAAAATGGCGCAAAAACATTCCCGAATTTCCACATCCAAGAAGACTGACAACATAGGAAAAATGCACAAAGCCAGGAAAAACCGATAACATATTAAGCACGAGCCGCTGCCGCGGTTTCTGCGCCCACATGGCACATCGCAAACCATCACGGCCCATCCGCAGGCCACCACTGCGGCCGCCTGCACCCTGCGCTCGGTGTGGAGCACCCACCTGGGCGGCGGGGAAGGCGGTCTGCGCGGCGGCAGCGGCTGCTCCAGCCGCTGCTGCTGCTGCTGCGGCCGGGACAGCTTCAGCTTCATCGGCGCCACGGAGCGCACGGCAAACGTGTCGTCGCCGCCGGCGCCGCCGGGAGCGGGCCGCGCTCCGCTGCCCGGCTGGCGCGAGCGCAGGTTCTCCTGCGGCCAGCAGCGCGGAGCGTGAGCCGACCGAGCCGCCGAGTGAAGGGCCACGGCCCAACGCTCACGTGGCATGGACGTGGGGAAGCGGTTTGATGGGACACGGCGCATTCGCACCCTGCGTAATATTTTCGCAAGCGCTGGCGATACAACTTCCAAACCAGTTACATGTTTTTGCAAACATTGGTGATGCAACCTTAAACACGATCATCGCTGCGTTACGTTAGTATTGATACGTAGAAAGTCCGAAGTTACCGTTTAAGGGTATGGGTGGGAGTGAGTTAATCAACAACGGCGTTATAATTCCAACGCTTGGAAACCTGATCAAAGGCGCTGCGGAAGTAGCACCAGAGACGGTGTGGTCCTCCAGAACGCACGGGAATGCTAGCCGATTACATCGCAGCAATCGTGGGGGAGCAACCGAGAAACCCCATGCATCACCTACCTGGAACTTGTTCCACGCTTTTCTGGCATGCTCTGGGTGAAATTCTTTCAGATGGCTGAGCACGGATTTCGGATCCCGGAATTTGGAATGGCAAACACGACACACATACGCCTCCTTCTTGCCTGGAACGATACCAAGGACGAGCATAGTTACTTCTCGAGCACGGGCAGTGAGCGCCTTGTTCGTGCGCTTAAAACCATCCTTAAAACTCGGGTTAAACGTCTTCAAAGTCGGGGGGTAGCATTAGGTTTGGTACTGGTCCACGGCACCTGTCCACGTAAACAGCGCACTTCTCGTCCAGTTCCTGGGACCCTGTTCACAATGACGGGTGTAAGTACATCAAACCGGTACAATTCATCCGCGCATCGAGTAACGGGCCAACCGCGCCCAACGGCAACATGGCCATCTGTACAAGACCGTGCCAAACCCTGCGTCCACGTATCGTACCTGGGCAACGCGCTTCGACGAGCGCACTCCGCAGCGCCCATTAATCGCCTGTTAAACCGTTCCAACAGTCAGCGAGTCTGTGACATCACGCACGACGTAAATCACAACAAAGAGCGGCCTTTGGTAAATTGGTTATCTATTCGAACAACCAAGGCCTGAATAAAGCTACAGCACCTTTGTCACAGCCGGATTGATCAAATAAAACCGCGTTACCCAAAATGGGCAGGATTGAACTTGACAGGCTTTGCTGGTACCCTCGCGCTGGTGCACAATGCTTCTTCACGACCGACCTGCGCCAGGCGCGACCCCAATGGCCACTTGCCAGGTGACCTATTCCCGTCGGTTAGGCTGAACAATGAGCACTTTCTGATACTCGTACCCGGAGCCGCTGAATTACAAGTTCATTATCCCTCTCCATACCGCCGAGGCAGCTGCGGCAGCTGCCGCCAAAAACCAGCGTCATCGCCACCAACGACGTTCAAACGCCGCATGACGCAAGCATCCAGCGAAAACAGCCCCGAAGGCCTGCATTACCAGCATACGGACGTCCGGTGGCGTGATGTACAGGACCAACCAACCGAGATGTACAGGAGGCATGCCTCACCATTGGTCGGCCTCCTAGGTGGCGCTGGCGGCGCTGGCAGCGGCGGCCGCCGCGCCACGGGCCGCGGCAGCGGCGGCGGCGGCAACGGCGGAGACGGGGAACGACCCCGCTCCTCCTCAGAGTCCTCCTCCTCCGAGGAGCTGGTGTCCTCCAGACGCCTTACGCGCGGTGCCTGGCGAGGCGCACGCTGGGTTAGTCCACAAGGCGTGACGGTGACGCCGCGAGCTCAGGGCTCAGAACGCGCGGCACCAAAACGTGACGGCACGGGTAACGGTCACACCGGATCAACTGGCTCCAACGGGTCCCACGCGACCAAGTGCATCATTTTCAAATGCTAAGTAGGCCACCCCTCCCACACTTCCAGCGTGCTGATGGGCCTCAACCAATGCCTAATACGCATATCAAAACGACGACAGCGCCTCCCAGTTTTCGTCAATTCGATGGCTTCATGGTATCGTAATGCTACTTGTTTTTTGTGGACAATAATAATTCAGCACAGGACGTTTTGGACCTCCTCGCTGATAAAATAATGCACGCATTCCAGCACGGATACGGACCCCATTTACAGCGAGCGGGGTGTGCACGGCTGCCTCTGAGCTGGCTCACACAGCAGCCCTGAGCGGGCCGCGCACAGCTGCTTCTGAGCCGGCCCACGCAGCAGCCCCGAGCGGGCCGCGCGGCGCACCCCGCACCTTGGGTGGCCGCACGACGAGCGGCGGCACGCGCGGTCGCGGCCGCTCTCGCTCCTCGCGCTTCTGCTCCTCGCACGGGTGCCTGTCGAGCTGGCGCTGGTTCAGGAACGACTGGCCGCAGCGCGTGCACACCGCCAGCCGTGTGGCGTGCGCCGAGGCGCTGTGCACGCGCAGCGCCATCTGCGAGGAGCAGCCGGCGTGGCAGAGCGCGCAGGTGAACCTGGGGAGGGCGCAAAGGTCAGCTGACGCGGGCGACCGGCGTTTGAGGCCGGGGGGAGTGTGGACGTGTGTGATGATGCGAAAACGTAAAAATTGTTATGTCTTGACGAGCGTACGCCATGTGGTGACGGTGCTGCGTTGAGAAGGTCAGTGGTCGGGTACGGGAACGACGTCTGTGGCCAGTTCTCCATTGACCTACCGTCCAAGCTCCGCCCATTGAGGTGGCAAAATGCGACGTCACAGATACGCGCCAATGAAAAACGCCTTTAAATCAAAATGTTAAGAACAACAATCAACTGATGTAAGCACATGGAGGCATCTAGCGCCCACAAATGGTGCCATTATTGGTACTGCAATATGCTGAATATGCTGCGAATGCTGCACATCATTTGATTTGAAAGCTATTGGCAAGTTCTGCGGCCAAAAACAACATTGAGCATCACACTATCCTCGTGCTATCAAAACCGGCCCATTTGTCCGACATACCAAAGCGTTAAGAGCGCGTTGACCGTTGCTAGAATTGCTATGTAAACAGCAACGACTTACTTGTAAACACACACACTTCTTTCACCTCTCAACTCAGAAGGGAGTGGGTTTGAGTCGTGGCGTCATACGTAAGTAATGGGCTTACTCCAAGCTGGGGAATGGGTTCCCAGTTGCCAATGAAGAATGGGACCCAGATGTCACAGAAGAGTGTCAAACTGCAAGTCCCTCGTCATGCGTTTTACTACTCGGAGGTACTCGTTTTGCAATGCTGCAGGAATGATCAGTGTGCAGGTGAAGTAAACACATGCAATACACAACAAAAAACACCTAGCTTGTAAAACCATGCCAGTGTGCACAACACAAGCCGAGCAGGCAAGTATACGCCTGGCAAGAAGTCTGTGAACGAGCCAGGCTGGATACAGTAGCTGACGCCCAGTGCGCCCCCACAGTTGAACGGAACTTGCTCAGCCCTCATGCGGAGTTCTCCCAACACCGCCGGCACTGCCGCTGTGCCGTGCTGAGCATACGGCGCCCGAGCCCCACGCCCCACGTGATTCAGCACACGCCGCAGCCCCGCCTCGACCTGGGCCAGGCCGCCTCGGGGCTGCTTCCCGTAACCCACGCAGCCAGGCGGCCCGCCTCTCGCTGCCCCGCGCCGCCCTCACCTGGGCTTGCCGGCCGGCTCGGCGCCGCTGCCGCCGGCCATGTTGGCCGTCGAGGCGAGCAGGTGGAGGCCGCTGGCCGCCTCGTCGCCGGTGGCGCCACCCTCCGGCTGCGAGCCGAACAGCTGCGACGCATCGCGCGGCTTGTAGAAGTCGGCCAGGTTCACCACCACCACCTGCCGCACGCCAGGAAGATCAGATCAGATCAGATCGGGTCGGGCCAGGTCAGGTCAGGTCCGGTAAGGCGTCGTGAGCGGCGCGGTCGACAGCGAACCGGACCTCGGCACGACACACCCGGGTCCAAATGCTGCACGCAACGTAAAATGCCTCATGCGCCTCCGGCAAAAAGTACTGCCGTTAATGAAGGCAACCACAATCACCAATAAATAAACGGCTAACCAGCCAGCACACAACACACGAGCAGCCATCCCGAGCTGGCATCCCACTGGCAAGCCGCGTGAGCCAAGGCCGTCAGATCATCAACCGTGCTTTAAAAAAAAAACAAAACAGAAACGCAAGAGGGCTCCCCTCGAGCAGCACACCAAAACGACGACAAAACGGATCCGCCGGCGGCACACGCCTAGCCCTCGCGTGCGGCCAACAGCCGGAGGTGCGCTCCACCTGAGAGCCGACGTCGATCTCGACGCTCTTGTTGAGGGCGTCGATGCCGTCTTGGGGATCCACTCGTCGATGGGGCGCCGGCTCGGGGCGTCGAGCCGTCGTTTCTCGACGGCCGGCGCGCAGCTGTCCAGCAGGTGGTCCATGTTAGCCGGGCCCGTGCTCGGCCGAGAGGCCGCTCCAGCTGGCGGGCCAGCGGCTCCGAACAGGCCCACCGTCACCGTCTCCATGGCGGCTGCAACGGCGCGCGGTGGGGGCTCAGACCGCGTGGGCGGGACTAACGTCACTGTCTCCACTATGGTTGGAACAGAAAACAGCTGGAGGTTCAAGCAGAACCAATGGTTGGAGGACATGAAAGCCTCTTGGTGTGATGGCTTTTGACTGCTGATGTGAATGCAATGTTGACATTCATTTGGAGATACTTGGATACAGCACCAATCTATTGAGCTTTTCATGACTTTCCACAACAATCACCTCTTAGAAACATCACCAGCTTCCCTGAAACCCTAAACAGTAAACTGCTCAGGAAACCCTGATACACCATAAAAACAGGTGACCCTAATTCTGGCTTAGAAGCAGTTTGATAGCAGTGGTCATTTTGCTGTGGTACCCAGTCTTCATGAATTATTTACTTATTGCAAGGAATGAAATTCCATTGCCCTCAAAGATAATGTCTGTGCATAGGCTAGAGTGACCTATGTAAACAGCTTCTGTGAATTATGCTAGCTGCTTCAAAGTTCCATTGAATTTGTCAGACAGTGGAGATTGGTGATATATTTCTTGTTGTGGTACTACCAAATGGGCTAAGATGAAATGTTGATGCAGCAGCCTTCTGGTGAAATGTCTGGTATCTATTTTCCCGGCCTCACCAAATTTTGGTTCCTAAAAGCAAAAGAAGCTGTTTGTGTTTCATCAGCAGGGACTCAACCACAACCTGGTAATAAATTTAAATCAATCCCATTACTGAATAAAACACTAACACCACACTACTGCATTAGCACATCAGACTTAAATGCACTTGCAATACCATGACCATATTCCTCTTGTTTAAAAGTAGACTTAAGATTACAAGAAGAAAAGGCACATCTTATACCTGCAATGCTTAAAGCCAAAAAAACATGAAAGCAGCCAAAAATAGCAATGACCTGTTGGTCAACAAGCTAAATCAGCATGAGGCAGAGCACCCTGTTAAATCCTACACCCAGCAAAAGGATAAGGCTATGCTTGCCTAACCTTACACTAGTGTTCACACATGAAC
>NW_023596136.1:40870500-40888086 GCF_011947565.3 Pollicipes pollicipes
CGTGACGCGAGGTAAGCCGAGAGCGGCGACGGGCGGCGGCACACGGCTGTATGCTGCGGTACACGGCTGTGTGCTCTGTGTGCTGCGGTACACGGCTGTATGCTGCGGTACACGGCTGTATGATGCGGTACACGGCTATGTGCTCTATATGTTGCGGTACACGGCTGTGTGCTGCGGTACACAGCTGTGTGCTCTGTGTGCTGCGGTACACGGCCGTGTGCTGCGATACACGGCTGTGTGCTCTGTGTGCTGCGGCACATGGCTGTATGCTGCGGTACATGGCTGTATGCTGCGGTATACAACTGTGTGCTCTGTGCGCTGCGGTACACGGCTTTGTGCTACGGTACACGGCTGTGTGCTCTGTATGCTGCGGTACACAGCTGTGTGCTCTGTATGCTGCGGTACACGGCTGTGTGCTCTGTGTGCTGCGGTACACAGCTGTGTGCTCTGTATGCTGCGGTACATGGCTCTGTGCTCTGTGTGCTGCGGTACACGGCTGTGTGCTCTGTGTGCTGCGGTATACAGCTGTGTGCTCTGTATGCTGCGGTACACGGCTGTGTGCTCTGTGTGCTGCGGTATACAGCTGTGTGCTCTGTATGCTGCGGTACACGGCTGTGTGCTCTGTGTGCTGCGGTACACGGCTGTGTGCTCTTTGTGCTGCGGTACACGGCTGTGTGCTCTGTATGCTGCGGTACACGGCTGTGTGCTCTGTGTGCTGCGGTATACAGCTGTGTGCTCTGTATGCTGCGGTACACGGCTGTGTGCTCTGTGTGCTGCGGTACACGGCTGTGTGCTCTGTGTGCTGCGGTACACGGCTGTGTGCTCTGTATGCTGCGGTACACGGCCGTGTGCTCTGTGTGCTGCGGTATACAGCTGTGTGCTCTGTGTGCTGCGGTACACGGCTGTGTGCTCTGTATGCTGCGGTACACAGCTGTGTGCTCTGTATGCTGCGGTATACAGCTGTGTGCTCTGTGTGCTGCGGTACACGGCTGTGTGCTCTGTATGCTGCGGTACACAGCTGTGTGCTCTGTATGCTGCGGTATACAGCAGTGTGCTCCGTGTGCTGCGGGTACACGGCTGGGGGTGTGCGTCTGTATGCTGCGGTAAAACACAGCTGTGTGCTCTGTATGCTGCGGTATACAGCAGTGTGCTCCGTGTGCTGCAGTACACGGCTGTGTGCTTCTGTATGCTGCGGTACACAGCTGATGTGCTCTGTATGCTGCGGTATACCAGCAGTTGTGCTCCGTGTGCTGCGGTACACAGCTGTGTGCCTGTGTATGCTGCGGTACACAGCTGTGTGCTTCTGTATGCGGGCGGTATACAGCCCCAGTGTGCTCCGTGTGCTGCGGTACACGGTGTGTGAGGCGGCCGTGCCCAACACACGGCGCAGACTGTGCGGGACCCACTGGTGGCAAATAGGAAATGAAGTATGTATCTGTGGTCTGTGGATCCACGTTTGCGGTCGCTGCGGTAATCGTGACGACCGTAGGCGGAGAGTGGACCCGCTGCTCACCCCGGAACCGGCTGAGCAAAAAGGGGGAACCGGGCTGCCGACCACGTCGTCAGTCGTGGATATTTCAGTGGCGCGGCGCCGTGTCCGGCCTGCGCCGCCACCCGCCGCCATCCGCCGCCATCCGTCAGCCGGTCGGCGTCCCCTTCCCGCCCCGCTCACCACCGGGCGCCGCTGGCCGGCAGACTTCGTGCAGCACCTGATGTCGGAGGACTGTCGCGGCGAGCTGCGGCGCGTGCGGCGCAGCTCAGCCTCGCCTCCGCCGCCGCCGGCGCCGGCGCTGGCTGACCTGCCCGACAGCGACGCCGACATTCAGTCGCCCTCCGCCTGCCTGATCGACCTCAAGGTCAGTTGGACGAACCCTGACTCCTCTTGTCTCATTTGTGGTGACCGAGCGTCGTAGCGCGTCGTAGATGCGGTAACTCCATGTGTTGGAAGAACTCCGTGCCGTTTCTGACCGGCCCGGTCCGTGTGGCAGGACACGCTGTGCGACGTGCTGTCGGGCGCGCGGAGCCCGAGCCAGGCCGAACTGGAGCGCCTGCTGGCCACGGTGGGCGCCGTCTACTCCCAGTGGGGCCGCCTGCTGCCAGCCACGGGCCAGGCCCTGCAGGACATGACCTTGGAGCTGACGCTGGCCATTGGTGAGTGACCTCGGAGCGTGCGGCACCCGGCACAGGTCGCCGTGTCCCCGGGTGGGATCAGCGGATGCGTGTCCATTGTGAGAGCTGTGATGTCGTTGCGTCATCCGTGTGGGAGCAGCCGTTGTGTCCCCTGCGCGTCGGTGATCACCGCGCCGCTTTCTCCCCGGTGTGGGAGCGCTCACCGTGCGCCCAGCGCCATGTGTCCAGTGTGTCCAGTGTGCGAGCGGCCGCTGCGTCTCCCGTGTGTGACCAGCCGCCGTGCCGTCAGTGTGCGAGCAGCCGGAGCTGGTGTCGCCGGAGCTGCGCGGCGCGCTACTGCGGAGCTGGGCGGCGCTGGCGCTGCAGCCGCTGGACCGCCTGCTGGCGGCGCCTCTCCGGCAGCGGCTGGCAGCCAGCGCCCGGCCAGCCGCCTCCGCCGCCCGTCTGCGCCAGCTGCTGAGCGCGCTGGGAGCCACGGCCGGTCAGCTGACCTCGCTGGAGCGGCCCACCGATCCGCCCAGCCCGGTGGGTGGGTGTCCCCCGTCCGTAGCTGGCCTCGCTGGAGCGGCCCGCCCATCCGCCCAGCACGGTGGGTGGGTGTCCCCCGTCCACAGCTGGCCTCGCTGAAGCGGCCCCCGATCCACCCAGCCCGGTAGGTGGGTGTCCCCCGGCCTCGGCTGCACCCATTTGACGCTGTGGATGCCCCGGAAACCGCGCGCGCCGTTTGTCAAATGTTGCCATGGATTCTCTCGTGCCAAACGCCTACTATGTCAGTACATTTGGCTGCCACTCATTTTGTGGTGTGGTGTGGTTTCAGGGGTGGTGCAGTACGTGTTCTTCATATGCATGCGAATTGCACCGCTAAATGACCAATTTTGTCACGGGGCTCATGAGATGATTGTGTTTGTACACACGGGTTCGTCGTCATATTTCATGTTCTTAAAGCAGCGATTAGACTTACCACCGACAACGGACACTTTCGACGTACGCTGGGTTTCAATATTCGATAATGGTGGTGTGCCAGGGTGATTGTCGCGATGCGTGTTTGCACTGGCACTGCGCGTTCAGCTGGCGCCGCCGGTGCGTACCAGAGAGTGACACGGGACTGCTGGCTGGACCAGCGCGTCATCTGACGACAGGGGTGCTGCTCCGCAGGCGGTGGGACCGGGGACGCCTGAGGCGGCGGAGGACACCGGCCGTGTGGCGGGGACGCCTGAGACGGCTGAGGGCACCTGCCGTGTGGCGGGAACGCCTGAGGCGACGGAGGGCACCGGCCATGTGCCGGGGACGCCTGCGGCGGCGGAGTGCACCGGCCCAGCGCCTGAGGCGACGGAGGGCACCGGCCGTGTGCCGGGGACGCCTGAGGCGACGGAGGGCACCGGCCGGGTGTCGGCGCCCGGATGGGCGTTCCCTGATCTCGGACCGCCAACCGCGGCCGGCCAGCCCAGCTGACACGCTGGCGTGCGCCGGCTGGGGGACTGGCTGCCGCCGGCGGAGAGGCCGTTTCCGTACCGGAGGTGCGGGCTACGGGCCCGGGCGGCTGCTGGCAGATGGAGCTGCCGGCATTCCTGTCGTTCTTCAGGTGTCTTCCGCCTCGGCCTGCCTATGCCACGCTCAGGACCGACGTCAGGCGGATGTCGGGGTTGTGCTTCCACGCTATGGGTATGCCATATGGGCCGTGTTCTGTGCTGTGTGTCATGCTGTGATGTGTGCTCGCGTGCCATCGTCGATATTGGGACCCAGTGCTGATGTGGGCCACTGTCACGCGCTGCCGTACGCTCCCGAGGAGGACCCTCGGTGGCGGTGACGCTCGCCGCTGCAGAGCGCGCCATCGCCCGGTGGGAAAAGTAGCGCGCGAGCTAGCCGGAGCGCGCACCCTGACGGCTGTGAGCTGCGCTGTGTTGGTAGGCGCGCCGGAGACCGCTACAGGGTCGGTGGACCAGCCCGCTCGCGGCCGGCGGCGTCCTCGGAACGCTCGCTAGGCTCGCCATCGGCGCGACACGCGGGTCCTCCGACGCCTTATCTCGTCTCGTAAACGGCGCGTGCGCGTAGAGCAGGATAGCTCAGTCGCCTCAGGCCGGCGGCAGCGTTTATAGTGGCCAGCGGTAGGACACCGCGGCTTCCGAGAGTGTCAGGGTGTTCAGGTATGCGACGTTTTTTTTTTTAACTGTCATGCTCCGCGGTGCGCTGCCCGTAGGCCAGCACATCTCGCTTTGATATCGCTGGATTTTTGAGACTTAACATTTTCTTTCAAGCAATAACATTTTTATTGCTTGATCTGCATCCTCAGTGTGATGGCAATCATGTTGCATGTTCTCCGAGACATCTTAATGGCTGGATTTCGTAAGCATTCTGCAGGGGCATTGATCTTGATGGACCTACGAAAATACAAAGCCGAGGCGCTGTCAGTCGTGTCTGAAGCACGGAATATATTTCACACCATTGATGTGCAACAGACGCCACTCAGACACGGAGGCATGATACTGACGACATGGTGCAGCAATACGGGAAAAATGCTTACGGTGGCCGCACGGCCTTCGAAGACCTTGAGAACTGTTATTTGCACCTAGGTACAGATACCCTGTTTTTCACAACGCTCGACATCACCACGGATTTAGCGCACTTCCCTTTCAAAGTTTTGGAGGGGAGCAGCCTAGGGTATTTGTATGCCGGGGGGCTGGCCCCCGTGCATATGGGCAAAAAGGGAATACCGGGCCAGCGAAATGCAGCAACCGTGTAATCGGTCGTACACCAGGCACCTATGTTCATCACCACCATTACGTTGACTTGAAGCAAAAAGCTATTCTTCAGCACAGCTTTGGGACCAGCAATTTTTTTTAGTCTAATGGTGGCATCGAGTGCGCAACTCATCAGTCAAAACCGGGTAGAAATCAGGATTTGGGGCACGTTAGGCTAATTCAATATTTGGGGTGCGTTGGGCCGATTCAAGATTCAGGGTACGTTAAGTAAAATTTATTGGCTCCCCGACCGATTTCAGATACTGACGTCCCTGGATGAAGCGGAACTCCGAGATGGTATAGTCGGCCACACCTTGCATAACGCAATTTCCACCAATACCCCCGATCACACCGATCTAATAGTTGAAATGTGACCATAAAACTCGCCAAGTTGCTGAAAATCAAAGTGCCTTGTAGGGCCCGTACCAGTCGAGCCACCTGAAATACGATGACAAATTCGCCTTTGTATTACCATTGGTTTCTCAGGAGCGGGATGTACGAACATGATGCACTTCCTCCGCCTACACGATACTGGTCGCCTTTTTCGACGATTATTGTCTATTTCCAGCCGAGCTCCATCCTCACAGCCGAGCTACACATGGCCTCCAACGTAACCAAGACCTCAAAAGAAGACCTTTTGTCATCAAGCAAGTCCAACATGGCACAAAGTTCGCAAAGCCTGAGCGACAATCTTTGTTCAACGATGCAAGTTCAAAGCTGTAATCGGGGGATATCTATGGCCGATTACGACAGTTTGTGACACAAAGTTATTTTCCTCGATAGACGCACTCCGCAGAATATTATCGGTGTGGGCGCCACTAGGGCGCACCATCGCACGTGCATTGGGCGCCGCATCAGAGATAACATTTTCTCGACTGGTTACGAACGCCCGTTGAGTGACTGAGGACGGTCGGCATGCTTTGCTCACATTCCCTGGGACGCGCACTAAGCCCGAACGCCGCTTCACCCGGGTCCCCGTACCCATCCTCGTCGCTGTCCGGCGACTCGCTGTCCTCGGACCTTTCGCGAGCTCTCTTCCGCGGTGGATACCTTATTTTCAACACCGACGCGTCACCGCCCCGCTTCGCTTCCTCCGTGAAGGGTAGCCTGCACTGTCGAGATGTTCCGGAGAGGTCGGCGGAGTTCAGCGGGCTCCTGGCCACGTCACTGGGCCGTTCCAACATGGTCCCTGCCACGTCATCGACGGCGCCCAGTGCGCGCTGGCACAGGCCGCAGTGAGGCCCCTCGTTCCCTTTGGTCAACATCGACCTGTACATTGCGTTCAGCTCAGGAGATTTCCGGCATCGCCACTTCACCGTCTCCATGCTCGGCAAGGGTATCTTCATCCGCCACCTGACGTGGTTCAGCACGTCTTCTGAGCCGATGGACCTCAGCTCCATCGTACGACGCATGTCCTCTTCGCTCCACAGAACTACCTTCCTGCGTTTTTCTTGAATTCTGGCCGAGAAGTCCCTCGTGATGCCCTTGATCTGCGCTTCGGTGAATATCCCCTGAATGCTTTTCTCAAGATGCAGAAGCTCTTTCAACCGTTTCCGTTTCACCACTTGCTCAAAACACCGCCTAGGGGTTGTCTGTGTCGAATTCGCTTTCACCACTTGCTCAGCACACTTCTTAGAATGTGTCAACTTATCCTTCAGGCCCCACTCCATCGGCTTCTTGACAATCCAGTCAAGAATAGCGGCCAGCATGGCCAGATTCTGAATCTTCAGGCGCTGGTTAACTTCCACAGCTTCCTGCAGGTCCGACGGCGTGTGCGCCATCATCTCGTCAGATAGCTCGTACTCCCTCAACATGCCAATGACATTGAGAGGCGACACCTCATCCCTCAGCACCACCAGAGGCTCGTCCCCCACTTCAGTAACGGCCTGTGAACTCCCGGACTCGCCGCTAGCAGCCACGTGACCCCTCCCGTTGACCCAGTCACATCCAGTGACGTCCCCAGCAGCCGAACCCGCGGCGTCGACGGACACAGGCAGACGGTCCGGTCCGCTGGCCGAAGGGTCGCTCATCAAACGCTTGCACTTTTCTTCCAGCCGCCGGATTTTCTGCTTCATCCGGAATATCTCCTTCATCCGCGTGACAAAGGAGCCTTCGTCTGCGGACAGAAGAGAAAATGCGATGATATGTGGTGTGCATTTTTGCAAATTTCGTGACACACACAGCCAAGTTTTTCAACGAAACGATAATTGTAATCGATTACCGTGTAGTCGTCACATCTTCTGTTTTTTGGCTGCGAGGTAATCAATATTTCCAGATTATTCCAATAAAAACAAATATTCGACGACATTCGCGACAATCGATTTGAGAACGCAGTTGTCAAATGGTCACTTGAAAGACCGTAAACCAAGCGAGGCTTACTTAAGCTGGAACAACACACAGCGGCCCTTACCGGCCGTGACGTTCTTGTGAAGTGAATATCCTTGCAACCACTTCATCTTGCTTCCCCACAGTTTTCAGCAGCAAAAGGTTCACTTCATGACAGATTAAGTTGAGCCCCTTGAGGCCATTTTACGCCAATATTTCCGCATTGCAAAGCAACACGACCGCGGCTTGATGTTCGTTAAATAATATGCGAATATCCACGTTGAAAAACATGGAGAACATGTACAACACGGTGAGGCGGCCGGACCTGACAAAATATATGGTAGAGTGCTGAATGAATGTGCTAGCACTTGAGTTTATGCTCGTAATTTAATATCCAATAGGTCATTAAGCTTCTGAGTTTTGCCCGAGGTCATGCACCATGCCAATTTAGTGCCGATATTTACGAAAGAGACCGAAAAAGTCAGCAACTACAGTTCTGTCAGTCTAGCGAGAAATGCATGCAAGATCTTAGAAAAATTAATTAAGGCAAGTATTAAGTCACACCCAGAAAGGCACCAGCTAAAACACAGTAGTCCGTGTGGTTTTCCTTCTGGTAGGCCCTGTTAGACAAATCTTCTAGAGTTATGGAACATGTGGCTAGTGAGATAGATAAAGTCAGTAATTGAAATCTTGTTAATCTCGATTTTAGTAAGGCGTTTGGTTAGATGCCACACCAGCAGTCTGCCATACCAGTTAAAATTGTATCGCATTGAGGGAAAATCTTGCCTGAATAAGGGCTTCACTGCTAGACAGGAAACAAAAGAGTTGTGCTCAGTGGTGCAAAATCTCAGCAGGAGCTAGTAGAGAGTGGGATCCCACACGGGTCGGGGTTGGTCTCCTCGCTCTTTGTTATTTTTGTGAGTAATATTGAGATAGGGACTTAAGAGTAATGTAGTAAAATTTGGTGGCAACATTAAATTGGCAGG
Organism: Pollicipes pollicipes; assembly: GCF_011947565.3. NCBI lineage: Eukaryota > Metazoa > Arthropoda > Thecostraca > Pollicipedomorpha > Pollicipedidae > Pollicipes > Pollicipes pollicipes. Next base: position 40,878,680 of record NW_023596136.1, read on the forward strand.
GATGTTGAAAAATACCGACCAGGTGAGCGAAATTCAGCATGACTTAGAGAACCTAGTGAACTGGGCTTCTCCGTGACAGGTGCCATTCAATCATGATAAGTGTAAGGCGACGCATTTGGGTAGTTTTAACAATAAGGACATTATCTTTAGAATGGAAAGCCGGAAGTTAGACCAGATGGAGGAAGAAAATGACTTAGGGGTTATAATTTCCCGGAATTGAAAACCTGAAAAGCAATACGGGACTGCTAGAAGCAGGTTGTTGGGACGGGAATATCAATCACAAGACTGAAGATATTGTCAATGTCAAAGACTGGATGTTAGGATTTATAACAGAAATGTCAATCACAAGATTGAAGATATTGTCAAAACGTTGTATTTGGCTTATGTCTGACCACATCCAGAATATTGTGCACAGGCTTGTCTTGCTAGTTAAAATAAGACCACCAAAAAATAGCATATATAGCAAGATTAGCAAAAATAGCATATATATAGCCCATTAAGATTGAGCTCGGCGAAAAGAAAAGAGGCAGTGCAACTATGACGAGCAAATGGCCGCAACATTACAAGGATACCACGCACCTTTGGACGCCCTTGCATTCAGAGCAGTCTCGTTCGCAGACACCTGGTGGTCGCGCCTGGCTTTGCTTGGAAATGGGTCCACCACATCATTCAGAATCATCAGATGATCGTCGAGGGTTTCCATCGGCACGTCTACCGCATATGGAATCCCGATCTCCGCCGTTTCGCAGCCACCCTCACTGTTCTGGGCATGGTCGTGCAGGTCATCAAACTGCACGCCTTCCACATCGAACTCATCCCGGCCCAGCGGGCCGGTGCAAGACCTCTTCGCGGGTTTCTGGTGCGCGCGGCTGACTTCGGCCAGCGCCGTTCCCTCAGATCCGCCGTCTTCGTCACCACCAGACTTCGACGGGTGCACTTTATCCGGCTTCATAAGTGCGACACCATATTTCTTTCTGTGAGCGGAAAGAGATCTGGTGCACCTCTGACCCCCGGTGTATGTTTCCAACCTCCGTGGAGACCGGGCGTTCTTTGCAGGCGCCGCATTTCTGTCTCTCTGGCGTCCTTGGGTCTTTTGTACTTCTTTGGTAAGAGCATGCCTATTTCTGAAATAACACACAAACCGATAGCAGTGAATGTTTATCCAAGGACAATCATGGCTATGTACAAGCTTTGTAAGGCTACTAAACATTCTGCAAAGTCAAATTCAAAACTAGTCATTGCTTGCTGCCTGTGGATTGATGATTGCGAATTGATTGGCAGCAAACCACCCTATGGTTTGGTTGGATTTAATGTTGTCCATCCTACACATGATGCCTGGCATCGCATGCTTTTGCTGATCAGTCACATTATGAGACCTACAAATGCTGTGAGAATATATGATAAGGCTCACGAATTTCTAGCATAGCGTCATTAACGCTTGAATGCTGCGAGAATACATGACATGGCTCAAGGATTACTAGCATAGCGTCATTAATCCTTGGATGCTGCAAGAATGCATGATATGGCTCCAGGATTACTAGAACAGCGTCATTAACGCTTGAATGCTACGAGAATGCATGATATGACTCCAGGAGTACTAGCATAGCGTCATTAACGCTTGAATGCTGCGAGAATGCATGCTATGGCTCCAGGATTACTAGCATAGCGTCATTAACGTTTGAATGCTGCGAGAATGCATGACATGGCTCCAGGATTACTAGCAAAGCGTCATTAACGTTCGAATGCTGCGAGAATGCATAGTATGGCGCAACGATTACAAACGCATGCTAAAAATGCTTGGCTTTCATCACAATTTATTGAGCGCAATTTTTCCGTTTCAAGAGGACCACGGCGGAGTCAAGTCACTGACGTTTTGGCAAATAACCTTTTTTATGTGCGAATCAACCATTCAAGCCCCATGAACACAGGTCTCAAGTGGGTATTGATAACATAGATCCCAGAGATGGAAACCGCGATTGTATCCTGAAGGCAGCCGCCGCTGCTCATAGATGCCGGGTGTGAAATTCGGCCGCCGCCACCATGATTTCCAGCCAGAGCCAGACGCCCAGGCTCACCCACCGCTAGCCGCCGATGGTAAAACAGTTCTGTAGCGCCTGAGTACCATCCCAGCGAGAAGTTACCATCAACAAGATGATCACGTGAAAGCTGACACGCACCGCAATGCACCTCGGCTGCAGGAAGGGCAAAATGTTCATGTGAGCAGAAGAAATGCTGATGTGAGAGGAAGAAGTGACGAAGGAGATGAGTTTTACAACGCGTCGACCGCCAATAGTCACAAAGGAGGAAATGGTGCAACAACAACTCTTCACAAGTTTTGAAGCAAGCAACTCAGCACTGTTCTCTTCCAGCACATGTCCAAAGTGAGACGGTTTTTTGTCATGCGCAGGAGGCACAACGCCGTGCAGTTGTTCTGACACACAAAGCACCAATGGTACACCACATTGTGATATCTAAGATCTCAACCCAAATGATGAGTCATTGAAAAATGGTGAGATTCCTGAATGTTGCATGAAGGTGTACCTCTACTAAGCCTTGCTAATGCGTAAAGCATGAATACCCGGCTAGTGCTGTTGCCAAGAGAACAATCCTGTCAATCTCTCAAACACAATGCACATGGCACACATGCACAAGTGAACAAACAGGTGAGCTTCTCACCGACGTGAGGAAGAAGCGCCGACCCGAACAGTCTGTGTAGCACCCAGATAGCTGTCACAGGACGTCTTAGTCTTACACCGCTGCCTGTCCTTCCTGGAAAACCCCACAAACAAACTAAGTGAACATCTCTGACCACTTGGTTCTACACTGCTGCCTGTCCTTCCTGTAAAACCCCATAAACAACACAAATTGAACACCTCTGACCAATTTAGCATGGCTGGTTTCAACCTGGTGAAAACCAAATGTGCAAAGCAGTGCAATATCTTGTGAGGGATTCTGGAAAGTATCTAAGGGAGAGCACGGAAAATGTGGATTAGTGAGGCAGCACAGAATGTCAATGAATACAATACAGATGTCAGTATGCTTTCATGATTAGGGGGCCCATTTTGGGTTGTTTAACCACCTGTGAAGCTGCATATCTCATTGATCCTTATATCTGCAAAGGATCTTATATCCAGGTGAAGCAGAGTGTAGGTGGCAGCAGTTGGTAGCACCCTCCTGTTTACATATCAAGCATTCTACTAAAGCTACAAGCCCATCTCAAATTACAGGGATTCATGACCTACCACCAACACTGGTCAAACACCTGAGCATGAACCCGTAAGGCTTATCAGAACCAAATGCCATTTGGTGCACACATAGTATAGTTTCACAAAAAGATTGGAGGGAGGGGGGGGGGGGCGCAGATCAGTCAAAGTCATCAAGCTACATCCAAAAATGCTAACAAATAGGCTTCCCATGGTTTTGGCCTACATGATTTCCAAAGTTGGGGGAAAGGGCATAAAGCCTCCCTTACTGAACTGGATATTTTACCCATGTTTCTTAGAATGCATACAAAACATTTTGTCAGCAAATATAAGGAATAGAATGATCCCCATTCAAGCCACAAAGACTTGTCCACCACATCATCACACAACTAAGAGGAGCTGAAGTCAAGTGCCTTTTGTTTGGCATTTCAAAGATGTCTTCCAACCCTTTTATATGTTTAGGCCCTTACCTATCACATCAATTCACAAAAGAAAAGCCTAGCAGGCCACCAGCAAAGACTTGCATTTTTGCATCATTTATAATACTGGCATTCTATAAGTAGTTCATCTTTTAAGAATACTGAACATTGCACTTATGGAAGCCAAACTCAGGCCAAGCCAAAGTGTGATAATTGTTCACATCATTTTGGATTGAAAAATGTTTTTAGAGAATCTCTGCCTCTCAGTACCTGTGAAAACCAGAATTCCTCCAACCACGGGTCCTTCATGCACTGAAAGTAGTGGTGACTGTGACCAAGCTCTGAGTACAAAGATTTGCCATGCACATGTGCAGGCCAGTGCTGTTGCCTGTGGTCTGGATGTGTTTGTGGGTAGCACATTTCTTTGCAGCCTGGCCTAGAGGTTATGCCACACAGTTGCATGGCCACGCATGGATGCCCCATTTTTGAAGGAACTGTGATGCGGGTGTTATGAATGTGATCCCAGACCAACATACCTTCAAACAAGACCAAATTGGAACATTAAGCATGATTTAGCCTGGCCTATGTCCAGTCCACTTAAATGTGATGTTCAGCAATCAGGACACCACATCACATCATGGTAAAGTTACATGGACATCAGGATAGGTGTCAAATGTCACAAAGGAATCCACTACAGTGCACATATTTTTGCTGACTGACCTGAGTTCAAGCAGGCATACATAACTAGAAGAGATTATCAAACCCCTATCATTATTATATGAGCACATGGTGATTGAGTCATTCACCTGGATGGTGTCAAGGGCAAATTCACCGATGGAATGGCCCCTTCTCGGAGAACAGCCTTTGCCATCACATCTGGCATGAGGTGCCTCTTCAGCAAGTACTGAATGGTCAAAATCCTCCTTGGTAAAATGCAAGGAACACACTCGTGCAGTTGCAACACAAAATTTGTCCAATCTGGCACATTTCTTCACCCACTCTCTCCTCCTCGACGGGTCTTGAGGAAAAGTAAAAAATGAGACACCCGGAGGGTGCTTTCTACGCGAGTAGCATTTGGCTACAGAGCAACAGCCCATCGTACAGCTACGTCTGTGCAAGGCTATCTAGCGTATATCTAACTATCTAACGCGTCAAGGCTACTAACGCGTCTGGCGAAGAGGACAAATCGTGGACACGGTTCTGCCAGTGGTCAATCGCGCCCCTAACATATTACTGCCTGAGACGCCCGTCGTCAGCAGCGGACTTGTTTACATGCCGGTCCATGCGGCCAAGGAGGTGGAAACAGGTAGGTTTTCCGGGATTTTACCGATTTGGGTGACGGCTCATGACGTCATAGAGTCGTTGCTCATCATGCTCATGCCTTGTTTAGCATTGACCGCGTCGTTCGGAAGACCATATATTTGGTTCAACAGAAACCAATGTTTTGTGATTTTGGCACCATACAAAAGATGGTCTCATTATCTGTCGCTGACCTAGGCACCGTTTTTCATAGGCGCCAAAACCTTACGTTTTTCAAGTGTCAAAACTTCCTCAAGTTTGCATTCCTCATACCTTGGATTTTGCTGAAATGAGTTACAGTGGCTGCCATGAGTGCTGAAGTCACCTGTGAAATTATTTTTTAATTCCTCGGTTGCATCGTTTCAGAGTTATGGCCTTCAGCAATTTCGAGGTGCGTAGTTGCAAGCTACCTTCGGTGGCAATTCTTTCCACCTGCTTGAAAGATGATTTGACATAACTATGCGTCAAAAAATCAGAAAGCTGTCCTGAATATTTGTATGCTACCCTTTAAATCACTTTTGTACAATAAATAATAATCAGGGCACCATGAGCTTTTGAAAGGCACGAAAAATAATTTTCCTTTGTGATATTGATCCTTTTCTTAGTTGCTTGTGAAAGAGCGTAGTTTGGTCTCCACAAATTCGAAAATAAAGGATGGTTGCCCGCTTGAAAAGATAAGTGGTTTATGTGTCGGCGAATCATGCATAACACTCAAAGACCAGACGAGTGGCTCACCGCCGCAGCCGGCTGCCCCCGTCCCCCCTCCCCCCTCCCCTTACCCCTCATGGTACTATCGGGGTCGGGGTAATAGTGGGGCACGGTGGGGGAGAATACGTGCCGCAAGGATGGTGCCGTCTCTTGTTCATGTGGGACGACTCAGAAGGCAAAGGTCCAATAGAGCTTTGGGCCATCACCTGTTGTACGGCTGGAACGAATAGTTGTATTGGCGGTCAATGAATCGCTCAAACAAACCCAGCTTTGCCAGACCATTTGGGGAGCACAAAACGAGAGCACAGCAAGGTTTCAAGGGACTGTGCCTCCTGTTTTGTACTTTTACTTATTGTTAGATAACACACATGCGATTTGGTCAGAAATGTCAGTTTTCTCAAAATCCTAAAAAGCTTAGGATCACGATTTGAAGCATCCACGCATGCGGGACAAGTCTCACTGGACTCCCTGCTTACCAACATGAAAGCAATTTCATTTGCTTTCAAAGTACCTTTCATTTGCCCTGCTTTTTCCACCGGGTGTTTTTTGCAATGTTTGCTGCACGCTAATTTGTCAAAATGCTTGCGTAAAGAATGTTACGATATCTTGAAACAATCTGTTTAGAACAGAATATATGCAAACGTGATGCTATTATCATGCAAAGGCTGCGTCCTGATGAGCAGCAGCGACACTCACACGGTGTGTGAGTGTGCTGTTATCAGCAGAGCGCGGGGCTGACGACTGGACCTCTTGGCCTGCGAGATGTCATTAAAAGGACCAACTGAGTCACGCCCTGTGTGGTGTTCACAGGTAATCCTGCATGACGCGGGATTACTCTCCGCGTTCAGTATGGTGTAAGATCGTTTTTGATTGACGTATTCTACGTACGATCAGGGGACATTTTGGATTTGATCAATGAAATCAAATTCAGCCAATGTGTGAGCACGGGCCGGTATTCTGCCAATGGATGAGCTTTTTACCAAATTGTCAGAAGCCATGCTTCAGTGACTAGGCTCACTTAACGGTCCAGCAACGGGATACACTTTTCAGTCACCTTTAAGACGACTGCCTGAGAACAAAACTTTGATCGTTTTTATTCCATCTCTTCGCCTGCTTTGTTATATTTGGTTATACTTCTTGGCTCGGAACGCCGCGGCTTGATTTTATGTTTTCTGGTGTTATCATACTTTTCATTGCACCGCTGGGGTAGAGGGATGGGCACTCCTGGTCGCCTGTGCTTAGGTAGCGGTAGAAACGTAGACTTTTCAGAAAACTACACTTTTGTCGCCCAAGGCGAAGTTCCATTGGGATGCACCGCAATGCACCGCACCGCACCGCACTGCACTATCGCGCAGCACAGCACTGCACTGTTGCACCGCACAGCATCGCGCCACACAACATCGCACCGCAGTATAGCGCTCCACACATTTCTACAGTACCTTTCACTGGAACCGAAAAGCCTCGTTTCAAATGTGAAGAAAAATGTATTGCTCTTCAGACTGATCAACTATGCAGTGCAATAACAGGCTCAATCCTTTAAACATTTGCTTTCATGAGGAGGACTTTGGCGAGAAGTGTGAGTGGCGTTACGTTGCCACCTCCCACGGGAAAAGCTTTTTCGATGCGGTCGGTAGACATTGAAAAGGGTTGCTGCCAGCGCCAGCCTGTCGCGCCTCCATCCCGATCATGTTTCCTCTGCTGAGAACCCACACCAGCACTTGCAGGCAGGGGCGCAGCCAGAGCCTTGGCAAGGGGGGGAGGGCACAGGGTTGACAAAGGGTCCCCTTATAGTAAAAGTGTCCCTCCCTCCCCTCAAAATCGCCGGATATGGCCCATTTGTTAATGAGGATATCATTTTTCTTCGATATCACATACTTCTTTCAAGTTCACGCCCATGGACCAATACTAAATTTTAAGGAAGTTTTGAGGCTCATCCCCCTTTCTAGTACGCGTGTCTTTGCGTAGGCATGTTTATTTTCGACATCAATTGAATTGTCACGGTTTTGCTAAACAAAAGCTAGCAGAGCACGTAGTCGTGATTATCACTTATCCTGATCGGTTCACAGATGGATTCATCGACCAGATGCATATATGTCATTTATAGTTTATATACCATATATGCTATAGATGCCATCTACCAGAAATAGTCCGTACGTGTTACTGGTAAAAAGGAAGCCCAGTGTTCTAGCTGCCAATCTCTAGTCCGCGCTTTGCACGTTTTCGTTGTTGACGCTGATTGCATTTTACAGGCTAGGCATATAAACTTGCTATTATCACACCACCGTACTCCCTATTAAATCCTATGCGTTCGGATCCCTGCTTAAATATACTTACGAGTCCGACCAGCTTCTTCTTTATTGGTACGTATGTAATAGCACGTTCTAGCCGCCCATGGCTAAACCTGTTTTCGCGTTTGCTTTTCAATTTCCACGCCAATTTCATTGTATTGGTTGGACGTATGGAAAGCTTCCAAAGAACAAACCACTGTGGACGCTAAATTATACGCCCGTATAATTCTCATTTGCACGTTTCCATTTTCCATGCCGTTGCATTTCAACTGTTAGTGGCTTGCAAAGCACAAAATATTAATCGCAATTCGATTCTACGTTATCAGCTCGCTGATCATGTATACCTCCCGCCAACAGTTTCCTCATGATCTCTGCGACGATTTTCAATGTTCCGGCTGCCCCCCGGAGCTACGTTCCGGGGCAGCGGTCGCGCCGCGCTGAAGTCTACACCAGTGACGTCTTTGCAGGCGAACGATATTTGAGAGCTGGGCATCCGTTGAGTTTGTGTAAATAGGCGGATCGTGAGGCAATTACATCAAAGTGCGTCACATGATGCTTCAGGATAATGTGGCTACCTGTTTGTTACGTCCCCATCAGCTTCGATGCATGGCCACATGGCAGGATATCGCTAAGCCGTACGGCAGCGTTTATCTCATGTTCTGGACGCAAGAGTAATGCTGTGGTGGATCCATCACGTGTCATGGTCGTTAAGTCTTCACCACATGGGTGCACCCTCGAAAAAGACCAGGGAACTGAGCGGAGAAAACGAGCCCTAAATATACTTAAAACAGGTTTTCTTCCGAATTTCACCACTCAGTTTCCACTCAATGTAGATGAGTCTGATTTCCGCCTAACCGAAAAGGAAACAAACATCCCTGCTGTTACATGCTTTCTCGCTCTGTTTCCGCCGGCAGTAGAGCCGTTGGGCGGTATATATTGTTGTTTAGAGTCGATCGGCGGAACCAGGTTCCGGCAATCAACGAAGGCTCGATGTTATTATGAGCTGATATGCGCGACTACTAAAGGGTGCTACGGAAACCCCGGCTGAAAGCCGCAAGGCGGGCTACGGGTTGCAACGCGGCACTCGCGTTATGTTCGTCACGGCTAATGCATTTCGGTGGTCACTGTCGGATGACTGTCGCAATCGGATTCGTCGGCTGGCCTCGATCACCAGGTTTCGAAACTGTTCCATCGAATATTCACGTCGAGTTTGAGGTCGGCACATTCCAAGGATTCTTTCGTACGTAGCGGGCTTACGACCTAGTCACGTTAGTAGATGCTAGCATTTGACTGCTTCGTTTTTATTTTCTGATTTAGACTCGCATCGCATCGTGGCAAAATAACGCAGCTTGCTGCAGCCCGTGGAACTTGGAATTTTCCATCCCGAACAATATCTATTCCGAACAATGCCATTTCGAATTGGAATTAAATGAAATACTTTACCGAATAACTTCAGAACACTCAAACAGAAACATGTAACTAGATCAGTG
>NW_023596136.1:40889086-40936850 GCF_011947565.3 Pollicipes pollicipes
TTTGGCTGGCCTGAGTTTGGCTTCCATAAGTGCAATGTTCAGTATTCTTAAAAGATGAACTACTTATAGAATGCCAGTATTATAAATGATGCAAAAATGCAAGTCTTTGCTGGTGGCCTGCTAGGCTTTTCTTTTGTGACTTGATGTGATAGGTAAGGGCCTAAACATTTAAAAGGGTTGGAAGACATCTTTGAAATGCCAAACAAAAGGCACTTGACTTCAGCTCCTCTTAGTTATGTGATGATGTGGTGGACAAGTCTTTGTGGCTTGAATGGGGATCATTCTGTTCTTTATATTTGCTGACAAAATGTTTTGTATGCATTCTAAGAAACATGGGTAAAATATCCAGTTCAGTAAGGGAGGCTTTATGCCCTTTCCCCCAACTTTGGAAATCATGTAGGCCAAAACCATGGGAAGCCTATTTGTTAGCATTTTTGGATGTAGCTTGATGACTTTGACTGGTCTGCCCCCCCCCCCCTCCCTCCAATCTTTTTGTGAAACTATACTGTGTGTGCACTGAATGGCATTTGGTTCTGATAAGCCTTACAGGTTCATGCTCAGGTGTTTGACCAGTGCTTGTGGTAGGTCATGAATCCCTGTAATTGGAGATGGACTTGTAGGCTTTAGTAGAATGCTTGATATGTAAACAGGAGGGTGCTACCAAACTGCTGCCACCTACACTCTGCTTCACCCTGATATAAGATGCTTGGCAGATATAAGGATCAATGAGATATGCAGCTTCACAGGTGGTTAAAAACCACCCAAAAATGGGCCCCCCTTATCATGAAAGCATACTGACATCTGTATTGTATTCTTGACATTCTGTGCTGCCCTCACTAATTCACATTTCCATGCTCTCCCTTAGATGCTTTCCAGAATCCCTCACAAGATATTGCACTGCTTTGCACATTTGGTTTTCACCAGGTTGAAACCACCATGCTAAATTGGTCAGAGGTGTTCAATTTGTGTTGTTTATTGGGGTTTTACAGGAAGGACAGGCAGCAGTATAGAACCAAGTGGTCAGAGATTTCGTTCACCTTAGTTTGTTTTGTGGGGTTTTCCAGGAAGGACAGAAGCGGTTGTTTGAGTGTTTTTGGTTTGTAAGGACTAAGACTTTCCTGTGAAGCTTATTCTGCTTGCTACACACGACTGTTCGGGTCGGCGCTCTTTCCTCACGTCGGTGAGAGAAGCTCACCTGTTTGTTCACTTGTGCATGTGTGCCATGTGGCATTGTGTTTGAGAGTTGACAGGATTGCTCCTCTTTGGCAACAGCACTAGCCGGGTGGTATTCATGCTTTACGCATTAGCAAGGCTTCAGTAGAGGGTACACCTTCATGCAAACATTCCAGGAATCTCACCATTTTTCAACTGACTCATCATTTGGGTTGAGATCTTTAGATATTCACAATGTGGTGTACCCATTGGTGCTTTGTGTGTCAGAACAACTGCACGGCGGTTGTGCCTCATTGCGCATGACAAAAAAACCGTCTCACTTTGGACATGTGCTGGAAGAGAACAGTGCTGAGTTGCTTGCTTCAAGACTTGTGAAGAGTTGTCGTTGCACCATTTCCTCCTTCGTGACTATTGGCGGTCGACGCGTTGTAAAACTCATCTCCTTCGTCACTTCTTCCTCTCACATCAGCATTTCTTCTGCTCACATGAACATTTTGCCCTTCCTGCAGCCGAGGTGCATTGCGGTGCGTGTCAGCTTTCACGTGATCATCTTGTTGATGGTAACTTCTCGCTAGGATGGTACTCAGGCGCTACAGAACTGTTTTACCATCGGCGGCTAGCGGTGGGTGAGCCTGGGCGTCTGGCTCTGGCTGGAAATCATGGTGGCGGCGGCCGAATTTCACACCCGGCATCTATGAGGCAGCGGCGGCTGCCTTCAGGATACAATCGCGGTTTCCATCTCTGGGATCTATGTTATCAATACCCACTTGAGACCTGTGTTCATTGGGCTTGAATGGTTGATTCGCACATAAAAGGTTATTTGCCAAAACGTCAGTGACTTGACTCCGCCGTGGTCCTCTTGAAACGGAAAAAATTGCGCTCAATAAATTGTGATGAAAGCCAAGCATTTTTAGCATGCGTTTGTAATCGTTGCGCCATACTATGCATTCTCGCAGCATTCGAACGTTAATGACGCTTTGCTAGTAATCCTGGAGCCATGTCATGCATTCTCGCAGCATTCAAACGTTAATGACGCTATGCTAGTAATCCTGGAGCCATAGCATGCATTCTCGCAGCATTCAAGCGTTAATGACGCTATGCTAGTACTCCTGGAGTCATATCATGCATTCTCGTAGCATTCAAGCGTTAATGACGCTGTTCTAGTAATCCTGGAGCCATATCATGCATTCTTGCAGCATCCAAGGATTAATGACGCTATGCTAGTAATCCTTGAGCCATGTCATGCATTCTCGCAGCATTCAAGCGTTAATGACGCTATGCTAGAAATTCGTGAGCCTTATCATGTATTCTCACAGCATTTATAGGTCTCATAATGTGACTGATCAGCAAAAGCATGCGATGCCAGGCATCATGTGTAGGATGGACAACATTAAATCCAACCAAACCATAGGGTGGTTTGCTGCCAATCAATTCGCAATCATCAATCCACAGGCAGCAAGCAATGACTAGTTTTGAATTTGACTTTGCAGAATGTTTAGTAGCCTTACAAAGCTTGTACATAGCCATGATTGTCCTTGGATAAACATTCACTGCTATCGGTTTGTGTGTTATTTCAGAAATGGGCATGCTCTTACCAAAGAAGTACAAAAGACCCAAGGACGCCAGAGAGACAGAAATACGGCGCCTGCAAAGAACGCCCGGTCTCCACGGAGGTTGGAAACATACACCGGGGGTCAGAGGTGCACCAGATCTCTTTCCGCTCACAGAAAGAAATATGGTGTCGCACTTATGAAGCCGGATAAAGTGCACCCGTCGAAGTCTGGTGGTGACGAAGACGGCGGATCTGAGGGAACGGCGCTGGCCGAAGTCAGCCGCGCGCACCAGAAACCCGCGAAGAGGTCTTGCACCGGCCCGCTGGGCCGGGATGAGTTCTATGTGGAAGGCGCGCAGTTTGATGACCTGCACGACCATGCCGAGAACAGTGAGGGTGGCTGCGAAACGGCGGAGATCGGGATTCCATATCCGGTAGACGTGCCGATGGAAACCCTCGACGATCACCTGATGATTCTGAATGATGTAGTGGACCCATTTCCAAGCAAAGCCAGGCGCGACCACCAGGTGTCTGCGAACGAGACTGCTCTGAATGCAAGGGCGTCCAAAGGTGCGTGGTATCCTTGTAATGTTGCGGCCATTTGCTCGTCATAGTTGCACTGCCTCTTTTCTTTTCGCCGAGCTCAATCTTAATGGGCTATATATATGCTATTTTTGCTAATCTTGCTATATATGCTATTTTTTGGTGGTCCTATTTTAACTAGCAAGACAAGCCTGTGCACAATATTCTGGATGTGGTCAGACATAAGCCAAATACAACGTTTTGACAATATCTTCAATCTTGTGATTGACATTTCTGTTATAAATCCCAACATCCAGTCTTTGACATTGACAATATCTTCAATCTTGTGATTGATATTCCCGTCCCAACAACCTGCTTCTAGCAGTCCCGTATTGCTTTTCAGGTTTTCAATTCCGGGAAATTATAACCCCTAAGTCATTTTCTTCCTCCATCTGGTCTAACTTCCGGCTTTCCATTCTAAAGATAATGTCCTTATTGTTAAAACTACCCAAATGCGTCGCCTTACACTTATCATGATTGAATGGCACCTGTCACGGAGAAGCCCAGTTCACTAGGTTCTCTAAGTCATGCTGAATTTCGCTCACCTGGTCGGTATTTTTCAACATCCCTGCCAATTTAATGTTGCCACCAAATTTTACTACATTACTCTTAAGTCCTATCTCAATATTACTCACAAAAATAACAAAGAGCGAGGAGACCAACCCCGACCCGTGTGGGATCCCACTCTCTACTAGCTCCTGCTGAGATTTTGCACCACTGAGCACAACTCTTTTGTTTCCTGTCTAGCAGTGAAGCCCTTATTCAGGCAAGATTTTCCCTCAATGCGATACAATTTTAACTGGTATGGCAGACGCTGGTGTGGCATCTAACCAAACGCCTTACTAAAATCGAGATTAACAAGATTTCAATTACTGACTTTATCTATCTCACTAGCCACATGTTCCATAACTCTAGAAGATTTGTCTAACAGGGCCTACCAGAAAGAAAACCGCACGGACTACTGTGTTTTAGCTGGTGCCTTTCTGGGTGTGACTTAATACTTGCCTTAATTAATTTTTCTAAGATCTTGCATGCATTTCTCGCTAGACTGACAGAACTGTAGTTGCTGACTTTTTTGGTCTCTTTCGTAAATATCGGCACTAAATTGGCATGGTGCATGACCTTGGGCAAAACTCAGAAGCTTAATGACCTATTGGATATTAAATTACGAGCATAAACTCAAGTGCTAGCACATTCATTCAGCACTCTACCATACATTTTGTCAGGTCCGGCCGCCTCACCGTGTTGTACATGTTCTCCATGTTTTTCAACGTGGATATTCGCATATTATTTAACGAACATCAAGCCGCGGTCGTGTTGCTTTGCAATGCGGAAATATTGGCGTAAAATGGCCTCAAGGGGCTCAACTTAATCTGTCATGAAGTGAACCTTTTGCTGCTGAAAACTGTGGGGAAGCAAGATGAATGGTTGCAAGGATATTCACTTCACAAGAACGCCACGGCCGGTAAGGGCCGCTGTGTGTTGTTCCAGCTTAAGTAAGCCTCGCTTGGTTTACGGTCTTTCAAGTGACCATTTGACAACTGCGTTCTCAAATCGATTGTCGCGAATGTCGTCGAATATTTGTTTTTATTGGAATAATCTGGAAATATTGATTACCTCGCAGCCAAAAAACAGAAGATGTGACGACTACACGGTAATCGATTACAATTATCGTTTCGTTGAAAAACTTGGCTGTGTGTGTCACGAAATTTGCAAAAATGCACACCACATATCATCGCATTCTCTCTTTTGTCCGCAGACGAAGGCTCCTTTGTTACGCGGATGAAGGAGATATTCCGGATGAAGCAGAAAATCCGGCGGCTGGAAGAAAAGTGCAAGCGTTTGATGAGCGACCCTTCGGCCAGCGGACCGGACCGTCTGCCTGTGTCCGTCGACGCCGCGGGTTCGGCTGCTGGGGACGTCACTGGATGTGACTGGGTCAACGGGAGGGGTCACGTGGCTGCTAGCGGCGAGTCCGGGAGTTCACAGGCCGTTACTGAAGTGGGGGACGAGCCTCTGGTGGTGCTGAGGGATGAGGTGCCGCCTCTCAATGTCATTGGCATGTTGAGGGAGTACGAGCTATCTGACGAGATGATGGCGCACACGCCGTCGGACCTGCAGGAAGCTGTGGGAGTTAACCAGCGCCTGAAGATTCAGAATCTGGCCATGCTGGCCGCTATTCTTGACTGGATTGTCAAGAAGCCGATGGAGTGGGGCCTGAAGGATAAGTTGACACATTCTAAGAAGTGTGCTGAGCAAGTGGCGAAAGCGAATTCGACACAGACAACCCCTAGGCGGTGTTTTGAGCAAGTGGTGAAACGGAAACGGTTGAAAGAGCTTCTGCATCTTGAGAAAAGCATTCAGGGGATATTCACCGAAGCGCAGATCAAGGGCATCACGAGGGACTTCTCGGCCAGAATTCAAGAAAAACGCAGGAAGGTAGTTCTGTGGAGCGAAGAGGACATGCGTCGTACGATGGAGCTGAGGTCCATCGGCTCAGAAGACGTGCTGAACCACGTCAGGTGGCGGATGAAGATACCCTTGCCGAGCATGGAGACGGTGAAGTGGCGATGCCGGAAATCTCCTGAGCTGAACGCAATGTACAGGTCGATGTTGACCAAAGGGAACGAGGGGCCTCGCTGCGACCTGTGCCAGCGCGCACTGGGCGCCGTCGATGACGTGGCAGGGACCATGTTGGAACGGCCCAGTGACGTGGCCAGGAGCCCGCTGAACTCCGCCGACCTCTCCGGAACATCTCGACAGTGCAGGCTACCCTTCACGGAGGAAGCGAAGCGGGGCGGTGACGCGTCGGTGTTGAAAATAAGGTATCCACCGCGGAAGAGAGCTCGCGAAAGGTCCGAGGACAGCGAGTCGCCGGACAGCGACGAGGATGGGTACGGGGACCCGGGTGAAGCGGCGTTCGGGCTTAGTGCGCGTCCCAGGGAATGTGAGCAAAGCATGCCGACCGTCCTCAGTCACTCAACGGGCGTTCGTAACCAGTCGAGAAAATGTTATCTCTGATGCGGCGCCCAATGCACGTGCGATGGTGCGCCCTAGTGGCGCCCACACCGATAATATTCTGCGGAGTGCGTCTATCGAGGAAAATAACTTTGTGTCACAAACTGTCGTAATCGGCCATAGATATCCCCCGATTACAGCTTTGAACTTGCATCGTTGAACAAAGATTGTCGCTCAGGCTTTGCGAACTTTGTGCCATGTTGGACTTGCTTGATGACAAAAGGTCTTCTTTTGAGGTCTTGGTTACGTTGGAGGCCATGTGTAGCTCGGCTGTGAGGATGGAGCTCGGCTGGAAATAGACAATAATCGTCGAAAAAGGCGACCAGTATCGTGTAGGCGGAGGAAGTGCATCATGTTCGTACATCCCGCTCCTGAGAAACCAATGGTAATACAAAGGCGAATTTGTCATCGTATTTCAGGTGGCTCGACTGGTACGGGCCCTACAAGGCACTTTGATTTTCAGCAACTTGGCGAGTTTTATGGTCACATTTCAACTATTAGATCGATGTGATCGGGGGTATTGGTGGAAATTGCGTTATGCAAGGTGTGGCCGACTATACCATCTCGGAGTTCCGCTTCATCCAGGGACGTCAGTATCTGAAATCGGTCGGGGAGCCAATAAATTTTACTTAACGTACCCTGAATCTTGAATCGGCCCAACGCACCCCAAATATTGAATTAGCCTAACGTGCCCCAAATCCTGATTTCTACCCGGTTTCGACTGATGAGTTGTGCACTCGATGCCACCATTAGACTAAAAAAAATTGCTGGTCCCAAAGCTGTGCTGAAGAATAGCCTTTTGCTTCAAGTCAACGTAATGGTGGTGATGAACATAGGTGCCTGGTGTACGACCGATTACACGGTTGCTGCATTTCGCTGGCCCGGTATTCCCTTTTTGCCCATATGCACGGGGGCCAGCCCCCCGGCATACAAATACCCTAGGCTGCTCCCCTCCAAAATTTTGAAAGTGAAGTGCGCTAAATCCGTGGTGATGTCGAGCGTTGTGAAAAACAGGGTATCTGTACCTAGGTGCAAATAACAGTTCTCAAGGTCTTCGAAGGCCGTGCGGCCACCGTAGCATTTTTCCCGTATTGCTGCACCATGTCGTCAGTATCATGCCTCCGTGTCTGAGTGGCGTCTGCTGCACATCAATGGTGTGAAATATACTCCGTGCTTCAGACACGACTGACAGCGCCTCGGCTTTGTATTTTCGTAGGTCCATCAAGATCAATGCCCCTGCAGAATGTTTACGAAATCCAGCCATTAAGATGTCTCGGAGAACATGCAACATGATTGCCATCACACTGAGGATGCAGATCAAGCAATAAAAATGTTATTGCTTGAAAGAAAATGTTAAGTCTCAAAAATCCAGCGATATCAAAGCGAGATGTGCTGGCCTACGGGCAGCGCACCGCGGAGCATGACAGTTAAAAAAAAAGTCGCATACCTGAACACCCTGACACTCTCGGAAGCCGCGGTGTCCTACCGCTGGCCACTATAAACGCTGCCGCCGGCCTGAGGCGACTGAGCTATCCTGCTCTACGCGCACGCGCCGTTTACGAGACGAGATAAGGCGTCGGAGGACCCGCGTGTCGCGCCGATGGCGAGCCTAGCGAGCGTTCCGAGGACGCCGCCGGCCGCGAGCGGGCTGGTCCACCGACCCTGTAGCGGTCTCCGGCGCGCCTACCAACACAGCGCAGCTCACAGCCGTCAGGGTGCGCGCTCCGGCTAGCTCGCGCGCTACTTCTCCCACCGGGCGATGGCGCGCTCTGCAGCGGCGAGCGTCACCGCCACCGAGGGTCCTCCTCGGGAGCGTGCGGCAGCGCGTGACAGTGGCCCACATCAGCACTGGGTCCCAATATCGACGATGGCACACGAGCACACATCACAGCATGACACACAGCACAGAACACGGCCCATATGGCATACCCATAGCGTGGAAGCACAACCCCGACATCCGCCTGACGTCGGTCCTGAGCGTGGCATAGGCAGGCCGAGGCGGAAGACACCTGAAGAACGACAGGAATGCCGGCAGCTCCATCTGCCAGCAGCCGCCCGGGCCCGAAGCCCGCACCTCCGGTACGGAAACGGCCTCTCCGCCGGCGGCAGTCAGTCCCCCAGCCGGCGCACGCCAGCGTGTCAGCTGGGCTGGCCGGCCGCGGTTGGCGGTCCGAGATCAGGGAACGCCCATCCGGGCGCCGACACCCGGCCGGTGCCCTCCGTCGCCTCAGGCGTCCCCGGCACACGGCCGGTGCCCTCCGTCGCCTCAGGCGCTGGGCCGGTGCACTCCGCCGCCGCAGGCGTCCCCGGCACACGGCCGGTGCCCTCCGTCGCCTCAAGCGTTCCCGTCACACGGCAGGTGCCCTCAGCCGTCTCAGGCGTCCCCGCCACACGGCCGGTGTCCTCCGCCGCCTCAGGCGTCCCCGGTCCCACCGCCTGCGGAGCAGCACCCCTGTCGTCAGATGACGCGCTGGTCCAGCCAGCAGTCCCGTGTCACTCTCTGGTACGCACCGGCGGCGCCAGTTGAACGCGCAGTGCCATTGCAAACGCGCATCGCGACAATCACCCTGGCACACCACCATTATCGAATATTGAAACCCAGCGTACGTCGAAAGTGTCCGTTGTCGGTGGTAAGTCTAATCGCTGCTTTAAGAACATGAAATATGACGACGAACCCGTGTGTACAAACACAATCATCTCATGAGCCCCGTGACAAAATTGGTTATTTAGCGGTGCAATTCGCATGCATATGAAGAACACGTACTGCACCACCCCTGAAACCACACCACACCACAAAATGAGTGGCAGCCAAATGTACTGACATAGTAGGCGTTTGGCACGAGAGAATCCATGGCAACATTTGACAAACGGCGCGCGCGGTTTCCGGGGCATCCACAGCGTCAAATGGGTTCAGCCGAGGCCGGGGGACACCTACCTACCGGGCTGGGTGGATCGGCGGGCCGCTTCAGCGAGGCCAGCTGTGGACGGGGGACACCCACCCACCGTGCTGGGCGGATGGGCGGGCCGCTCCAGCGAGGCCAGCTACGGACGGGGGACACCCACCCACCGGGCTGGGCGGATCGGTGGGCCGCTCCAGCGAGGTCAGCTGACCGGCCGTGGCTCCCAGCGCGCTCAGCAGCTGGCGCAGACGGGCGGCGGAGGCGGCTGGCCGGGCGCTGGCTGCCAGCCGCTGCCGGAGAGGCGCCGCCAGCAGGCGGTCCAGCGGCTGCAGCGCCAGCGCCGCCCAGCTCCGCAGTAGCGCGCCGCGCAGCTCCGGCGACACCAGCTCCGGCTGCTCGCACACTGACGGCACGGCGGCTGGTCACACACGGGAGACGCAGCGGCCGCTCGCACACTGGACACACTGGACACATGGCGCTGGGCGCACGGTGAGCGCTCCCACACCGGGGAGAAAGCGGCGCGGTGATCACCGACGCGCAGGGGACACAACGGCTGCTCCCACACGGATGACGCAACGACATCACAGCTCTCACAATGGACACGCATCCGCTGATCCCACCCGGGGACACGGCGACCTGTGCCGGGTGCCGCACGCTCCGAGGTCACTCACCAATGGCCAGCGTCAGCTCCAAGGTCATGTCCTGCAGGGCCTGGCCCGTGGCTGGCAGCAGGCGGCCCCACTGGGAGTAGACGGCGCCCACCGTGGCCAGCAGGCGCTCCAGTTCGGCCTGGCTCGGGCTCCGCGCGCCCGACAGCACGTCGCACAGCGTGTCCTGCCACACGGACCGGGCCCGTCAGAAACGGCACGGAGTTCTTCCAACACATGGAGTTACCGCATCTACGACGCGTTACGACGCTCGGTCACGACAAATGAGACAAGAGGAGTCAGGGTTCGCCCAACTGACCTTGAGATCGATCAGGCAGGCGGAGGGCGACTGAATGTCGGCGTCGCTGTCGGGCAGGTCAGCCAGCGCCGGCGCCGGCGGCGGCGGAGGCGAGGCTGAGCTGCGCCGCACGCGCCGCAGCTCGCCGCGACAGTCCTCCGACATCAGGTGCTGCACGAAGTCTGCCGGCCAGCGGCGCCCGGTGGTAAGCGGGGCGGGAAGGGGACGCCGACCGCTGACGGATGGCGGCGGATGGCGGCGGGTGGCGGCGCAGGCCGGACACGGCGCCGCGCCACTGACTATCCACGACTGACGACGTGGTCGGCAGCCGCGTTCCCCCTTTTTGCTCAGCGGCGTTCCGGATGAGCAGCGGTCCACTCTCCGCCTACGGTCGTCACGATTACCGCAGCGACGCAAACGTGGATCCACAGACCACAGATACATACTTCATTTCCTATTTACCACCAGTGGTCCCGCACAAGTCTGCACGTTTGTTGGGCACGCCGCTCACACAGCCGTGTACCGCAGCATACAGAGCACACAGCCGTGTACCGCAGCATACAGAGCACACAGCTGTGTACCGCAGCATACAGAGCACACAGCTGTATACCGCAGCACACGGAGCACACAGCCGTGTACCGCAGCATACAGAGCACACAGCCGTGTACCGCAGCACACGGAGCACACAGCCGTGTACCGCAGCATACAGAGCACACAGCTGTGTACCGCAGCACACGGAGCACACTGCTGTATACCGCAGCATACAGAGCACACAGCTGTGTACCGCAGCATACAGAGCACACAGCTGTATACCGCAGCACACAGAGCACACAGCCGTGTACCGCAGCACACAGAGCACACAGCCGTGTACCGCAGCATACAGAGCACACAGCTGTGTACCGCAGCATACAGAGCACACAGCCGTGTACCGCAGCACACAGAGCACACAGCTGTATACCGCAGCACACAGAGCACACAGCCCTGTACCGCAGCACACGGAGCACACAGCTGTATATCGCAGCACACAGAGCACACAGCCGTGTACCGCAGCATACAGAGCATACAGCCGTGTACCGCAGCACACAGAGCACACAGCCGTGTACCGCAGCACACAGAGCACACAGCCGTGTACCGCAGCACACAGAGCACACAGCCGTGTACCGCAGCATACAGAGCACACAACCGTGTACCGCAGCATACAGAGCACACAGCTGTGTACCGCAGCATACAGAGCATACAGCCGTGTACCGCAGCATACAGAGCACACAGCCGGTTACCACAGCATACAGAGCACACAGCCGTGCACTGCAGCATACAGAGCATACAGCCGTGTATCGCAGCATACAGAGCACACAGCCGTGTACCGCAGCATACAGAGCACACAGCCGTGTACCGCAGCACACAGAGCACACAGCCATGACCGCGGCACACAGAGCACACAGCCGTGTACCGTAGCACAAGGCCGTGTACCGCAGCGCACAGAGCACACAGTTGTATACCGCAGCATACAGCCGTGTACCGCAGCATACAGCCATGTGCCGCAGCACACAGAGCACACAGCCGTGTATCGCAGCACACGGCCGTGTACCGCAGCACACAGAGCACACAGCTGTGTACCGCAGCACACAGCCGTGTACCGCAACATATAGAGCACATAGCCGTGTACCGCAACATACAGCCGTGTACCGCAGCATACAGCCGTGTACCGCAACATGCAGAGCACACAGCCGTGTACCGCAGCATACAGCCGTGTGCCGCCGCCCGTCGCCGCTCTCGGCTTACCTCGCGTCACGTTAGTGTTGAGCCAACAGTTGACCCGCTTGAGCACGCCGGCCTGCGCCAGCCGGTGGCAGGTGTCGCGCGCGCCCTCGGTCAGCTCCTCGCCCACCAGCAGAGCGCCCAGCGCGGCGGCTACCAGCGGCCGCACGCGCTCGGCGCACGAGCTGGACAGGTCGGCCAGCAGGGCGGCGTGCTGCTCCAGCACCAGCTCCGAGAGACGGGTCTGCAGCCAACTCTGAGGGCGGGAGCACAGAAGGGGCCGCGTGTAAGACCCATTTGCCAATAAACGATGCAGTACAGGTTGCGACAAAACGTGTCTGCCAACCTGGGAGCGTCCAGATCGCTGACGTCCAGCCAATGCATTGCATCCAAATGCTAATGCACACACAAAGCTGCACTGTCACGAGGGTTGTATGTCACACATGACATAAATCGATGAGTCGGCATCCTTTTTGCCCTCGTAAATAACACGGAACCTTGGTGATGAATTTCACCACACCATGGACATTTTCACGAAACAGACTCGCTAAACGTCATTGACTGCGTAAACAGGTTCGAGGTTCATTCTTCACTGAAGGCTGGAGGTGGGAACACGGTTCTTGCCCGGTCCGCCCTGTGACCCGTGCCCGGTCCGCCCTGTGACCCGTGCCCGGTCCGCCCTGTGACCCGTGCCCGGTCCGCCGCGTGACCCGTGACCGATCCGCTGCGTGACCCGTCACCGGTCCGCTGCGTGACCCGTCACCAGTCCGCTGCGTGACTCGTGACCGGTCCGCCGCGCGACCCGTGACCGATCCGCTGCGTGACCCATCACCAGTCCGCTGCGTGACTCGTGACCGGTCCGCCGCGTAACCTGTGCCCGGTCGCCCCGTGACCCGTGACCGATCCGCTGCGTGGCCCATCACCAGTCCGCTGCGTGACTCGTGACCGGTCCGCCGCGTGACCCGTGCCCGGTCGCCCCGTGACCCGTGACCGATCCGCTGCGTGACCCGTCACCAGTCCGCTGCGTGACCCGTGACCGGTCCGCCGCGTGACCCGTGACCGATCCGCTGCGTGGCCCGTGACCGGTCCGCTGCGTGACCCGTGACCGATCCGCTGCGTGACCCGTGACCGGTCCGCCGCGTGACCCGTGACCGGTCCGCTGCGTGACTCGTGACCGGTCCGCCGCGTGACCCGTGCCCGGTCGCCCCGTGACCCGTGACCGATCCGCTGCGTGACCCGTGACCGGTCCGCTGCGTGACTCGTGACCGGTCGCCCCGTGACCCGTCACCGGCCCGCCGCATGACCCGTGACCCGGTGCGCACCTTGACCTGGTAGTCCTGAGCGCCGCGCGCTACGCGGAGCGCCAGCTGGCGCAGCAGCGGCGCCACCAGCGGCGCCGTGGCGGCCGGCAACAGCGTGGAGCGGACCAGCTTGATCAGGGCGGACGTCAGCCGCTCCACCACGAACGCGGCCGTCCGCCGCAGCGACGGGTGATGCGACTGGAAGAAGCCCTCCTCCAGCTCCGCCTGCCAGACGCGCGGAGTGTCAACAGGGGCTGGAGACCACCGGCCAGCTCCACGTGTGACACAAGCTGAGGCGTCAGCGTTTGTGCGAGTTCGCGGCTGCTGTCAGGTGTGCGGAGACACTAACCCTGAGAAGAACCCTGAGAAGCAAATTACACCGTCGGACGCAATACGATAGATTATACTGACAGAGGAGATGGCCATGAGGCAAGGGGTAACACAATCATGGGGTAAGCGATGTCACTTCTTGCTCCCCTCCAGCGCGCTAAAATGTGACACAAGCCGAATCACACCACAACATGTGACAGCGACGACCAACGGCGTGTCTCATGCCGTGGCTGTCACGAACGGAGAAAGCCGAGAGAAAAGAGCTCCGTCTGATCAAAGACGGTAACGCAACGCGCTGCCCCTGAGCTGACGGACAGCGCCGGCCTGGAGGACCTCGGGAGGGTCAGCCAGCGGCCACGTGACCGGCCGGCGGCGGACGTACCTGCGTCTGCCTGGCGGCGGCCGCCGTCGCGTCGGCCGGCCGCGCCGCGATCGGGATGATCTTGCGCAGCGCCGGCGACGGCTGGTAGGCGCGGCCGGCGCGGAACTGCAGCAGCGCCACCTTCTGCTCGGTCAGGTACGGGCAGCACACGTAGAACAGGCTGGGCCGCACCAGCTCGCGGCCGTCCGGGCCGGCGGCGGCGGCGGCGTCGCCGGCCGGGCGGAGGTAGAGGCGGCCGAACTCGGCGCGCACCTCGTCCACGCGGCGCCGGTCGGCGGCGGCCAGGTCGCCCTCGTCGTGCAGATTCTGCACGTGCGAGTGGATCTCGTACAGGTTCTCGTACTGCAGACGCAGGAAGAGCGCGTTGTGGCGCGTGAGACCGGCGGCGCGTCCCAGCGAGCGGAACAGGCCCACCAGCAGGCTGAAGACGGCCTGGTGGGCGGCCGTCAGCACGCTGACGCGGTCCATCATGCAGATGTACTCGATCAGCCAGGGCAGCGTGATCACCAGCTGGCGGCGGCGCACGGCCGCCTGCAGGCAGCTCAGCAGGTCCAGAGGAGGCGGCAGCTGCCGGCCGACACGACAGCGTCAGGATACACACACACAAACACAACGGCTGCTCTCCGCAACCTAGTGTATAAGCAATCAGCTCATACCAGCAGCGCCCGACGGGACTGGCTGTTCTGGTGGGTCGGCAAAGTCACGCGTACACTGTGGATAACCCTGACACACGTTGTTTAAAGTCGAATGCCTTCATGCAAGCGTCAGGTTAGTACAATGTATCAATGGCATGGCACAATGTCAAACTGACCGCCACAGCATGGCTTCTGTTTGTCTCGCGCAGCCCTAACACGGTAGAGCTTCTGATGCATCATACTCTTTCTACTTAATACTATCACCGCGCACCGCAGCATTACGAGTCCCGGTGCCAGGTCGCCACACGTACTGTCGGCGCTGACCACCTCGCCAGCGCACGTACCCGGTTCCTCATCTGCACGCTGCTGGTGAGCACCTGCTCGGGGATGTCCTCGTCCGAGTGCAGGCCGCGGAAGGTGACCAGGCCGAGGAACTTGGCCAGCAGCCGCAGACGGAAGATGCGCTCCGACACCTCCTGCACCGTGGCCGGTAGCACACCTGTAGTAGTGGTCAGACATGGCTTACACCGACACTCCCTGCACCGTGGCCGGCAGCACGCCTGCAGTAGCGGTCAGAGATGGCCTACTCCGACACCCCCTGCACCGTGGCCGGCAGCACGCCTGCAGTAGCGGTCAGACATGGCTCACTGTCAGGCAGTGTTGTAGGAAAACATGGATGAGCTCGCGAGGCACCTCGGGGGAACGACTGGTGGGGCACGGCACTTTTAACACATCACACATCAAATTCTAGCTTGAAAAAGTTGGCACTATTTGAAGGGTTTGAGGCAGAGCTGGTCAGGTGACACGCACATGCGCGCGTACCACTGCTGTCCCAATGGCAGATAAGTGAGCACGTCATAACGTTTTATGCTTCTCGCGGCTTTCTGATCGTACAAATGACGAGACGCGTGTTCAAACGTGACGAAAATAGTGAATGTCACGCACCACGGACTTCGGTACGGTTCACTATCCACGCCACTATCGGTACGGTTCAAATGGAACTCTGCATTGGCAATACAAGACAAATTGGGAATACCACCACCACTACAACGGGATGCTCCACACAGCAGCATGGGGAGGCGCACAACCGCGTGGGCCATACCCGGCCGGGTCCCGGCGCCGGCGCTGAGCGCAGCCCCACCTGAGTCAGGCAGCTGCAGCGCCTGCGCGTCCAGCTCGAGCAGGCTGCTGGCCAGCAGGTCGCGCAGCGCCGCCGAGAACTCGGCCGAGTCGGCGCGCAGCAGCAGCTGGCGGAACAGCTCCTGCGCCTCCGGGAAGTCGCGCCGCCCGCCGGCCCGGCCCACGCACACCGGCTTCAGAAACCTGCCGCCCACACGCGGTAGCCGTCAGACGGAGGACAACGGAGTCGAGGCGTGGCTGGGACCAGGATGGGGGGGAGGGGCTGGGGTCAGGAGGGGGCTGGGGTCAGGATGAGAGGCCTGGATGTAAAACCGCCGCAGGTCTGCTGTTAGCCTTCGCCTACCCTACGGTCAGCGACGCCTATGACACCGTATTCGTTGATTGACAAAAACGGTGGTCGGATCAGCAGAAAGATATCGGTTATCGTGACCGCGAGCCGCACCTATATCGGGGTAGAGAATGCGTATGGGTATGGGTATAGTACGTGTAACAATGTGTACACGGTGCGCCGCGTGGTATCGCAACACGATCCAAAATGTCGGTCAGTGTCGCGCTAAACAACACATCACGCTCCACGCTTTAGTAGCTTGGCCTCATGTGCAGACAACGCCACAGCGCTCACGCATTGCGGGCGTAACCCGACCTAGCCTGCAATGTAGATCTTAACGGCGAAGCACCCACAGCTCGTGAAAGCTACGCCGGCCCGGCAATGCGGCACATACAGCGATACAGAGCAGGCTCCGGGCCCATGACCCGGACCGGGAGCCAGCTGTGCATCGGTGAGCGCCGAGGCGCCCGGCCCGGCCGCCTCACCTGTCGTTGAGCCGCTGCAGGCGGGAGCGGTCTGCCTGCTGCAGCAGCGCGGTCGACTCGCCGTCCGCTTCGGCGCCGTCGCCGGCCAGCAGCAGCAGCTGCGCCTGGTACAGCCGCGCCAGGTGGTGCATGTTGACCGGGTGCGGGCAGAGCGCCACGAGCGCGCGCGGCTCGTCGCCCAGCGCCGCTGCCGCGTCCCAGTCGGGCCGGCGGCCGTCGGCACGGTACCGCCCCACCAGCTGGTGGAACAGGTCGTGCTGGCGCCGGAAGGCGTTGAACGCCGCGTCGCTGGGGAAGTTAGGCCGGTACACGAGCTCGGCGTAGAAGGCCAGCGAGTCGGGCCGCTCGTCGTCGGCGGCGGCGCTGCCCGGTGGCGGCGAGTGGCACGGCTGGCCGCCGGCCAGCGTCAGCAGCGCGTCGGCCAGCGGAGCGCTGAACTCCAGCAGGCGCGCGTTGGCGGCCAGCAGGCGCAGGTTGGCCGCGTCCAAACACACCAGCTGCTCACGCAGGTGCCACAGCGTGCGCACGGCGAAGAAGACGGCGTTGTGGACGGACGTGAGGAAGAGAGAGCCGGCGGCGGGCGGCGCGGCGCCGCCGGCGCCGGGCGCCACCAACAGGCGCACTAAGAAGTTGAGCTCGATCGAGAGCCCCAGCAGGTGGTGGTGCTCGACGAGGTGGGCGTAGAGGGCGGCGAGCGCGGCCAGCCGCTCGCCGCCCGTCACGCGCTCTGGTTCGGCCAGCTGGATGGGCGGGCCGACGGCCGGCGCGCCGCCCGACTCATGTCTGATCACCTGCTTCACCGGGGTGACGAACCCGTCCTTGGTGGGAGCAGCACGGTCTGGGGCCGGCGGAGCGCCGCCCGGCGCAGCCAGCCGCGCGTCCAGCCGCGCCAGGCGACCGGCGTCGGCCGGCGGCGGCTCGGACGCGCCCTCCGCCGGCGGCTGCCGGCCGGCACCGCTCCGACGGCCGCGGCGCGCCGACCGACCGTCGCCCGGCACCACCAGCTCCGTCAGCGGCACGTGCCGCGGACCGGCGGCGGCGGCGGCGCGCGGCTCGGTGGCCGGCCGCACGCCGGCCCAGCGCCTGCCACGGCCGCCGCCGCCGCGCGTCTGGTGCCGCCCCTCCGACCCGCCGCCGCCGCCGCCGCCGGACGAGGCGTCCGTGCGGCGCACTTGGATGGGCGCGGCGTCAACGCTGAGGCGGCGGCGGGCCGGCGGAGGCCGCTCCTCCGGCTGGGCCGCCGCGGCCGGCGCGGCCGACGTAGGCGCCGCCGCCGAGTCATCCGCGCCCAGCAGGCTGGCGGACGGGGTCAGCTGGTTACGAGCCCGCCATGGGGCAGCAGCAGTGTCAACGGCTTGAAATAGCGCGGAACGGTCTGAGCATGGTTGAGAGCAACCGGCATGTCGACAAAATGATCGGGGTGACGCAAAACTAACCGGCCAGCAACGTCTGAATTTAGTAAAAATGGTGCACACTTTCAGAACACACTGGAACAACAAAACATTGTTCTTTATTTACACAAGGCTTAACAACAGAACAGTGACCGCTGCATGCACCATCCTTCATATTACACGAGTTAGAACGGACGTTGCACGTGACACTCACTGTTTGCAATCTGCATGCAGGAAGTCAGTAAAGCTGGTGGCAAAGTGGAGTCGCATGTGCTGAAACTCTTTCCATGAGTTTGTGTTGGTTCCATTCTTCTGGGCACAGTCCTTCTTCTTCTGTAAAGAAAACACATCACTGAGCCAGCTAACATCAGATATGTTAAGGCACAGACGTTCCCACATGAAACGACCACACAGCACACATTTGTCCTTTAACATACACATAATGTTTACCATTAAGTGACCAACATTAGAAATACAGCTACAGTGGAGAGTCATGTTAACCAAGAGTGCACCCTTCTTGCAATGTAGCTCTTACCCAGTAACATAGATATTGGCCAAGGCATTCCTAACACCACACCTAAAGACCCAAGGGGAGCTAAGGTTGTTTGATCAACATCCCACTGGCATGCCAGCCAAAGCACTGCAACATCAGAACATTCACAAGAACAGGGTACATGCCCAGCCAATGCCAGCCAGGTACCTGCCTTGCCAGTCTGGAGTACCTCAGCCCTCCACCCAGCCCAGTCCTTCTCAGACTCACAGTGGTGCTGCCAGCAGTCAGCCAGGCAATGATGTCCTTGGATGACCGTGTCTGCAGCAGACGGGCCATGGGCGAGGCTCCGCCCCCACTTGCCTCATCTGCTTCACTTTCCTCCATCATCAAGACACAGACACTGTGAGACATAGGGGCATGACATCAACTTCACTATTTCCATCGCCATGCCCTCCTGTTTTGATATGCATGTATGTTTCATGAGATACACATGTCAACTACATCTCACATACTTTCTGCCACATCCAATGATCTGTAACCAAAGGCATTTCTAACTTAATGTTCTGTAGCACTGCAAAGGGAAATGCACCTTAAACAGGAGCAAAAAATGCACCTTATCAAAAGAGAGATAAAGCAGCTTCAAAGTGCTAGTCAGCCCCCATAAGACCAGCAAAGCATCTTCAAAGTGCTAAAAAGCTCAATGCACAGCCCTATGACATGCTCAAATTTTCAGTGATTTAAGTGCAATCATGTGGTAAAAATGACATGAATGCCACTGAAACATTGATTAAAACACAACAGATATTGCAGTTTTGTCTTCAAAAGATACTTGTAACTTATGAACACCAGAAAAATAATATTCCTGCCTCTTAACTGCAGACAAAAAAGATTCAATTTTTGTGTGCTGCATGAAGTGGAACAGGGTTACCTTATGGCTAATCTGAGACCAATGTGCATCCTAACTATATAGCTACTGATCTGCTTTCCCCAAACCTTCCACACTGCAATGATATCATAGGCCCCAAACTGCCCCAAATATACTTATTCAGACTGTCATACTGACATTCAAGTAAGTGGGCAGCTATTGCATAGCTCCCTCACTGTTTCAGATCTTGTAAACTGCTGACCTGATTTTCTAGAAGCCTGAAGCTGTTCAGATGTTTTACTTGAAGCTTTCACATCTCTACAAGAGGCATTGAATCCAACCACCTGAAGTACTTCTGAATTAAGGGATCCCAAGATACCATGGCTTGCATATGGGAGGATTATCATGGGATGGAACAGGTCTGTCTGTGCCCTGTGAGCATATAAAACATGCAGTAGTAGCAACAGCTTTGTCTTCAAGGTGGCAGCTAAGCAAAATTCAGCCATAGGTTTTGCTGCTGTGAAATCTCCTCCATAGTCTGTTGGTTAGTTATCAAGTTTTAAGGGCACACCAACTGCCCTGGTTATCTACTCTCTACCATGAAAAGTTTTTGTACTGCAGCCTATGTGAACCTCAATTTTCACCCCAGGTTTGGACACCTCCATTCCTTAACCCCCAGAACACCCATTCTGCAAAGAAAACATGCAGAGTGCTGGACACATACATATTAGTGAGCTGAATATGGAACAGCTCCGGCCATCAGATTCATGTCTCACATACCCCGATAATGTTGCCAGGACGTCGCTGCCATGTTAAACACATTCAGCACACCACACATTCTATGCAGGTCGTGATGAGGAATTAACCAAACTCGACACAGAAGACGGTTACTAACAGGAAAAAAGTGCAATAAGCGCTAATAGATATCTTTACTCAGATGTCGACTACCCACCCATGTCGTGTAAGGTTTGGAATGAACAAACCTATACATCTTCCACAAGCATACCTTCCAAAAATGCTTCAGAATAATGTCTTCCGAAGATCCTTCAGACCCGCAGCATTCATACTATCAAAATACGAACAATCTCTCCATCTGCCGCATTTGCAATATTTTCGCACCCTGCTCCTAGCTTTTTGTTTTCACTCATGCGCCATTTGGCCGTAACAGCTGCGCCATAACATTCATTCAAATTTGGCTTCAAGGGAGTCTCCCTAACTTGCGGCCATGGCCATGGCTACATATGAGGCCTAGTCCTTATCTTACCTTACCTTATGGTGATCGGGAATCGTAAAAGGCTACTAGGCCTGTAGGTCCCGGTCTCGTCGGGTTCCCGGTCCGGTAATCAAACAGTCTCAAATTAAGGGAAGATTCAGCGTGGGACGTCGCACATGATGTCAGTCTAGTGCATATCAAGCCTAGACGTGGACGGTTCAACTGAGGTCGACGACACGACCGTGAGGAAAAGAGTTCCAATCGTTGACAACCCGCGCGCTGAACGAGTTACGACGGACGAAAGCCCTAGCTCGTGGTTTTCTGAGCTTCTATTGGTGTCCTCTTGTCACCTCCGAGTTGTGCCTTGTCAGGAACTCCTCTTCCGACAGCGACATACCTCCGTAAAACAGCTGGTATACTGTAACCATGTCTTCCCTACGACGACGATAGTACAGTGAGGGCAACTGAAGGAGTCTGAACCTCTCAGGGTACGGCTGGCACCTCACTTCATAGACAAGCCGGGTAGCTCGTCGCTGAATTCGTCCCAGCCGCTTCTGGTCCAGTTTGCCGAACGGGTCCCAGATGACGTTGCCATACACTAAGTACGGACGTACCAAGATATTAAAAAGCAATAGCGACGTGCGAGCATCAATGTTGGCAAAAGACCGCCTCACGACCGCTAGCAATCTGTTTGGCCTTGGTGATCGCTTCCGTCGTCTGGAACTGGAGCCGGTAATCCACGAAGATCCGGGGGTCCTTCTCGGAGGACTCGACCGCGATTTCGGCGCCGTCCAAGAAGTAGGTTAGCCTCGGGCTGCAGTTCCGATGTGCATTATTTCGCATTTTGCTGCACTTAAGGGCAGCAGTCACTCCTTTGACCACTTGGCCAGGGCGTCGAGGTCAGCCTGCAGAGGTGAGTTAGTCAGGGGCCTCGGGATATGACAGTACACCTTGGTGTCACTGCAAACATCTTGACCACGCTTTGCACTTGTTCTGACAGATCGTTCACGAAAATTATGAACAGCGTTGGCCCAAGTACTGATCCTTGCGGGATGCCGCTGACGACGTCGGTCCAGTCCGACTTCGAGCCCTGGATCCACACTCTCTGCATCCGGTGGGCAAGAAAAGCCCTGATCCAGCGGAGCAAATTACCTCTCACACCGTAAGCATGAAGCTTGGAGAGCGAACGGTTATGAGGCATGGAATCAAAGGCTTTGTTGAAGTCCAGGTACGCCACGTCCACAGGCTTTTCATCCTCTAACACGGCTCTCCAATCCTGTATGACCTCTAACAGTTGGGTAATACAGGACCGCTTAGGGAGAAACCCATGCTGGGCTGCATGAAAAAGTCCAGACTTCGGGATGTGCTTAATAAAAGCATCACGGACGAAAGTTTCGAGCATCTTGGAGGGAATGGCAGTAAAGCTCACGGGGCGGTAGCTCGTTGAGGATTGTCGGTTACCCTTCTTGAGCATCGGGACTGCCTCGCCGATCTTCCACTCCAGAGGCAGCCTTCCGGATGCCAAAGATTTTCAGAAAAGCATGCTGAGGGGGTGCTGCCAGGATATCTGCAGACTCGCGAAGAAGCCTTGGATGGACGTCGCCTGGCCCAGGAGCGTTAGAGGTCTTCAGAGCAGCCAATTTCTTTGCCACTGCCTGGTTAGAGATGTCTACGTCGTCCAGAAAATGGCCAGTAAAGTTGCAAGCCAATACTGGCACGGCACTAGTTCCTTCGTCTATGAAAACACTGGCGAAGAATTTACAGAGGACATTGGCCTTCCCTTCGTTACTGCTGGTCAACACTCCATTGTCGTCAAGACGGCATTCTACCCTGCACTTTGTGCGTAGTCTTGAGTTGGCGTACCTCCGAAAGGCCTTGGAGGTCTAGGTCTGCTATTAATTTCATCTCATACTCTTTCCGAAGGTCTCTGGTCAACTTCCGAAGGTCACTGCGACAGCGTACAAACCTGGCATGGTCCAGAGAATCCTGAGTCCGCGTATACGTTCGCCACAGTCGTTCCTAAGTCTTCTTTAACTGCACGGCCCTTTGGCTCATGTACAAGTTCTTCTTAGGTTTAGTCCTCCTGATCTGACCTGACCCCTCCTGACGGAGCAAACCTCATTAGCCCTGGCCATTCTTTCCTTGAAGAACTTGTAAGCATCTTTGAGGCCAAGGTTCTCGATCAGGGACCAGTCCATTGACCTGATGGTGTCAGCCAGATGCTCGTAATTTGTGTGTGTCAGCTGGCCGGGACGAGGAGTTTGTAGCCCAGGGTAGCAGACCAAAGTGTACCTGATTACCACATGGTCTCTGTTACCTAGCCCTGGCAGGTATTTGATTTGGCTCACCATGCCCTCCTCATTTGTGAAAATGAGGTCTAGAACACTATGAGCTTCACCAACCCGGCAGCGTGTTGGCTGCTGGACATGCTGGAACAAGAAACAGCCCTGAATGGTGTCTATCAGTGAGTGGGTTGGGTGACTCTCTGGAGCTGGCCACCGCCCTGTTGCTCAGTCAATCTGAGGCAAGTTTAAGTCGCCTACAACCATCCAAGCGAGAAAACTGGGCTCTGCATGCTCTCTGAAGAAGGTCTTCCAGTTGGCCCGCACTGTCTTGGATGTTGCCTGGTGGATTTCTGTATGTGCAGCCAAGTGGCAGCGCACCCTCCCCACTCAGGGCCACCTTCAGCCACACTTGCTCCTGAGGACTTGACCCAAATGAGTGCTCAGCTGCGTTTAGTTAGTTCGACACATAGACACATATGCCCCTCCTACCACTAGATCCTAGGTTGGGCTGGGATAGATTCAAGTTTGTGTACAGGGTGTACCAGGAAATTATGGGAGAGATGGTGCGATAGGAAGCTTCTGGGCTTTGGGAGGGCCTCAGTCAACAGCATGATATCTGGCTTATGGTCAGAAATAGCCATATAGAAGTCATCCCTTTTACTAAGGAACTGGTCCGCATTGGTGTACAATATCTTCAGACCCAGTCTGAGGTCTCTATATTCTTACTTGTATATTCCACGTCTGGTGTGAACAAAATGAACACCATCCGATAGGAAATGCATGTTTGACAATTTCTGAAATAGCGTAACGAGTTGAAAGTTGACAACGTACATAATGCGCGAGTTGCTGAATCTGATGTCAGCAAAATGTCACCTTGACTAAATTTCGAGATTTACGGTCGAATGATGCCTACTTTATGCCAATAGAACAGCACGCATGAAAGTTAAAGTTTGGCCACAAGGGCTGTGCCATGGCCCGGCTCAGCGACCGGCACACCTTTGCCAAGTCGCCGGACCGGGCGGGCCGTCCGGACCTGTCCGGCTGTCAAGGTCTACGCCCGGCCTCCACATAACGGATGCCAAGCGTGCATAGGCGTAGGAGCGTTTCAAAAGTGGGGGCCAAGCTCAGGACGTGTTTCAGGGGCATTTTTTGGAAAGCAAGCCCGATGACCAGGGGGAGGGGTGGAGATGGAGGGTGTTATCGCTCTTCATTCAACTGTCATGACTGTTATGCCAGATATGCATCTTGAGCAGTTTTTCACTGGTGCGTAATCTTGCCTATTGGACTCGCCTGTGTTCTTCGGCAAACAAGACTATCCAGGTTCCCAAAATTATTCATTCATTTACATTTTCTTTCTTGGGGACGCGATATTCTACGAGTGGGTAGGCATTTTGGGTTATTGAGCAGGCGTCTGCCTTCACAGGGTAAATGCCAAAATACGGCCTGGACACAGGCTGGTAAGAATTTTGAATATGAATGGATGGTTCACAGTGCGACAGGTTTTTCATACGCCTTCATTTCGCTGGCAGCTTTTCAAGAGATTAGGCTTGTCGCAGCATTTAAGGCGGAGACAAATTTGGAAGCTTGAAACTAAAACTGGAGATACTCCTTCAACAACCAAGGCGCAAAATGAAGGGCGTTCTGTCGTATCATCATCATCATCATCACTATATTACTTAAGGAACAGTGTGTGTGTGTGTGTGCGTGTGTGTGTGTGTGTGTGTGTGTGTGTGTGTGTGTGTGTGTGTGTGTGTGTGTGTGTGTGTGTGTGTGTGTGTGTGTGTGTGTGTGTGTGTGTGTGTGTGTGTGTGTGTGTGTGTGTGTGTGTGCGTGTGTGGGGATGGGGGTGTGGGGGAGGGGGTATGGGTGTGGGTATGTGGGTGTGGGTGTGGGTGTGGGTGTGGGGTGTGGGTGTGGGTGTAGGTGTGGGTGTGTCCGTCGGAAGACCTGCAGGCTTAACGGTCATGAGTTTTTACATGAAATTAGCACACGACCGAGATGTGCCGGCTGCGCTTGACAGAGTCGCGTCAAATTTTCGTATTTCGAAGAAATGATCGCGTGCCGAAAACAACGCAATAATCCCACAGGAATATAATGGGCGACACCAGTTTCAGTAAGACGACCGGCCGACGGACCGACACGCCTCGCCTCCAGGAGCCGTATCTCGGTAACCAAGGGTTGCAGCGACGTGAAACAAGCACAGTCGGATAGCGCATGGAATGGGCCATTGTAATCAGGTGAGTTCTTTGAGTCGCGTAACACGTGGCACCTGTACACGTGTTGACAAATTGCGACCGCCAGTTTTTGACGTGGTTTTACGTTACCAATATATTTCGGCACGGAAAGAAGGTAGAGCTCTGAAGTTTCTTTCCCGACATTTTCAATTGAAGCGGTTACATTTTCAGCGCGCTTTGCGCGTTTGTGCAACGCACCGTTGCGCTGCAAATTGCACTACAAGTTACAACGGCCGAGTTTTCAAAACCGAAGGTGAAGACAAGCCGCTGCCGTCAAAACTATGCGTGATCTAGCGTTGAAAACTATATCAACGTGTCGGTCGATTTGTCCTTTCCCTTATGCACTTCTTTTACCCCATTTTAAAAAATGTCGCTTGCAAATGGGCCTAGACTAAGAGGCTGCTTGACGGCATTTTCGCCGCGACGGCGGCAAGTTGCCGCCCCGACTCCCCGCGTACGCCGTTAAGGGTTGAAGCGTTAAAGGTTGGTGGTCGTTCGCGCGGCGGGCTTTCGACGTTTTTAATTTAGCCACGCTTCATATTAAAGAACGAGCATTCAGGCGTTTTTTCAGTTTGTCCGACACTGAGCGGTGGGTGGGTGTCGCGGGAGCGGTCTTCGGATGAGGCATAGCGGCGGGCGGCGCGCTGTGCGTTGCGTTCGCCGTGCGCGCACAGGCGTGGCTTTTGTCTCCCAAAATTTACAACTGACGCGACTATACTTTCAGTCTCATCGTGAATTTGTACAATGTACCGTTGCGCTTCAAATTGCAGGACAAATTGCCGGATGCCGGCGCCTAATATTTGGCAGCTCAGGGTCAAACAGCTGGCACAGGGCTGGAGGCGCCGCGGGTGGAACGGCGGAGCCGCCTTGTCGTCGTTGCCGCAGCCGCCGAGCGACTGCTGTCGCGGGCGCAGCACGCCTCAGTTGGTGCAGACGACCTCCATCTGGCCCAGGTGAAGCTTGGACGGCACCACAAACGTGCCTCTGGCGCGGTGTAGCGCTGCCTGGCGCGCGGCGCGTTGCTGCCACGCCTCCTGCCGGCCAGCGACGAGGCGGTTGGCGTTCCGCGCGCGATCCACACCGTCCACACCGACGCGTTTTTTTAGTGTGTTCACACATTTCCTTCTTTCCCCAGTTTTACACATTTGGTGTCACATCTCTGCATCCAGGCCACGGACGCCCTCGTGAGTAGCATGCATTGATGGGGAATCGAGCGGACAATGACGTGGTATAGATTGTGGCATGAGTGTGAGAGCCAGGAAAGCTGATTTTGCCGGTACCGACCGTTTTTCACTCTTCGGTACTATACAATGCCGTTTAATACAACGGTAATGCGTACTGCCATCATTCAAAGGTGAACAGTTCATGGAAGGGGCAAAAATCACCGGCACGTCCCGCGATCAATCGCTGATCTCATGGAATATGTGTGCCTGTGTTGCAGGGAGGGCAAACAGAATGCGCTCTCTCCCGCCGGCGGCCGCCAGAGGTCGCCGGCACCGCGTGCGTCCCGCGGCCGATTCTTTCACGCTTCGCTCCATATCTCGGCAACCAGGGCACCTAGAACCGCGACTTAAACTGCTGCAAAACATACACAATTAACAGTTCTAACTTTTCCTTATCGTGCGCAGCAAAGCAAACGCGCAAGCGCTTGTATTCCTTATCTGAGCCCTGCCCCCGTCCGACGTCGGCGGCCGCTGCCCAGGCTCGGCTGTCTTCCGCATGACTGATTGTGAACTGGTCGCATGGCTGCTTTGTTGCATATTTCTGGATCAGCATTGCTATTACTTGGTGTGTGAAACACCTGGTAATGTTGGACACCTGCAATAGTATCTTTTTCGAATAATCTTCCCTTACACCACACCATCCCAGAGAAAAGCCTCCGAGAAGCTGCCTTTCTTAGGTATGAATGGGCCAAACGAACATTTATAAACTGACCATCATTCAACGTAGATGACTTGGTCTGCTTTTGTGTGTAAGCAGGGGCGTAGCCAGAGCCTTGCTAAGGAGGAGCACAGGGTTGACAAAAGCCCTCTTATGGTGACCCCCCAAAATTCCCGTATATAGCTTACTGGTTAACATGGGGTACGGTTTTCATCGCTTCATTGCTATTTTAATCTTGCACTAGAAAAGAAACCAGAAGCTACCGCGAGATCAATTCTGTTTGTATTTTGAAGTCAATATACTGCAGAAAGCATGCGTTGAACGACCGCATGGAATAAATCACTGGTGCTCTCAATTTACCATCATTTAGTGGTCTTTTCATAACCCAACAGAATTCAGAACCTTTGTCAGAATCGTTTAGCTGGGTTCTACAGTCTTTAAGGGGATCGCGAAGGTAGAATGTAAATCGATTCGTTTGATCAAAATTTAGAGATGAAAATTTGGTTGTAGATCGAGTGGTCAGCAATGTGTATTAACAGTACCATGTCATGTTTTCCTGGGAATGTTTAACATTCAGTCAGAACCGATTAGCGATGCAAGTTATGTGACGCGATTTTTTTACGCGCTCGCTCGCCAATCTTAGCGACGAAAACCGGGAGGCCAGGCGTTGTAGTCTACTAGGCTGCGCAGCGTTGGCCCATCAGCTTATACTGAGCTGTGGCCAACGAGTGGATGCAAATGATGACGCTTCAGAAAGAGGAACCTTTGGACGCCTCACGGTATGAAATCTTACATGCAGAGGGCAGTTTGGACGCATATTTCACGTGTGCGATTTTCAGACTGATGATAAAAACGGATTGGCCCTTAAAGCACCGCGAACTGGTACTGAAATCTGGTGTTGGAACAGGAAGAGTAAAGGTAGGATCTCTATTTATCGTGCTTCAGTAACTAATGATCTGTCTAGGAGACAGATTACCGCGGCGCCCGCCGTCTGGTGACACTTGCAGTGGCCGACATCGTACGGTTTTTCGGAAGCTGCAACCGAGGCCATCGCTGTCCTTGCTCTCGAGGTTGCAGGCGGTCATGTTCAGACCTTTTGATGTATTTTTTTCCAGTAATGTATTCTGAAAAAATAAACATTCTCAGGCAAACATGGTGTACATTGTTCATTTTGTAGAATTCACTTCGACCCACTCTGTTGAACAATAATGAGAATCCTACTCTACCAAACAATAATGAGAATCCTTATTTCCTTCCGGGCAGGGGGGGGGGGGCCTTTTAGTAGAACACCAGGTGCACATTATCGGTTCCGGTCAAGGGCTGCAGGGCCACTTCGTCCCATCGCGAAATGCCCTCTGGCTGTCATTCTGGCGACATGGGGCGGACTCTCCTGGTCTTTCCGGAGGTCATTAGAAGTATATATCGTAGCATATTGTTCCTCTACCTGGCATGGGGTGTCTTCTGAACAGCAAAGTTGACCCTGGATCAGCATGGAAACCCGCATTGGCGCAACAGCATGCTTGATTGCCGGAGGTGGTTCAATATTTGTCACGTATACTACAGTTTCGTGTTTTTCTGTTTTCTTCAGAGATATTGAGGACTCCCTGAATGTAATTTGTAGCCGAAATGGATCCTAAATTTGTATCAACAATGCTAATCAATGTTCGTCTTAAAATGTTCAAGGTTCAGGCACAATTGATTACTGATAAAAAACTATGTAATATGATTTTGAACATGCGCGCTCGCAAGCCACAACAATAACAGCCTCAGCTCCCGACGCTGCAGTCTGCGTAGGCCGCGCGGCTTTCGGCAGTGGTTGTGACACTAAGCAATGGCCACGAACGAAGAAGATTACCCATCTCGAGGGAGATGGCTGGTGAACTAAGCAAACCGTCATGTATATTTAATGTGGTGCAAAAGCAAGCTAAACGCAATCTTAATCTGAAAAGTGGGGGGGGGGGGGCAGCTATCACTGCTGACCCCTCCACCTTAAAAAGTGGGGAGTCATGGCCTCCCTGCCCCCCCCCCCCGCCCCCTGTTCTTACACCCATGCATACACTATGTTCCTACAGCGTGGCAACTGCGCCACTCACGCCTGGCGAACAATTACCCGCCAGCGTCGGGCCGGCTGCGTCAGCGTAGGACCATTGCCGATCACTTTTCGGCGTAGTGTAGAGGGCTTGGTTGTAGGAATCGAGTCACTTCCTCTCGAAAGGACTGGCGAGGGCCAGTGCTGCATGCGTTGCTGAGACTCCACGCCTCTTCTGACATGTGAGGACTTATGCCTTTCATTCTGAACGTGCCAGAATAAAATGTGACTGTTGATGGGCGGTCGGTCTTTGTATTTTCCCATTGCCAATGATACTGCCTAGGCGTTTGGTTTTATTCGCGCGCATTGAGAGCCCAACATTTTGCCTTTCATGCCGGCGTGCTACCTCTCTTTTCAGCAGACTTCGTGCATGGCAATATATGTTTATCTACTAATGTGCTTTAATCTCCTTCCGGTCGGGTTTCTGAAAACCCAAATAGGACAGCCAGTGGCAGGAATGAACGATAGCGGAACGATGTATGATAAATTCCAATAATGGCTGCCTGAACTTGAAATAGCTTGTAATGCCGCCTCTCTCGCTCGGTCGACTCGAAACTGGCCAACGTAAACGTCATTCGCGCGCATATCTACCTTTACTGTCCAAATTATACTTTTATATCGATTTTTTGCGTTTTGTTGGCTGTAGATATTGCATATAACGCTAAGTAAGACTTCGACCGCACTTGTGACCATATTGGTGCGTAACTGTGACCGTGGCCGCATTTTAGGGTCTTTGATCCGTCGGGATGGCCTTGATGCGCCGGTATCGAGCGATCGGTACATCACAGACCGGCCCCAGTCGTTGTGGTCCTAGTTATTTGATTTTGGAGGTAGGATCATGAGATGTCTCTTTTACGTCCCTACTTTATGAAAACTTGTGGTGTTTCATGTCTTTAACAGTTCACATGATGTGCAATGGGTTTTTCAAAGCGAGCCTGAAATGTTGACGATGCCTAGTGTGCTAAGTCAAAATTTTGTTTAAGATGTTTTTTTGTTAGAAATATTGAATTTACAATAATTTGGTAGTGCCGAAAACCAGAAGCTGAAGGTCGTTCTTTTTGTGTCAGGTGCTCAATTTGTGTCCACTTATCCAACCTTTTATGATCATAGGTAGTGTATGGTTCTGAATGCTTCAAGGGGCATACATCCTTGAAGACACAGTAGAAATCCTCCACACTGCAGTGCTGACCATGTTAAAAATTGCTGTGGAAACAAAGGCTGTGGATTCCATGCAGCTCTGAGGATAGCCCTAAATGACAATATACATTTTGGTCATTTTCAACACCCTCTTCCCTGTGGTTTATGGTTATGCATTGTTTAAGCTGTGGCAAATCTCCCCAAACCCTGTTTGTTCTATGTTGGGCATTACATTTCTGGAGAGTAATATATGTAACCCCTGATTGGGCTAGGGATGCAGAACAAATGGTGCCATATTCCTTGTAATATCAGAAAGCAAGGAACATTTGGCTTGATCTAATTTATTTGCTTCTTAAGTTTTAACATGTTTCTGACGCATTATGTTGAGAGGTCTAAAACCTCCCACATTCTTTCTCTCTTGCTGTGGTTCTGTTACACTCTATCCAATTACCCCTCCCTTCTTCGCCATCACACGTACCCCTTTGTACCTCCTGTACCTTATATCCCTTTGTACCATGTGTCCCTGTGTCCCCTTCATGTACTGTGTACCCCTCCAATATATGGGGTTACTTGGGTTAAGCCTTTGATGACATCCTAATTTTTCCAATTGGTTATTGATGTAGCAGCAACAGAAGCCTGATATGACAGCAGCATTTTCCACATGTCTGCAGTCCTGTTTTTTCATCAGGCACCATTCTGAGCATGTATCCAGATGTACATAAATCACCATTGGCTTTCTGCTGGTTCAGGTGGCACCACCATGGCGGAGAAGACAATTGAGTCACTGTCCAAGGCACTGGGCTGCGTGCAGCAACTGCGCACCAGCGTATGCGATGTTTTCCGCTACCTGGCTGAGGGCAATGCTGAACCATGCGATGACGACGCCCAACGCAAGCAGTACGTGGTCGGCCTGAAGGAGACACTGAACGTGGTGACCCGCAAGCTGCATGACGTGGAGGAGGGTGTTAATGTGCTGTCTATGCCACCCAACACTTTTCAGTTGGGCAACACGGGCCAGCTGAGTCATGACCCGACGCAGGACATGCAGCTGCTGTATGGCCATCTGCTCGACAGCTACAAGTGGACGGAGAAGGTGCGGGACTATGCCTCGTTTGCCAGCCCCGTGTGGTCGCAGAACGGCGTCAAGCGCTCGCAGAACCTGGTGGTGAAGAAGCGGCGGCTACAGATGCAGACGAGCCACTGCCAGCCGCAGCAGCACGTGGACGCCATCTTGAACACGATCGGGCGGAGCTTCATGGACATGGGGCTGCTGATCAGCCGGCCTTGCGGTGCCAACTCGGCCGTCGTGCAGGTCACGCTCGACCGCGTCCTGCAGGCCGTCATCACCTTCAAAGGCCTGCTCATCGAGTGGGTGATGATCCGCGGCTACGACGAGCCCATGTCCACCGAGGACGGCCGCGTCGACCTCTGGACGCCCTCCGACTACCACGTCTTCCGCAAGGTGTCTGAGAACGCGCAGGCCGCCATGGTGCACTACTACGGCCCGCTGCACCCCGAGTTCTCAGCGCGTTCGTACTTGACCTGGATCCACAGCTACGTGAACCTATTCTCGGCGCCTTGCGTCAAGTGCGGCAGCCGCCTGCAGAACGCCATGCCGCCCACGTGGCGCGACTTCAAGTCGCTGCAGCCCTACCACGAGGACTGCAAGTCCTGAGCGTCCGCTGTTCTCCGGACGCGGGCGCGCGCGCCGAGGCCGGCGTGGCGTACGCCGTGAGCTGGGTCGGTGACTGCGGCGGAGCTGCGAGGGTGCGAGTGATGACCGGCCTGCCAGCTGAGACGGGGCTGTGAGGGCGCGGCGATGGCCACTGAGGCGGGGCTACGCTGCGGCCCGCCGCCGGTGAGACGCGGCGGACTGGCGTCGGTAACGGCGGCCTGTGTGATGACCTCCGGTCACCCTGGTGTCACGATCGCCATCGCTGCCTCCGGGGTCAGCGCCGCCTGCGGAGACCAGGTGACCTGGCGGCACGGCGCGGTCACCGCGCGGTGGGATCTCGCTGATGAAACAGTCCCCGAAGCCGAGTGCACCTCGACGTGCCGGCTGGCCCCGGCATCGCCACCGTGCCGGGTCACGTGCTCAGGGTGCTCAATAGCGACAGTAGTCGAGGTGGTTGTTTGCCGGACTGGACGCTGGTTCAGGGCATGGCATACTCGTGTGACAGCTTGGCAAGCTGTGCCCAGCTGGCGCCGCCTCTGGTGGGAAGTGTTCATCTCCGAAGCATGC
Organism: Pollicipes pollicipes; assembly: GCF_011947565.3. Lineage (NCBI taxonomy): Eukaryota > Metazoa > Arthropoda > Thecostraca > Pollicipedomorpha > Pollicipedidae > Pollicipes > Pollicipes pollicipes. Next base: position 40,921,446 of record NW_023596136.1, read on the forward strand.
AGGCAGCAGCAGGGATCGTTGGTTCTCTGCACGCCGGCATCATGGTCCTATGAGTTTGTATGCATCATCTGTCATCAATATAATGTAAACAAGTACGGCGTCGGCTCATTTGCAGTTAGCATCTTTCAAAAAAGCAGAGCATGTCTGAATGGAATGAAATGGCATTCCTTTCGCCGAATGGCCGTGGCGTTGTCTCATGAGATTCATGATGCAGTGTTAAACGTTCAGATCATCCTGGAGTCACTGACAGACGTACAGATACGGGACACGTTTGCTGGATCTCGCTTAGTAAGTGAGCGGCGGTTATGCAGTAATGACGCCACCCAACTTAATTCGTCCCTTTGGTTACATGACTGTCGACAACGCGTCAATATTTGTCTCAAGTTTGAGAGCTGAATTTTTAGATGAGCAAATTCTTGGGAGACACCTTTGACGTTGATGCGCCCGTGTTCTCTAAAGCCCTGCTGTGTGCTGGGCGCCTGTCGGGTGAGCTGATCCGTGGCCCCGTGCGCACATCACCAGCCAGAGATCGCCCGCTGGGCCCTGTCTCGTAGTCGGGTATAGATGGCGCTGCTGGTTGATGCGGCACGCTCCCGGAAGTGTTCACTAGCCATCGGCAAGGGGTTGCGGAAGAATGTACTGTGTAGAAATGCTACGTGGGACAACTATTCGCAGGATGTAGGCCGTGCGCCTGGTGTTCGTCTGGGTAAGGTTTGTAATGTAAAAAAGTGTATGCTAAAATATTTCGTCGGGAAAAAGTCTGTAAGCAAAATGTTTTCATATGCAAAAGCTCGTGTAGGGAGGGTCGCACGCAAATGCTCTTCAAGACCTAAGTCTGTGAAATTGAAGTATGTTCGTTCTCGAAGTTGGTGCAAATGCTCGTCGAGGATTACGTTCGTGAGACAAAAGTACACACCCAAAAGTTCGCGTACGGATGCATAGTATGAGTACGCAACGTCCACACAGTAATCTTCGTCTGGGACCAAGTTTGTTTATGAACAGCCGATGCGCAAAAGTTCCTATGTGGATGTGCCATTTACGTTCCAGTGTAGGTCCCATCCTTGGAGTCGGGTCTCGGATGAGCTGCCGCTGCGGAGCCGCCACATCCGCGGAGGGATGTGGGTGGGCGGTAGAACCTGGCTGGGGATGACGGTGGAAAGCTACTGTCACAAAGGTCAAGTCAGTTATCATGAATGACCTAGCTCTTCAGCCGAGCCCAGCGACCCCCCCCCCCCCGCCCTTAATGAATGTGGGGGAAATGAATACGGCTGGACGAAGGAAATGCAGACACCCTCCCTGAAATGCCGGTACACTAAATGCCTCAAACCATTACTAGTTTGTCATGCTTATTTTGTAGCACATAGTACCCTGTGCGTGTGTTAATGTGCGTCGTTCAAATTGCCTTATTCGTTAGGCAAGTGTGCAAGAAGGCAGGTATTGGCAGATTTCTCACGAGATGACACCTGAATCGGACCAAAGATATGCGGCACCGTGGTTTCGGTTTCGGCTTCCCGTCTCGGTTCACGGTGTGCGGTGTCGATGCCGAGAAAAATGCTGAGAAAAACTATGAAAAGAACCTGCCCGGCGGATGTCGGTGTTTGCCACGACGAGTAGAAAGTTTTTCTACACGCATCTTACTAGACGACGTTACTCAAAAAGCATGCCAAGCCGCTCAAAAACAAAAGGGTAGATCACCAAAGTCACAACGCGCGGTATGTTCCACCACGGGGGAAGATCGCGACTGGACAATATTCTTAAAATCCGGAGGTCCACCCGGTCTTTGGCTGTACCTTAGCTTCTTACTTCAAGTCTTTATTTATTGCACCGTATTCCATTGCCGCATATCAAGCTACCATGTGTTTATCAAATGGTATGTACGCGCCCTGTAATCGTGGGCTTCTACTGCGTTTACAGAACCGGTCACGAACGCCGCCTTTCAGTTTGCTCTCTTACAATATCTCAATCAATATCAGCTATGCATAAAGCAAGACGATATCAGCTACGCGTTAATATTACGTAGCTTTAGGCGGCTGAATAGCAAACCTCTTGGTGTCCAAAATTTGAGTGCACCTTGTAAGGTTGCTGGCTTAAAGCAGGTCAAAGACAGGTATGGCTTCAGCGAAAACAATTTCTAGGGGAATCGTTCAATCTTATGTAACAACGGAGTGCTAGATAAAGCCATACATCTCTGAGATAGTCTCTCAGCCAACACAACAATTCAATTGACACATTTCAGCAACCTAGGGTTATGTATGAAAGTAAGACCAAGGTCAAAACCAACGTGTTTTTTACTCTGTAGCTTGCTCTATGGGGGTAGTCGCTGGTGCTCATTATGCATTTATTGATTGCAGGATTCACCTCATGCATCTTCCATGGACTTTCTACAGATCATAAAGGTTAAACAAAGTCACTGACCTTACAGAGCACCAGTGACGTTTTGCCCAGAACAGGTATCTAGGTTCACAGTGGTTACATGAGAAGGTCTGGGCACTTTGGACACCAATCTAGAGTTTGACCTTGTTGGACCCGAAGGTCATAACATAGGAACCTCAAATTTTGACACAAGTTGGTGTCTCTAGTTCTCTCAGTTTCTGAGATCTCAGTTGGGTCAAATTGACCCCCATCCAAGTGAAAGGTATTCAACTGGCCACCAAGGTACGGCTAGTCTGCACCCGTCAGGTCATGTCATTCAACATAAAACTGTCGTTTCTGCTTTGCGCCATCTTCTGTGCACTATCACGCTAGTCCCATTTCCGGTGCTAATGTCAGACCACCTTAATGAGATATTTTCTGTGAATTACATCTGATCATAAGTTTGTTATAAAGCTGCAGCGTGGCATTATCTTAAGATGGCAAGTCCCTCTTACGTAAAACAGTCTTTTATGGCTACAATTTTTCACGTTCACAAAAACTCGTATCCTAACTTAAGCAACTCAAGATAAGCGGCTAACATCCGGAGAAAATCAGGTTTACGTTAGGGCAATCATATCGGCAGAGCCCCCAACCGATTTAAAAAAGTCATGCCCCCAGATGTGTGCTTTTCCTTCCGAACTTGTGTCCTAAAACCATCTGCAAGACTTCAAAGCTGACCTTTGCGAGAAGACCGTGGACGGCCTGGGAGATTCTTACCTTGTTTGGTGTTATAGGGCGAGAGACAATGCCCACCAATAATTAATCCCGCTAACCCCGTATGAAATCACAAGGCAGTGACCATTGCTCCTCGACTACCATTGCACACTTCTTGAATATTTAAACGTTCCCGAAAAGGGACTCCGTGTGCTTCGGAGATTTTGCGTTCGCATTTTTTGTTCTCGGTTTCATGACTGCTCCTACGTAGGTGAGCATTCACAAATGACGCTCCAAAGACGCCTTCGCCCAGTAGGAGAACAAATGCCATCTGCGTAATTAAGCACTGGAAACTGTATCTAGCGTTCAGGAGTACGGCAAAGACGACGACTAATGACAAAAGGCAAACGCGAAGTACATCTGCTTAAATATCGAATGTGCACCACTCTGAAGTAATTTCTGAAATACTTGTTAAGCGTAGCACACGAGCGGAACTTCGACCAGAAGGTGACTGCATGGCTGCCAGAAGCATCCGTTTGACCAACAGGTGGAGTCAAGCCCCCCCCCCCCCCCCCTCTCTTCGTTTCCTTTAAGCTTGCATTATTCTTAGTCATAGCTGGCTACTGGCAAAAATTTAAAGTTAGCACGCTGGGTTCCCACTAATGCTCGCTTCCCCTCCCCTCGGGGATATTCTAGTTGTGCCCCTGGCTGGTGTCCCTAAACATGATCGTTCCCGTGCCCCATAGCCGATTTCCTCGAGGGAACACCGGTTGAAGTCTTTTCACAGTACTCGCTTGGAGCGAACAAAAAACATGCCAGAGATGCGGGCATGGTGTCACTGACACTTGTCAGCGATTTGGAATCAAGGTCACGCCAATGCGACAATAGGCTACCGCAAGGCTGATGTGAGAGCGTAGAACGCCACTTGGTCGATGATAAATCAGAATTATGTACAAGCAGCCAGTGAGCCATACGCTGATGGGCACAGGACATCGCGCTTGCTTTCTCGAGCTTGGATTCTGTCCTTTAGATCTGCGTATTCAAGTCCGAATCGAGACTGGAGCACCAGCGACACGTCGGAATGCGCGAAGAGAAACGTGGGTGCGCTACGCAGCCTGGTATTCCACATTTTAGTATCACCGACACTGGAATGAAGATCTGACTCTTGACTCTTGGCAGCAGTACACCCACGTCCCACCTCCCCGAGTTTCCAGAAGACATCACCTCCGCCGTCGGCCTTGACCCCGTCCACTATAAACGGACTGGCGCTTGCGTGACCCCCACCCTCTTCCTCCACCTCCGTCGGCGGTGGGTCTGTTTGAGGTGCGGCAGCGATCCCGGCCCTATTGATCTGGCGGGCGACGAGCCTGCGCCGTCACCACCGCCGGCCACGTGCTCGCGTGGCGCGGGCCAGTGCAGGGCGGCCGAGCCGAACGGAGAGGCCGAGCAGGAGCTCCGCTTCAGCCGTCGTCGGACAGGCGACGCGCCTTCTGAATCAGAGCCCCGAGGGCGTGGCCGGTGACCCTGCCGCCGGCAGGGGCGCGGGGAACGCCTCTTCGGCCCTTAGGGGCGCGGCAGGCCCCGTCCAATTCGGAGAGCTCTTCGATCGGTGCTGCGTGGCGTGCCGACCTGGCGGACGCCCGAGGCCGCCCGGAGCCTGGACGGTCGTTCGCTGGTGCCTTAGCATGACGACCGGGTGACGGCCGGCGCGCCAGGATGGTGCTGGACGACGCGCGGCTCGGACGGTCAGGTGGGTGCAGCTGGGATCCATGTAGGCCCGTGTGTGCCGCCTGTGTACGACGATCAAAGAACAACATACAACTGAGTGCAACATGTCAGGGGTGCAGTTTCCTCTTCAATTGGGGATGGGGGAGGCAGTCCCTTCAATTTTGTAGAGAAAATTAGGCAAATTTGGATACAAAATCATTCTGTCATGTTTTGAGGCAGGTTTAGCTATTTTGACGCCAACTTGATCCGCAAAACGACGCTCTTAATTCATGTTTATTATAACAGCATGCCTGCCTCATCATCTTGCGACATTTATGCTACGAGTGCTGGATACGGGCATCTAGCTTTGACGCAAATTGTGCCTTTAACCACATCTACACGTCACCTACTGGCCAATGAAATGCGTGTGCGTGCGTGCGTGCGCGCGCGCGTGCGTGTGTGCGTGCGTGCGTGCGTGCGTCCGTGCGCGCGCGTGATGGGGTGGAGTGAGCTCCTCGCATCATTCTCGCTGAATCACTCCATTGCTACATGATAGGATCTTATCGATACATTTAAAGGCATATTTGTGTGTGTTTAATCAGATAAGTACGGATACGTGTGCAAATCTCCTACGAGGATTCGCCTTTCCACGCACATAGACACTCAACTGAAAACAAATGACGCCGAAACCCGCCGCGAAGCAGGTGTGGTGTGAGTCATACGCTACCCGTGGCCGCTAGCTAGCCCAGGCCTGGGAGATAAAGGAAGGGCGACATGCCAACCAGAATACGCCAGTTGTCAATACGCGAGTTTGGATCGTTTGCAACAGTGGTCCTGTCTTGCTATCTGTTCGTTCGCGCCTTCCCAGTTCTGGATCACACACACGATGTTCCACAACTAACGTCTGTATTTGAACTGCACCACCGGAGTCCAACGGAATCGCGTCAAGGTACACGGTGGCGCACAAGGCACAATAGCGATGTGGGGGAACTGGCTCCTAAATTGGGGGCGCTATACATTTAACATGGGACATCACGTAACAGGTCCCTCCACGATCACCGGTGGATAATGTCATCACCACCGCCAGAGTGCCACAGGTCACCACAAAATGTGGTGGTGGTCATGAGTTTGACCCTGATTTGCCTCCAGGGAAAAACACCCCATTTCGACTAGCCATGGAAAGAGAATAAACAGAAAGGATGTGCCTTTCCAAGACACCAATTTTTCGAAAGCGTTTAATGATAAAATGTCGATCATCGGAATGGCCCAACAAAGGCCACGGTAAACGGAATGATGGAAATGGTATAAGCGGCCTGTTCTGAACAAGGACATTCAGGACTGTTAATTTGATTGGCAGGTAACACAGTTGTATCTCAGGGCCCCTGATATCCCCGGCATGCACAAACAGTTTGGTATTTGGTTTCATCCTTTTTCTGTATTTATTTTTTCGCATGACAATGTTTTCATGAGGCATTATATGCTGTCAATGCAATATTTTGCAGGGGAAGATATTCATTAGGTTTTTTAGATAACATTTGTGGAAGGCGGCAACGTACATCATGCACCAGAGCGTTCGGCATGAATAAAACAACGTTCGGACGCTTGCTTCGATGCGCTTTAAAAAGCGTAGAATTTGCATTATCTATCTTTGTCAGTTGAACCCACGCCTCTAATTGCTCTAGGTGCTGAGATACGGTGCAAAACGTAAAAAAGTTGGCTAACGGTCAAATGAGTCTTTCTGGCTCGTGCACACCTGACACGCGGCACATGCAACATTGCAATTTATGCCATGTGACCGTTTGTTTGATTTCCATCAACGCATTCCACCCCCGAGTACGTCCGTGCCCTGGCTGCCGATACGTGGCACAAAACGTTTCAACCCGTCGAAAAGAGCGAAGTCCATCTTTCCGGCTCGCGTGGGCGCGACACGTCGCCCATGTGACGTGGTACCACTCAAAAACCAGCCCCATTCGCCTCTGACACATAACACCCCCGAATCGCTTCGCACCCTTTGTGGCGAAACGTGGTGCGACAAAGAAAAATGATCGTAAGTAGCAAAATCCGTCTTGCCGGCTCATGTGAGCGCAACATGTGACACGTATATCAAATGTTGCATCACGTGGCGCATCACGTGGTTGGCCGTTAGATTGCCTGTCGCAGCATTCCAGTTTCGAAACGCTTCGTTTTCTGGGTGCCGAGGTATTGTGAAAACGTGTAAATCCGTGGGAAATAATCAGGGAATATGCAATAACAAAAATAAGGGAAAAAAGAAGAAAAGGTGATACTAATAAAAGTTGCGTCGGGCGAACAAACACAAAAGTGAAAGAAACAGGAAAATGAAAATAAGACTTTGCTAGCTTCCAACTGCAGCACCAGAGTTGGAAGCTGTCTGGTCGTCATCTGATATCAGTAATTGGCTGGTCCACTTAAACGGACCAGACAAGGCAGGTTATCATGCATAAATTCAGTATTTAGGCGTTTTACAAGTAACATCTTGCTTAGCGGATGATATGGTCTAGCCTCGACCACCCTGTCCCTTAAGGCATTGTCCCACCCCGTCCCTAAGGTGAACCCCCAAAGAAACCGGAACGAGCAATATGGACCACCAACAACTTGCGCCATCGTCTAAATGTGCGCTGACATGGTACGAAGCAAAACATTAAAGGGTTGTTCGACATTTGCATGGGGTTTTGAACTGAAAGCCATCTTGCAGATCATTTGATGCAGTTCACAGCGCTGTCCTTGAGCATGCTGTGGAGCATGTTTATCAGACAGATAAATTGCATTGTCTAGAGCAGCCTTTTCCACTCAAAAGTATACCCAACAAGTAATAATTACGCTTATTTCATCATTCTCTCTCTCTCTCTCTCTCTCCTCTCTCTCTCTCTCTCTCTCTCTCTCTCTCGCTCTCTCTCTCTCTCTCTCTCTCTCTCTCTCTCTCTCCTCTCTCTCTCTCTCTCTCTCTCTCTCTCTCTCTCTCTCTCCCTCTCTCTCTCTCTCTCATTCTCTCTCTCTCCCTCTCTCTCTCTCTCTCTTCTCTCTCCCTCTCTCTTGGCAGTAAATAGAACCCTATCCCTCCCAGCCCATCCTCGCTACCCATCCTTCTCGCTGTCGGGCAGCTGGCACCGCCGCCCGCTGCGCCGACACCGTCGTCACCTCCGACGAGCGAAAGCGGTCCCGCGCACGCCGATTGGACGGCCTCACTCAACAGAGAGACGCGAGCGGAGCAAGTGCTGCACCGGTACCCTCCCCTCTCCATCCCCACCCGCCGCGGACCCCAACCAGACAGGAGCGCAGCGTTTCGCGGCCGATACCCTCCGACTCGACCCCCGACTCCGACCCGACCCCATCCGACTCAACCTCAGCGTCCCTGTGCTGCTCGCGGGACGGTGGTAGCGTTCTCCTGCTCACGATGTTCTCGGCGAGGACCACTCTCTCGCCAGGTAAGAATGCTGTGAATCACTGCTGCAGATCCACGGAATGGAGCGGTTATGTGTCGGTGCGACGCAGTGGAACGGTTGGTCAGCGCGCCACAGCCAGAGCGAGCAGATATGCAGAGCTTCCCCCGCCTCCCGGCATGAATATGAAATGAGATAAGAGGATGGGTGGATTCTAAGCAAGTTCTATAAATAAGCGAGGGCTCTGGTCGGTCTGAATGGCCAGGCTATGAGCATACGTACCCATTTGCAAAAAAAAAAAGGAAGTGGCCAGGCAGTACCTGCCGTAGCCATGCCCTGAAAAGCGGGCCATCATCGGCAGATTATCCGGTTTGAAGCAGGCATGTCATTTGCCTCGGAGTGCTACATTGGACTGATCCAGCAACGACAGACGCTCGGGAGCCCATGGGGAGGAGCGGGCGCGAGGTTATTCCATTCATCTCCATGAACGCCTCAGGGCTAATGTCATGTTCTCCCTTAGCGGCAGGGTTAACCAGACTGGACTTTTGCTCAGCCTGTAAGCATTGACAGGAACGTTGAGGAGATGCTTCAGACAGCCCCAACCACGTTCAAAGCAGGGTGGCAAGGTGCTTCATGTGGGTACCTTTGACTTTTGACTTATTCTGCCCTAAAATATAGCTTTTCGCCGGATGTAGGACACTTCAGTTTGGCAATCCATACCTTTTGTAAGCTTTAATGTTGTGTGTTTAAACATTGAAGACAATCTTTCTCAAAGGTGTGTAAAAGAAGTGGAAACAACTCATCTGGTCGGTGGTCGAGCAGTTGGTGAATAACTATAAAGGTGTATAATCCGAACTTAAGCTCATGCCGCTCACGGACAACTCTTAACTCGGAGCTAACCCCTACTCCTCAGCGATTATTAGGCAGAACAGATTGCTGTGGAAATGTGAAGAATCAAACGGCACCCGTTCGCGTCGAAGAATCCAAGGCGTGAAGATGAAAATAAGTAAAAGTGAAAGATGATTAGATATTTGAGCACACAAACTTCAACAACGGTAGAGCTCAGACATGACGGGCAGAGGTCCGGTATCCTGCTGGAACCGATAAAGCAGTGGTTAAGTTGCGCGTCTGGGAAATCAGAGGGACGACCCCCCTCGGCACTCGCCTTTCTTATCAGCATGAGAGGCAGGCGAAGCCGTAAAGCCTCAGCTGCTGCTGAGTCCGCCGTGAAGCTCCAATGACATACAGATAGACGAACGTCATGGGGAGTGACGTTGCCTGAGTGAGGCTCTGGAAAACATTCACAGGCGTAAATTACTCATAATCAAACCGTTTTGGGCAGTTGTATGTCATTTTTGTTTCGCTTTTGGGTATCGAGCAGGACTCGCAGCCCCAGTGGACTTGTGCTCGAGTGCGGACGCGTGACTTCCGCGCTCGGACTCGAGTAAATCAGTTCATTTCACATATCAATCGGACTCTGTCTCTGACTTGGCAATCAAGCGAGTGACGTTTTTGGTCCGGACTCAGGTTTAAGACTGAGTAAGTACGAGTTGCAAATTCCAATACGCAGATTCCATGGCATCTTGCAATTAGATTCGCATCAAGGTTACGCCTTGATCTCTGATTAACGCTGTCTCTGAGCGAACAATGCTTCTTCACACGCCAATATCGGGGACAGACGAGCCTTGCCGCAGGCACGCCTGCAACCCTCGCCCATCTATTATTGCATGATAATTTTGAGCTTGGAATCGGCTGACTGTATGATATGTGGGGAATGTCATAACGTAACGCATGCGATAGGCGCTCACTTGTTAATTACATATTCAAAGACAGCCTACAGGCGCAGTTCGACTTTTCGTTAGTTGTTAACAAATCCGTACGAATATCGCCAGTGGTTGTGTACCACCTATCTGGTAGCCAAATCCGGTATATGCATCGGCTATCTAGCGTTATATATATATATATATATATAATTCATATATAATCTTACAATACTTGCGATGCGCTTCACAGCACAACGTCTACTTCATCACGTCTCGAAAGCCACAAACGTGAGTTTATCAGCCTCCTATCAAAATTCTGTCATTTTTAAATCCTGGGATTCTTCTGGAAAATTCCTTCTCAGTAGGTGCCTTTTTTGAGCGTAGATATTACCTAAATGCTGCCAAATGGACTGTTGCACACCAGTTTGGTTGCGTGACGTGTGGGGCACCCTACATAGGGCCCACCCTTCGGAACTTGCAATCGCATTCAGAAACATTTGGGTAAATCTATCCGGGCGGGTAAATCCTTTGTAAAACCTGACCCCTCCCCATACGACAACATTTGGTTGCACGTGACACTCCAGCCTCGGCTTCCAATTCTAGTACCTTGGGCAGGACATATTCCTCGCTTGATTTTAGAATGTAAGCCCTCATATATTTAAGGAAATGTCCAGCGCTAAATAACATGACTTCATCATATTCATCAGAAATCATGATACAGTGAAATATGTTTCCAAAATTGGGGGTTGGTCGTGTGACCTTGCATGTGTATGTATGATATTTTGAATTTGCCTGGGCGTGTCTTAAACCATAATGGCTTACACTGAACGTGTACGTTCTTTTGCCTGATGATGCAACCGTTGTTCTCTGAAACGCGTCGCGAGTATATATATATATATATATATATATATATATATATATATATATATACAAGAGAGGGGCAGTAATCTCACTCGAAATCTTCATGCACATGTTCCTGTAAAAACGGATTTGTTTTCAGAATGGATCTTTTATTAAGGCTATTTCTAGATGCTTGTTTTTTTGCATATTTATTTAAGAGAAGTCTGGACAGTCTGGGATAACGTTTAAAAACGTTGGAGCAAAGTTTTTAAGGGTGTAGGTGAATCACCGAACGCGGTTCTACGAAGTCTTTCGACAATAGGTTCGTAGCGAAAATTGAGCCATGTTCGCAAGTGAACATGTGAGCGACGATATCGCGACTCAGAACTCTTTGTCGTATTCATGTCAATTTGGGTAGCTTTTGGTGAAGACTTGCAGCCGAAGTATAGTATTGTGGTTGAGTCTTCGGCTTCCCTTCCCAAAGAGGCACGCTGCACATGGTTGCTCGTGGGCGCCATCTGGCCCAAGCCTTGGGCCGTTTGTCAGTTGACGTCACTCTGCCGAGGCCGCCCCCCCCCCTCCCCCAGTGCCCCGCCCCGTCGGCACCACGTGCTCATGACATCACCGACCGCAGAGCCGCTGCAGAGGCAGGTGCAGGTGGATCGACCGGAGGACAGTAACGCCGTGCAGGCGGCATGGCGAAAGTGGAGTGGGAGCCAGTGTACTGACAAGCAACTGTAATGTTCAGCCCAGATCAGTGCAGTTAAGTTGGACGTGATTGTTGGGGTCCCTGGCCTAATCTCAAGCCAGCCGACGCTTCCGAGAATAGATACCGCGGTGAGTGGAGAGGACGGGTGTTCATTCGTATTCTTTTGATCGGCTTCTTCCCTTCCCTCCCCCAATGTCCAATTTGCCCCCAACTCCCAACCCCAACAATGATTTTGGCGGCCCTCGGAACCTTCTGGAGCCTAAGCACCAACAAGATATTGAAAATGGGAGCTCAAAATTGTATCAGATTGGAAGGATCTTCTAAATGTTTCAGATGTAAAAGGAACAAAAGAATACAAATTCCGACGTCACGTTCAGTCAGTAACGCGGCTGCCAGTTACCACCTATTGAAAGCTTCACACCTGCACTCCGTTTACTTGAATATCCTCTTTTTCCTTGCGTGTTGCATAATTTTAATCACATGATCGTTATGTTTGTTTTACTTTGGTCTAGTTGTGTGCTATCATCTAAGTGTTTTTGAATTATTCAACGACGTGTCACATGTGCTCTACAGGCAGCGATGTCGTACAGACTGCGTGGAGTGGCATTATTTTGTCCTGGCGTGTTATCGAAATTGAAACAAAGCGGTTGATGAGTAGCACTAAAAGATGTGGCCAAAGCGTACATATGGTTGAAAATGCTACGTGAAACAATATAGGAGTGCACGTTCAGAAGAACCCTCGAAATGTGCCGACTTTCACTTTGATGTGATTATTCGATGGAACAGCTGCACATCCTGGAGCCCCGTGAAACAATGAGAACCTCTACTTTGGACAGAGACCACCAACACCGAATAGTCGACCCCGTGTCGGCCTGAAGCCCGGGGCTCATTTCTCAATCAGGGGCAAGGACGAGACCCGCGATTTGCATCGCTTGGGAATTCGGGACCCCTGAAGTATGAGGGCCCATTTATCGGCACCGACCCACACTGCTTAGCAGAGGGATCTGTGTCCACAAGGAGCCCCGAGTCGGCCAGGAGAACGTTCGCTGATCAGGTATAGGGACGGGATCCGGAATACCGGAGGGTCTTTTGCGCTGGTGTGTTGAATGAGTAAAAAGATTTTCCCGGTCCGACTCTCAGGCAACGGTGCACCGCAGCATACGATGACGACAGAGGCACTCACCCTGCACGCCCGAGCAGTACCTCATGTGTGCTCTCTTATGACTCATACACGCAATACAATCCGCGCGCGACTGGCCGGCGTCAGCCCGCCCCGTTCCCGCGTGGTCTGCGGGCAGCGCCTCGGGCCGTAAACCCTTCACCTCAGCCCGCGTGGTGACGCACCGCCCCAGGCGTGACCCGTCGCTACAGTTGACTGAGGTCTTCCGACAATGAAAGAAGATATGATAAATTGTGATGGAAGTCCTCAATGGGACAATGGGAAGGCCCTGCGTCAGTCAATCCCCCCCCCCCCCCCCCCACAGCACCGGACGGGATCCTCCAACCGATTTCGGCCAAGGATCCGTTGTGTCGAGCTGGAGTCTGCACCAGTTATTTGACCGCCTGCGGCGATAAGGTGTCTTGTTGCGTTAATGAGAGCTCTTGCGCCGATCCGGGGCTAAATGCCCGGGTCAGAGAGCCTCCGCCGTTAAGCACGCGGTTAATGCGTGAGTGGTCATTCTAAGCGCTTTCGTATCGACCAGGGAACACCGCCCCTCCATCGCCAGCATTGCGCCTGTGCTCTTACGGGATGGCCACTTGGTAACTCACCGGAAAAAATATGCCCTTTAGTGCTCTACCCACTGTGCCCCTTGCCTGGAAATGTAAAGGCTTTCCTTAGTGCTCAACAGGGCGGATCAAAATGAGGTCAAAATGAAAAAGGCCAACACAAACGAGTGCGTCCATCCTTGTTCAGAGCCAACTTGTGAAACAAACTTCATAAAAAGTTTCAAGCCTGCGCGCTCGCAATCCTGGAAACCAGGCCACCGATGGCTGGGCTGTAGTTTCCACCAAAGCAATCCGCGTTGGCCGCTGCATGTAACACCGGTTGGCGGGCACCTGGCACGCGAGCATGGCCGTCGTGAAAGAATGCTTCCGGAAGCTTTTTTCAAAATTAGTCGGAACCATTGACAAATTGGGCCAGGCATATATTTTAACCATTTTATTTTGATACACCCTCTAAAAACGACAGAAACAAAACAGGTAGAGACTATATTAACGTCTGGTTCCACCAACAAGGTCCAGCGCCCGTTCACGGTGCAGTAAATGCTAATCCGTTCCTCTTGCATATTAAAATGCAAAAGTGAAACATACTTTCGCACTACCTTTGAAATGCACGAATTGATATCCTAAAAAGTTCAAACGTACTTCTTTTAAAATCGTTATTATTTTCGTCCTCCCGCTGGCCGCTGTCTCATGTGAACCGCGGACAAAGCTGCGCGGCCTAGAGAGGCTGCATAGCCGAGCGCTGGGTTTTTGTGCCGAGACTTGCGAGCGCACGTGGTTAAAACTGTTATGTAATTTTTCCAATGCCCGATTCTGGACAACGGTGGAACATCTTCAGACGAGCATGGATTAGCCATGTGAATACAAATTTATGACCCCTATTTTAAGCCATAATCTACGCTCACTGCCAACTACTTCCACAAAACTCTGTGCAACGAGAGAAATTTCGGCGCAGTCCCTGAGTGTTTTCGTCCTAGAAAATGTCCAATGAACCAATGCACAATAAACAGCGCCGACAGTTTATAACATGCAATCATTTAACGGCCGGATCCTTCAATTTAGTTGCGTCAAAATCTAACGAGACTTGTATATTTTGGTGGCTTCTGGCTTCCGTTTCAGTTAGACGGATATCAAAATACAGCGAAGGAAATCGTGCCCCTTAAAACCAAGTGGGCCAATATGTTTTTTAGGGGGGCGGGAACGGGGGGGAGGGCTTTCATAAGGAGGAGCTCTTTGCCAGCCCCCATCTTACTCTGACTGGTTGCGCCCCTGCGTGGGCGAGTTCGATAAGCGTCGAGCAGGCGTACAAAATCGTATGGCCATTGAAGATTGAGCTCAACTGGCAGCGTTGTTGCAATCAACCTTTGGTGCATATGCCATTGCCACGACGGGGGCTTCACTTGCCACACATTCGAATGTGAGCAAGTGGGGGTCGCTTTTCTTTCAGAGGCACAGCATATTTGAACAGTTACCCCCAGGGAGAACAGCAGGCTGGCAATGCGTGTTTTTTAACGAGCGGGAAAAAGCATTCTCAACAGGAGGGCATCTATCTATGCGCATTTAGAAGGGGTTGAACGCCATGTGCTGAACCGATTCATTTACATTAACTGAAACGCACATGTTTTATCGGTCACATTTGCTTCGTCGAGAACCTGCGCGTGAACGGGTTGTGGTAGGTGCATTTTCGAGGACGCTTTATTCCTGTAAATGCAGTAATGAATGCATCACAAATTACATGACCACATGCTGGTAAATTACGCGCAGATTTCCTGACCAGTATGTTAAAGAAAAGTGCAATTGCACTGATTCAGCATAAAAAAACAGACGCATTCATAAGAAGTTGGTGCAGTCTGCCAAGCTTCCATACGTAATTACTGTGGCTGCGTACATGAGGTTTGAAAATATGTAGCAGGTGAAAGTTATGTATATATATATATATATATATATATATATATATATATATATATATATATATGTGCGTGCGTGAGTGCGTGCGTGCGTGCGTGCGTGCGTGCGTGCGTGTGTGTGTGTGTGTGTGTGTGTGTGGTGGTGTGTGTGTGTGTGTGTGTGTGTGTGTGGGTGTGTGTGTGTGTGTGTGTGTGTGTGTGTGTGTGTGTGTTGTAATATAGTCAAAATAAAAAGTAGATGGAATAGGCGAAGTTTTCGTGCTCGTCCCTTTCTGGCGACTTACACCACT
>NW_023596136.1:40937850-41007850 GCF_011947565.3 Pollicipes pollicipes
TCAAACAAATGCCTAGCGCCATAGGAAAAGCATGCACGATGCAAAAAAGATCAGGTAAACACGTTGCGAATAAAGAGTTTTCAGTGATAAGCTTAGTCAGCTGCACTCAACTGAACATAGCATTGCAGTTTGCAGTCGTTTATTCCTTTTACCTATGAAACATGAAGCACACCCCTTCTTAAAAAATTGTAATTTTGATCCCCTTTTTGAATGCCCTGCTTGTACTTCAGTCCCAGAAGGACAAGACCATCAACTCACCGCTGGAGGGAGGGGGGGGGGGGGGGTTGAATAGGATTTAAGGCAAGGATACTTGGACACTCAGACTAATACAAATCGACATCCGTGCTCGTAACACCCGTTTCAATTCGAAGCATATTCACTCTTGTAGCATGCGCAACGCCGCCTCCAGTGACAAATTGCCAAATATCTAGTTGAAACTAACGTTTTAGCATATACTTACAGGTCTAGTATCTCTCTAGTAGGATACTAAAGTTTATGTTCGGATTTGGTTGTACCTGGTATCTATTTTCCTGGTGAGTTTGCATTGAATCAAGATTCTGTGTGGACAGCGTGGTGGCCTTGGCGCGGGTATGCCCAGTGGTTGTTGTGCGCGTTTCGTGCCTTTGGTGTGTATTTGCTAGGAAGTTTTAGCGCTAGTCGATTATTTTGTAACATCATTTCGATATTTGGCTGCATCTCGTCGTACATGTCGTATCTGGCAGGCGCTCAAATCGGTTCGTGATGCAAGTTTGTTCCGGACCTGTCGATCAGGCTGTTGTAGGGTTCCACAAATAGGTGATAATAACGTCTTCTTACAATAAGTTCCTTTCTTTGTGGACAGGCTGTATTGCCAGTGTGGGAAACTTTCATTGTATTGAAAGCAACATTTTACGACAACCACATCCCTTGGTGGGTAGGACAGGGCAACAGAAAGTGCTGCATGCTGTACTGTACGGTGCATTCTGAGGCAGAGGTTTCCTGTTCGGTTGGATCTCTTATTCCCCCCTCCCAATGTTGGGCTCCAGTTCCCCCCGAGTTCAGTGTCAGCCCCAAACTTTGAGAGAAAAGTGAGCTAAATCTGGGGAGAAACCCTCAGTGAATTTAG
Source organism: Pollicipes pollicipes (assembly GCF_011947565.3). NCBI lineage: Eukaryota > Metazoa > Arthropoda > Thecostraca > Pollicipedomorpha > Pollicipedidae > Pollicipes > Pollicipes pollicipes. The sequence goes on from NW_023596136.1 coordinate 40,938,956, forward strand.
GAGGTGGGTTTCCCACGGTTTAGATCCCCAAATGTGTGAAACTATGTCCCTGCCTCTAAAGGTAGGTGTTATGCAGCTTTCACAATGTGATGCCATAAATGGTCATAAGATGTGTGTGCACTGGCATTTTCTGTGATGTATGTATCACATGTTGAGAGCGACCCTGCTAATTGATTGGTGAATACACAAAACCAATAGTGTGTAAAGGTAGGGTAAAAATATGATCATGTTATATGGGTGGAAGTATCTGTAGCAGTGCCACACCCTATGTTTTTTTGCTTTTATGTGCATAGCAGAATGTCAGCTTGGGTAGAGCATATCTGGTTCAGAGGAATTCCTTCAGCAAATTTAATCATCAACCTACTAAGGTTGGTAAGTCATAAGGGTGCGTATTTTCCTGTCAACATGACCTGACATGACATTACCCAACCTGACCAAAGCTGTTAAGTTCATGTGTGAACACTAGTGTAAGGTTAGGCAAGCATAGCCTTATCCTTTTGCCGGGTGTAAGATTTAACAGGGTGCTCTGCCTCATGCTGATTTAGCTTGTTGACCAACAGGTCATTGCTATTTTTGGCTGCTTTCAAGTTTTTTTGGCTTTAAGCATTGCAGGTATAAGATGTGCCTTTTCTTCTTGTAATCTTAAGTCTACTTTTAAACAAGAGGAATATGGTCATGGTATTGCAAGTGCATTTAAATCTGATGTGCTAATGCAGTAGTGTGGTGTTAGTGTTTTATTCAGTAATGGGATTGATTTAAATTTATTACCAGGTTGTGGTTGAGTCCCTGCTGATAAAACACAAACAGCTTCTTTTGCTTTTAGCAACCAAAATTTGGTGAGGCTGGGAAAATAGATACCAGACATTTCACCAGAAGGCTGCTGCACCAACATTTCATCTTATCCCATTTGGTAGTACCACAACATGAAATTTATCACCAATCTCCACTGTCTGACAAATTCAATGGAACTTTGAAGTGGCTAGCATAATTCACAGACGCTGTTTACATAGGTCACTCTAGCCTATGCACAGACATTATCTTTGAGGGCAATGGAATTTCATTCCTTGCAATAAGTAAATAATTCATGAAGACTGGGTACCACAGCAAAATGACCACTGCTATCAAACTGCTTCTAAGCCAGAATTATGGTCACCTGTTTTTATGGTGTATCAGGGTTTCCTGAGCAGTTTACTGTTTAGGGTTTCAGGGAAGCTGGTGATGTTTCTAAGAGGTGAGATTGTTGTGGAAAGTCATGAAAAGCTCAATAGATTGGTGCTGCATCCAAGTATCTCCAAATGAATGTCAACATTGCTTTCACATCAGCAGTCAAAAGCCATCACACCAAGAGGCTTTCATGTCCTCCAACCATTGGTTCTGCTCCGACCTCCAGCTGTTTTCTGCTCCAACCATAGTGGAGACAGTGACGTTAGTCCCGCCCACGCGGTCTGAGCCCCCACCGCGCGCCGTTGCAGCCGCCATGGAGACGGTGACGGTGGGCCTGTCGGCGCCGCTGGCCCGTCAGCTGGAGCGCCTCTCGGCCGAGCACGGGCCCGGCTACATGGACCACCTGCTGGACAGCTGCGCGCCGGCCGTCGAGAACGACGGCTCGACGCCCGAGCCGGCGCCCATCGACGAGTGGATCCCCAAGATCGGCATCGACGCCCTCAACAAGAGCGTCGAGATCGACGTCGGCTCGCAGGTGGAGCGCACCTCCGGCTGTTGGCCGCACGCGAGGGCTAGGCGTGTGCCGCCGGCGGATCGTTTTGTCGTCGTTGTGGTGTACTGCTCGAGGGGAGCCTCTTGCTTTTTTTTTTAAGGCGCGGTTGATGATCTGACGGCCTTGGCTCACGCGGCTTGCCAGTGGGATGCCAGCTCGGGGATGGCTGCTCGTGTGTTGTGTGCTGGCTGGTTAGCCGTTTATTTATTGGTGATTGTGGTTGCCTTCATTAACGGCAGTACTTTTTGCCGGAGGCGCATGAGCATTTACGTTGCGTGCAGCATTTGGACCCGGGTGTGTCGTGCCGAGGTCCGGTTCGCTGTCGACCGCGCCGCTCACGACGCCTTACCTGACCTGACCTGACCTGGCCCGACCCGATCTGATCTGATCTGATCTGATCTTCCTGGCGTGCGGTAGGTGGTGGTGGTGAACCTGGCCGACTTCTACAAGCCGCGCGATGCGTCGCAGCTGTTCGGCTCGCAGCCGGAGGGTGGCGCCACCGGCGACGAGGCGGCCAGCGGCCTCCACCTGCTCGCCTCGACGGCCAACATGGCCGGCGGCAGCGGCGCCGAGCCGGCCGGCAAGCCCAGGTGAGGGCGGCGCGGGACAGCGAGAGGCGGGCCGCCTGGCTGCGTGGGGTACGGGAAGCAGCCCCGAGGCGGCCTGGCCCAGGTCGAGGCGGGGCTGCGGCGTGTGCTGGATCACGTGGGGCGTGGGGCACGGGCGCCGTATGCTCAGCACGGCACAGCGGCAGTGCCGGCGGTGTTGGGAGAGCTCCGCATGAGAGCTGAGCAAGTTCTGTTCAACTGTGGGGGCGCACTGGGCGTCAGCTACTGTATCCAGCCTGGCTCGTTCACAGACTTCCTGCCAGGCGTATACTTGCCTGCTCGGCTTGTGTTGTGCACACTGGCATGGTTTTACAAGCTAGGTGTTTTTTGTTGTGTATTGCATGTGTTTACTTTACCTGCACACTGATCATTCCTGCAGCATTGCAAAACGAGTACCTCCGAGTAGTAAAACGCATGACGAGGGACTTGCAGTTTGACACGCTTCTGTGACATCTGGGTCCCATTCTTCATTGGCAACTGGGAACCCATTCCCCAGCTTGGAGTAAGCCCATTACTTACATATGATGCCACGACTCAAACCCACTCCCTTCTGAGTTGAGAGGTGAAAGAAGTGTGTGTGTTTACAAATAAGTCGTTGCTGTTTACATAGCAATTCTAGCAACGGTCAACGCGCTCTTAACGCTTTGGTATGTCGGACAAATGGGCCGGTTTTGATAGCACGAGGATAGTGTAATGCTCAATGTTGTTTTTGGCGGCAGAACTTGCCAATAGCTTTCAAATCAAATGATGTGCAGCATTCGCAGCATATTCAGCATATTGCAGTACCAATAATGGCACCATTTGTGGGCGCTAGATGTCTCCATGTGCTTACATCAGTTGATTGTTGTTCTTAATATTTTGATTTAAAGGCGTTTTTCATTGGCGCGTATCTGTGACGTCGCATTTTGCCACCTCAATGGGCGGAGCTTGGACGGTGGGTCAATGGAGAACTGGCCACAGACGTCGTTCCCGTACCCGACCACCGACCTTCCCAACGCAGCACCGTCACCACATGGCGTATGCTCGTCAAGACATAACAATTTTTACGTTTTCGCATCATCACACACATCCACACTCCCCCCGGCCTCAAACGGCGGTCGCCCGCGTCAGCTGACCTTTGCGCCCTCCCCAGGTTCACCTGCGCGCTCTGCCACGCCGGCTGCTCCTCGCAGATGGCGCTGCGCGTGCACAGCGCCTCGGCGCACGCCACACGGCTGGCGGTGTGCACGCGCTGCGGCCAGTCGTTCCTGAACCAGCGCCAGCTCGACAGGCACCCGTGCGAGGAGCAGAAGCGCGAGGAGCGAGAGCGGCCGCGGCCGCGCGTGCCGCCGCTCGTCGTGCGGCCACCCAAGGTGCGGGGTGCGCCGCGCGGCCCGCTCGGGGCTGCTGCGTGGGCCGGCTCAGAAGCAGCTTTGCGCGGCCCGCTCAGGGCTGCTGTGTGAGCTGCTGGGCTGCTGGAAGTGTGGGAGGGGTGGCCTACTTAGCATTTGAAAATGATGCACTTGGCCGCGTGGGACCCGTTGGAGCCAGTTGATCCGGTTGTGACCGTTACCCGTGCCGTCACGTTTTGGGTGCCGCGCGTTCCGAGCCCTGAGCTCGCGGCGTCACCGGTCACGCCTTGTGGACTAACCCAGCGTGCGCCGCGCCAGGCACCGCGCGTAAGGCGTCTGGAGGACACCAGCTCCTCGGAGGAGGAGGACTCTGAGGAGGAGCGCGGTCGTTCCCCGTCTCCGCCGTTGCCGCCGCCGCCGCTGCCGCGGCCCGTGGCGCGGCGGCCGCCGCTGCCAGCGCCGCCAGCGCCACCTAGGAGGCCGACCAATGGTGAGGCATGCCTCCTGTACATCTCGGTTGGTTGGTCCTGTACATCACGCCACCGGACGTCCGTGTGCTGGTAATGCCGGCCTTCGGGGCTGTTTTCGCTGGATGCTTGCGTCATGCGGCGTTTGAGCGTCGTTGGTGGCGATGACGCTGGTTTTTGGCGGCAGCTGCCGCAGCTGCCTCGGCGGTATGGAGAGCGATAATGAACTTGTAATTCAGCGGCTCCGGGTACGAGTATCAGAAAGTGCTCATTGTTCAGCCTAACCGACGGGAATAGGTCAGCTGGCAAGTGGCCATTGGGGTCGCGCCTGGCGCAGGTCGGTCGTGAAGAAGCATTGTGCACCAGCGCGAAGGTACCAGCAAAGTCTGTCAAGTTCAGTCCTGCCCATTTTGGGTAACGCGGTTTTATTTGATCAATCCGGCTGTGACAAAGGTGCTGTAGCTTTATTCCAGGCCTTGGTTGTTCGAATAGATAACCAATTTACCAAAGGCCGCTCTTTGTTGTGATTTACGTCGTGCGTGATGTCACAGACTCGCTGACTGTTGGGACGGTTTAACAGGCGATTAATGGGCGCTGCGGAGTGCGCTCGTCGAAGCGCGTTGCCCAGGCACGATACGCGGACGCAGGGTTTGGCATGGTCTTGTACAGATGGCCATGTTGCCGTGGGGCGCGATTGGCCCGTTACTCGATGCGCGGATGAATTGTACCTGTTTGATGTACTTACACCCGTCATTGTGAACAGGGTCCCAGGAACTGGACGAGAAGTGCGCCGTTTACGTGGACAGGTGCCGTGGACCAGTACCAAACCTAATGCTACCCCCCGACTTTGAAGACGTTTAACCCGAGTTTTAAGGATGGTTTTAAGCGCACGAACAAGGCGCTCACTGCCCGTGCTCGAGAAGTAACTATGCTCGTCCTTGGTATCGTTCCAGGCAAGAAGGAGGCGTACGTGTGTCGTGTTTGCCATTCCAAATTCCGGGATCCGAAATCCGTGCTCAGCCATCTGAAAGAATTTCACCCAGAGCATGCCAGAAAAGCGTGGAACAAGTTCCAGGTAGGTGATGCATGGGTTTCTCGGCTGCTCCCCCACGATTGCTGCGATGTAATCGGCTAGCATTCCCGTGCGTTCTGGAGGACCACACCGTCTCTGGTGCTACTTCCGCAGCGCCTTTGATCAGGTTTCCAAGCGTTGGAATTATAACGCCGTTGTTGATTAACTCACTCCCACCCATACCCTTAAACGGTAACTTCGGACTTTCTACTTATCAATACTAACGTAACGCAGCGATGATCGTGTTTAAGGTTGCATCACCAATGTTTGCAAAAACATGTAACTGGTTTGGAAGTTGTATCGCCAGCGCTTGCGAAAATATTACGCAGGGTGCGAATGCGCCGTGTCCCATCAAACCGCTTCCCCACGTCCATGCCACGTGAGCGTTGGGCCGTGGCCCTTCACTCGGCGGCTCGGTCGGCTCACGCTCCGCGCTGCTGGCCGCAGGAAAACCTGCGCTCGCGCCAGCCGGGCAGCGGAGCGCGGCCCGCTCCCGGCGGCGCCGGCGGCGACGACACGTTTGCCGTGCGCTCCGTGGCGCCGATGAAGCTGAAGCTGTCCCGGCCGCAGCAGCAGCAGCAGCAGCGGCTGGAGCAGCCGCTGCCGCCGCGCAGACCGCCTTCCCCGCCGCCCAGGTGGGTGCTCCACACCGAGCGCAGGGTACAGGCGGCCGCAGTGGTGGCCTGCGGATGGGCCGTGATGGTTTGCGATGTGCCACGTGGGCGCAGAAACCGCGGCAGCGGCTCGCGCTTAATATGTTATCGGTTTTTCCTGGCTTTGTGCATTTTTCCTATGTTGTCAGTCTTCTTGGATGTGGAAATTCGGGAATGTTTTTGCGCCATTTTCTATTCGATTTCAGTAGCTGTTCAGCCGTATATGCTCTGTTCATAGTGTTTGAAATCTTCCGTTTGAGTATTTTCTTTATGGCTGTTCATGGTTCATACATTCAGTTTATTTGTATTGATTATGGCTTCGATTTAGCCCTGTAATGGTGTTAAGTGCATCAGCGCGGGGGGGGGGCATGACTTCCATTGGTAAGCGGCCGCAACCGACAATTCCCCATCCAGACGGCCGCGATGGTCACGGCTGTCGTGTCGGACGGGCTGTATCAGATCTCTCGGTGAACGTGTGTGGTGTGCAGGCAAGCTGGTCATTCGGCCTCGAGATTCACTCATTGGACGTGCACCGTAAGTGACCATCTCGCTTCCGCGAAAGATGCTGCGGCAACGGGGAGACAGGCGGGCGCGTATGGTTATTCACTTACAGTAACAGATTACGAGTTGAGGAAATGTGGGATGTGGTTGTGTCCTAGTTATTGTTTTGTGTTTGTCGTACAGGTGCAGATGCTGCTGTTGCTTATGCAGGAGATGAAATTAGGTGGACTCATTGTCGTAATATCTTGTGTCTTGACCCGACAACTCCTTCCTCATAATACTTCCTCTCCTTCCCCAGCGATATTAGTAGAACCGTTGGCAGAGCGATCCGCGCCGAACATTGTTTCCGCATCCATTCAACCTAACAGTATGTCTCAACTTCTTTCCTGCTGGGACGGAAAAGTGACCTGACCGCCTCATCCTTCGCCACCCGGTGCGTAAAAGGTCAACGACATGGGTGGGTGTTGACCTGAAGCGCGTACACGCGTTGTGAACTGTACCGTTTTGCGCCACTGGCTGCGACATGGCCGCCGCCGTGCCCTCCGTCGCCCCGCCACCCAGCGCCGTGCTGACACGCGCCGCCCGTGCCGGCCGCCAGCTCGGAGCCGCCGTCGCCGGGCTTCGTCACATGCGGCGTGTGCGGGGGCACCAAGTATTACACGCACACGGCGCGCTGCCGGCTGCACGGCTCGTACGCGTGCGACGCGTGCCGCCAGTTCGCCGGCCGCGTGCAGCCCGCGCAGCCGATCCAGTGCCTGCTGGGCCTGGGCCGCTGCCACATCCCGGTGTTGGCGCCGCGGCACGCGGCCGACACGCGCTGCCGCGCCTGCTGGCTCAAGAAGTGCCTGGCCGCGTTCAACATGCCGGCCGAGCGGCACGACCGCCTGCGCGGCTGCCTGCCGCCCAGCATCCGCCAGGCGGTGCCGCTCGCCGCCGCCAAGCCATACCGCCAGACGGGCAAGTGCGAGCTGGACGGGTAGCTGGGGGGGGGGGGGGGGGAGGGGGCAAGAAAAGAGGGAAACTGGGGAGGGGGAGGGTAGGGAGGATGTGCAGGTGCGGGCGCGGTTGGTGAGATGGAAGGGATGTTCGCGGCGTGTGCAGGGCTGGAGGCGTGCGCGAGGGTTGCGGCTCCCCGAACGGGAACGTCTGCTGGTGGCGCGTAACCGTGAAGAAGGTAAGCGGCGTGTGGAGCATGCTGGAGGAGACGCTGGAGCGTCGGCTGGGAAAGAAACCGATGAGACCGGGGAACCCACACCTTTACCCGCGTGTTGCGGCGTCAGACACGGTCCCGAGAGTTCAGATGCCCCAGGGGGATTTGGATTTGGATTTGGGGATGCCCCAGGGAGAGAGCTAGCGAGGTTCCGACTCCGTTAATTCGAGACAGGCTTGCCGTTGTTCGTTCTGTACGCTCGAGCATGGCGGAAATCATGACCCGTTTCGGAATGCTGCGGGGCTAGGTATGAGGCCCCGCGCCTGACCCATCGTGTATGACATCTTGCACCCCCGGAATACTGCGTGGTCTGTGACGCATAGCCGCGTGTTTTCGCACGCAACGTGTGTTTAAACGGATCGGGGGAGCCGCGTAGCGAGAACCATCGGAGCGCCGGCCGACCCGGCCCGGGTGCCGGCCCAACGCCATGTGGCAACGCCTTGGTGCGACCCTGTATCGGCTCACTGGGGTCTGCCGTTGTCCACGTGACCTGACGCTCTCGCCGACCTGTGACGTCATCGATCAGAGTGCTTCGGTGCTGAACATCACTGTACAAACGTTCTTCGTGGAGGATGCTTTGTCTTAGCCAGGTAGTCCGTTGCATGCGCGACGCCATGCCAGAGGCTGCCGAGTGCGTGGGTGACACTGTTTTTATGTGAAGTCGTTGTCCCGGTTAAATGAAGGTGATTACGAAATAAATATGTTGGATCGTTGCATGTGTGTGTGTTTGTGCGTGAGGAACACGGCGCAGAGGGAGGACGTGCCAGGCAAGACTCAGTGAACCAGAGGACCGTGATGGATGCTTTGACGGTTTTAGAGCTATTTGTTTGTGGTTGGTATCGGATCAAATTATGAAGAGAAATGTAATTTTCACCGATTATTTCATTTCGTGGAGCAGCTCCCAGTAATATGTTAGGCACGAAATGCACCTGTCTCAAATCCATCAAAATGCTTTCTGGGGGAGCACCTACACGGGCTGGCTATGTCCTGGCTATGTCCTATGTCCCGCTTTCTCAACTGCAAACCGCTTGTGCACTCAATTCTGATGAAATATCGTCCTCATTCAAACTCCAATTAGCGCAATGCGTGTTGCCTTGAAATGTGTTACGGCCAATATCTATTTTTAGTGTACCTACCTGACCACCTCTATCGGTGAAGTTCGTCAACTCACAATTTTGAGGCTCGTTCAAGACTTCCGTGACTTTGTTTCCCACCGAATTGGAATTGATGCAGAATGCTAACCATCCTTTACGTTTCGTTAAATGTGTCTGGGTGTATTTAAAGGCATGCAGGGCTTTCTATACACACGCACCACCATAGCAAACAACAGTCGTTCACGGTAAATACATACCTGTTATCGAACACGTTGTAGTCCCAGCCTTCCGCTAACCAGCACCTTTTGCCACCATGCCGCACTGCATGGCAGAATTTCCTCCAGAAACCGTGGATCAAGAACTATATATATTTCTCCAGCTACTGCAGTGACCCAGTGGCGCATTTACACTTCGCACAGGGCTCCTCACCCGTGCAACAGCCGCAAACGTGCGCGGCATATTACTGATCGTCTTGTCGACGTAGCATATATGTTATCACAGAAAAGCGGAACGGTATAGGCACGGTGTTAGATTATCAGTACGACCTCCGGAAGCTGGCAACGACAGCCGGGCCATTATTGGTCTTAACAAAAACTATAGTATTGCTGGGTTCATTCTACAGTAATGCAAAGCGTGTTGGTGTGCGAAAATAAGCCGGCATCACCAGTACTAACCAACATTTAATCAAAAAACTTATCAGGCACATCGTTCAACAACTTGCACAACTTCGCCCGCTTAATGGTGTGCTCGTAAAGCATTTTACCGTGGTCCGAGCGTCCAAATGTTTTCCACCCCGCTAACTGCGCTGCCTTTGCTTTAACAGTTTGCATCCGTCATAGGCCAGCGGAGTGCGATTCGTTTCTACTGTGGCCTGTAGCCGCAAAGACATGTTCCTAACCCGTCCGGCGGCGGTGTGCCCGCACACAAGACGGGTACAAGACATAAGACACCAGCGCATCGATTTGGGCAGGACTGACTCAATCACGCCCCAATTTCCCCAATCAATCACTGACTCAATCATGAGACGATTTCAGCAACCTCCCGCCGCGCGACGAACAGCAGCACTTTGCCGACACGCCATGCCCTCAGTGGCCACAACTGTCCCGCCTCGCGGGGGACCACGCGCCTGCCAGCGCTCAAACCCGGCGCCTCCTCCCGCAACACAAGCCGCCACCACCAGCGACATTCCTGCCGTCTGGCGCTGCAGGCATCTGAGGTACTTGCCCCCTCACCGCCCTCTTCCCGCTGCAGGTACCGGAGATGCCTCCCGTACCGCCCTCTGCCTGCGGTAGGCACCAGAGATACCTGCCCCAACGCCCTGTTCTCGCTGCAGGTACCGGAGATACCTACCCCACCGCCCTCTGCTTGCCGCAGGTACCTGAGATACCTGCCTCCACTGCCTTCTGCTCGCTGCAGGTACCTGAGATACCCCTCTGCTCGCTGCAGGTACCTGAGATACCTACCCCCACTGCTCTCTGCGCGCGCTCCTCGCTCTCAGCCTGTCATCTCAGTGCTCCTCCGGCCCTCCCGCCGCTCTACCCGCCCTCTCCGCGCTCTACCGGCGCTTCCTGCCGCCACCGCGGCCGCCCTGCTTCGGCGGCGGCTGGCCGGGCGCCTTGTTGCTCGAGATGGACGAGCACTTGGGGATGTGACGGTCGGCGGCGGCCTCGTTGAAGCGCCGGCCGCAGTGCGGACACTCGACGTAGTCAGACGTGTCGGACGGCGGCGGCGGCGGCAGGTCCTCCAGCTTGCCGCCCGCGTCCAGGTGCGCCTGCGCCTGCTTGGCGGCCCGGATGTTGGCCACGAACTCTTCGTGCTGCTTGCGCCAGTCGGCCTTCTTCGGAGACTGCGGGTGAGTGGGCACAGGTTAGGGTCCTGTGAGAAGAGGAGACTGTCACCACCTCGTCAAGCATCGTGGTCGTGGTGTTTGGGGGGGGGGGGGGGGCGGGGGTAGGGTCGGTTGAGGAGGCCACTGTCCGGCCTGTCATGCAGCGCTGGGCGGATGCGAGGTCACCGTCCGGCCAGTCATACCGTGGTGGAGGTCATATCGGTCGTACGGAGGCCAGGTCACTGTCCAGTCGAAGGATGCGAACGGGGTTAAGTCCGCCAAATGGGCTGCCAAACGGGCTGTCAAATGCGCGTCGTGGTAATTCATCGGAAGTGGCATCTCATCGTTAATGGCGACTCGGAGCGGCTGTTAGTATGCACCACGAGCATGTATAGGCTGGGCATTTGCCAAAATGTGCAGGATAGCTTCCCCGGTGCAATTCTAATGAGATCCGCATTTGACCCAACGTGGGTGCTTAGAAATCAAGCGGTCCCCAATCCAGGTTTAAACAAAGTAGACTAGCTCTGGATGGGCTCAGAGTTGTTACGATGACGAGTTACCAGCCCCCACTATACCAGGAATCACTAGTTGAAAGGCAACAAAATAAACCAGCTCTGGTTGGGCTCAGAGTCGTTACGAGCTACCAGCCCTCAGTATACCAGGAAGCACCAGTTAAAAGGCGTTATCAAGCACACGTTAGTTACATTCTCGGTACGCGATATTGCAAATTTTACTTATTATTCCAAGTGGCTATAATAAGTCACAATCAAAGCACAACTTGCAACGTTGACGCCATAACGTTTGCTTGACAGCGTCGTTTAAACAGTATCTCTTGAGTACGGAAGGTCGATAACTGCAAGCTTGAGGACTCTCTCAGCATTATAAGACTAAGGACTTATAGCGTTAATTTTATAGTGAGAAGCCAGGGGTTCAAGGTTCTTCCTGCCTATGCCAAGTTAAGGCTGGAATAGTGAAGGTGAATGATTGCATATGCAGGGATCATCAGCATACCAGCGGGTAGGGTGCCAGTGAAACCGAACGCCACTAAAGAAAAAAAAAACTGTCCATCGGTGGCAGCGACAGGGGTTCTGTCAACCAGCCGGCCACCCTGGCCAGCGCAGCAACAGCCGCAGTTTTTCGCACATATCCCCGCGTTTTGTTTTCATCACAAAAGTATCAGCCCCTGGCAGAAATATTTATGTATTTGGTTTAGTCTTACTGGGTCCTGCGTAAGGCTCCGTCATTAAAATACAAGTTTGATGCATTGCTCCCACATCGGGAGGTTGAAGCAGGTCGATGCCGCCAAGAACACTGCACCATGTTAATTGGTCCAGAAAATGTTTTCTTAGCAGTCAACAGAATGGTCATGAATGATCGCTAACAAAATCCCTTTGCAACACGCTTTGTTGTAAATATACCAATGATTTTTTTTCGCTCATGCGTACGCAGTTGCAAAGATAATGGATTGCAAGGCACACCCTTGGTTTCAGAATGACATACTGCGAAGACAGTTTGTCATATACCGTAACAACTTGCGGATTCAGCTGCAGAGCAAATCATGTATGATCACACAACCCAGACGCAGAGTCCACCGTAAACGCAAGAATCACCTCTTCTGCCACTGAAAGCGCCAGAGACAAGACAAAACATAGGCCGCAAGCAGTCTGGAAACACCGACATCTGTCTGAGGCAATTGTGCTTCGAGAAACAAGACAAAAAACATAGGCCGCAGGCAATCTGGAAGCAACGACATCCGTCTGAGGCAATTGTGCTTCGAGAGACAAGAAAAACATGGGCCACAAGCAATCTGGAAGCAACGACATCCGTCTGAGGCAATCGTGCTTAGAGGGAGAAGAAAAAACAGGGGCCACAAGGAATCTGGAAGCAACGACATCCGCCTGGGGCAATTGTGCTTCGTCACTAGGCAGTGTTGTGAGTGGCAGGCATGTTCGTGGGGATGCGCTGAGTTAAAACGGTGCCAAGTGCTGTGAGCGATCCATTGTGTGATGCCGACTGACAAAAGGTCTCCAACGGTCTTAATAATGAATCGGATCGGGTAGCAGGCTGTCCTGGTCTTTGGTGATTAAAATCGCCTGGTGGGCTGTTAAGCTCGTTCACTGCACCTCGAAACTGGAGGTTAAGTGACCAAGTAAAGACAATGATCACCCAAGTCCGCGACTGTGCTCTCGGCTCCGTAAAGTAGACATTGTTTTTCACCTTTTGGCCGCGTCCCACCTTATCATCGTTCGCACCACTCTTGATCTTCTTGATGTACTGCTCAGACTCCGTGCCCTTGACCCGCATCTTAATCGGGTCAAACACCTTGCGCTTCTTCTTGTTGCTCTTCTCGCAGATGGTCTTGTGCTTCTCCAGCCGGTCCTTGGCGAAGGCGCGCGTGCAGATGGGACACTGCGCCAGGTTGGGGTCTGACGGCGGCGGTCGCGGCGTAGGCGTCGCAGGCGGCTGAGAAAGACACCGCCGTGTCAGCTGTCTGTGGGGTCAGGAGCGGAACCGGAATGCTCAGGCAGGCAGGGGTATAACCACTGGGGGGGGGGGGGGGGAGGGGACTGAGCTGAGGATATACCCATTCAATTTTTCCATAATAAGTTTGAGGCCCCTGCAGTGGAATGTTTGTAGAATGCACGTTTTCATGCCTTTTTTACCATTCAAAATGCTATTAGTCTGCTAGTTGTGTCAATGTGGAGTGTCTAGTGTTCTAGTTCTAATGTCTAGTATTCTAGTATAACATCCGCAATCCTGATAAACCCTCCCACCAATCTCGGAGGCGCGGTTACACCCAGGCAGGCGAGTTGGACCCAACCATAACGCCTACCATGCGGTCCTCCCCAGGGACCTTCCCTGGGATAAAAACATTCACGTTACGTTGTATTTGTTTGGTCGAAATCCATCCATGATGTGGCTTTTCGGGTGTTCGGCTTGGTACAACGTTCACTAGGCTCGGTTTGTTATAACCCTCACCCATTCGTTACAACACATTGCAAAAAAATAGGATAAAATACGATGCTACGAAACATCCTTTGTACTACAAGATACGATAGTGCAAAATACGATGCTATAAAATATGATGCTATAAAATACAACACTTTAAAATGCGTACGATGTCAACCAATGAATTTCATAAACGTCCCAAACTGATAGGAACAGAATGTACGAAACCCAGAGCACACATACAAAGATGGATGAAAACAAGCTTTAAGTACATGGAATCCACATTGACACGCAAAGCTCAAGCGGGTACATATATATGGCGTACAGTCATATAAGCCCCAGTACAGGCTTAAAACCGAGGTGCATGATCTAACGTTTGCATTTTCATGAGTTTTAATCACTCAAAGATAGAGATATAGTGGTGGTCGGGTGCAGGTGGTTCCAAGCTGCTGCGACACGATAAGGGATAAGGGATACGGATAAGGGATCTTGCTTGGGGTCATCCAATCGACACCTGGGCAGGTAGAGAGACATTGGCATGGAGGAACGCGTCTCCCTTAGTGAAAGAGATTGATGTGGCGTTAAAAGAGATTGGACATCGGAGGGGGGAGGGGGGATTCTCTGCATCTTAGCACTTTGAATACTTCCAGCACGCATGTTTTCGCGGTACAAAAATATGATTAGCTGCGAAAGTTACCTCTAGCTACAGAAGGCAGCAAGTATGAGTGTAATCACCAGCAAATATGGAAACTTTTAGATATATGACGTCGGTGGTGATTAGACCAAGCTGTGTGATTACTTTGACAGTTCGTGATGGCCATTTGCTAAATTCCTGCAAATAGTATGGTTTACAGACGGAAATTTGAGTATGCATGTATGCACACCTGCGGACATTTCTGTATGCATAGCAGCCGTATTGACTACTCAAAGTACGGAGAAGTAACGATCCGTACTGTGCGAAGGAATCGAAAAATACGCGACACACATATTCACTAAACCTTTATAGAGTGCAAGTCACTATGGGGGTCCTGAAAACATCCAGGCAACGCGATACAACCGTGATTCGAACACGGATCGCTCGCATGGCTGCCAACCACCCTGACCACTCGGCCGTTTCGTTTCGCGGCGAACAATATATTTCTGAAGCGGAACACCTATGAATTACCGGACATACCTACCAGCATTCTGCAAGCTGAGATTTCATTCCAATTCGATCTAGCGTTTGATACGACTAACGGCAGCTTTTAGTTGTCCCTAACACCCAACAATTTCGGTTATGTGAAAATTGCAAAAAAACAACTGCCCGAACTTTATCTGAAACGCCTGTTTGTGGACATAGATTATTCACTCAGTGATTCACCATTTTAGTCGATACCACATCTAATGTCATGCAACCTCAAAATAACACTCAAATTGGGAAGACTTATTCCGCATCGTGATTTTAGCGTAGCGTTTAAATTCCATTCAATGCCATGCATACACACATTCTCTGCATACATAGTTGCTAGAATTCTTCGCGAATCTCTTTTCAAAGGGATTCCTACGTAGATCAGCACGTCAACGCCATCGAATATTGCGAACTTCGCTTTGATATTCCCGCCCTTAAGTCTAAAGCTGCCGGGTGATGAGTGGCGTTGGTCTACTGAAACATCACACGACAGCACGCGAGCTTCTTTCTCGCATTGATCGGGACTGCTCAGGGGACTCAAGCCGAACAAAACTGAATTTGAGGAGAAAACTTGCAAAGGTCATGAAACCATTCCTGACTGTTTATTTCTGTTCATATTGTGCAAGCAATGTGAGGCAGGCTGATAAGGCAAGACCATCAACTTTTATATTCTTTAAGCGTTCAAGACCAACGTGTTCATCGTTTTGAGATTCCGTGTCTTGTCAGCCGCAGTTCCACACCAGGCGCCAGTCACCAACTGTTCATCACGGCGACTCTCGACGGACAACTGCTTCTCTCAAAAGACTTTTCCCTGCCCCCCTCTCGCACGAGCTCGTACCTCGTGCTTCAGTGGGTTCAAGGACTGTCTCTCCCTGCCCCCCCCCCCCCCACGGGTCCGCACCTCGTTCTCCTTGAGTAAAGTTGAAGGACTGCCTCCTCCCTGCCCCCCCCCCCCCCCTCCCGGGTTCGTACCTTGTTCTCGTTCAGTGGGTTGAAGGACTGTCTCCTTCCTGCCCCCCCCCCCCCTCCCCGCTGTACCTTATTTTCCTTGAGCGGGTTGAAGGACTGTCTCCTCCCTACCCCCTCCGCGGATCCGTGCCTTGTTCTCCTTCAGTGGGTGGAATGACTGTCTCCTCCCTGCTCCCCCCACCCCCCACAGGTCCGTACCTTGTTCTCCTTGAGCGGGTTGCTGGACTGTTTCCTCCCTGCCTCCCCCCCACCCCTCCACGGGTTCGTACCCTGTTCTCCTTGAGCGGGTTGAAAAACCGTCTCTTCCCTGCCCCCCCCCCCCCCCAAGGATCCGTACCTTGTTCTCCTTGAGCGGGTTGAAGGACTGTCTCCTGGAGCCGGCCCCGTTGAAGGAGGGTCGCCGGGACCCGCCGCCCTTCTTGGACGGAGGTGCCTGCTGCAAGCGCGCCTTGGAGGGCGCCGGCGGCGGCGGCGCCGGCGACCGGGACCGGGACTTACTCTGTGGACCGTCAACGAGACCTGCTCAGACTGCGCACCGGGGCGGGTGTATGACGGTGGGGCGCGAACGGCAGGGGTTTACCCTCGATAGTTCGGTACGGGCAGCAGGGAAACGGGGAAGGCCGTCTGGTTGAGGACCAATGTGGGGAGAAATACGATCAGGTCAAAGAACAGCGCACCTTTCTACTTCCTTGCTCCACAAGTAGTGCAGAATGAAGATGGCGTAAGCAATTAATAGCGCCCATAGTCATGATAAGAGCTTTAACACAACGACAACTTAATGCCTGGAAACGATTTTAAAAATGGTCGTATCAGACAAGCTATGACCAATTTAGTAAATGTCGGGGCACGTCGGGACCGAAGCACAATCACGTATTCCCGGCGCAGGCGTGTTTGACATTGTACAAAACGGCTCAAAAACACGTGGTACCGGTCAGCGGTCACACAGCTGCAAACAACTTAACACTCCAATAGCAAACAGAGCCAGCGGCTCATCCACGTCAAACCACACACGGCAACTAGGCCTGCAAAGATCATGAGCCAAACGCACGCAAGCCCACACCACGCTTCTGCCAGCACAGCGTCACAGGTCACCGAAGGTCACGTGCGAGGTCAAACGGTCGCGGGGTCACGCACCGAGCCGGAGCCCATGTTGATGGCCGCGCGCGCCGGCTGCCAGTATAGGCCGCGCTGCGTCACACCTGGCCCGGCGCCGGGGCCGTCGCGCAGCCGCTATGGTGACCAGGCCAAACAGAAGGCGCGCATTGAGCACGAGCGCTGAGCGGCCGATTGTGGCGCAGCCTCGGGGCACGTGTGCCGGGACACGCACGCAGCTGACGCGCGCACCCTGCAGGCAATCGATGAGGGTGGGCGACGCACCGAATGTGGGAGGCAGGAGCGGGTGAGCGTTTGAGACTAGAAGCCGAGTTTCATCACATTCGCCCAGTGTGATGATGGGTGCTCGCGCGATGGAAGGATTTTATCGCTTTTGCCGTTTTAGGGATTTTGGGAATTTGGACTCGGCGAAAGTGAAGTGGGTGAGGCTGGAGTTGCTGGAAATCTAAAAACCTGGCAGTTGAATGGACACGGGTGCGCTTGTAATGGAGCCAGCTATTTATGACAAACGGGGCTGCTACATGGTCGGACGACATCAACTGCGACAACCCCATCGAGCTTCCGCGTTTCTCACTACTCCATCGACCTTCTAGCATTATGTAAACTTGCTGTATACCTTCTCCAACTGCCTTGCAGTAAAACCTCCACCCGGGTGCTTTCTGCGAATTCTTGCAGACCACATCAGCCGATCCCTGGAAGAGCCTATGTGGATCAATGGGCGGTGGGCGAGTACGCGGACCAGGCGGTGCCTATTTAATGACCCACGGTCGCCTTGGCTGCACGGACACTCGCATGCCGCTCAAGCTCAGCAGTTCGGCGGATGTCCTAACGGCTCAGTTTCGAAGGTGTGTGACACTTACCATGAAGTGCCGGTTTTCGCAAAAAAACACCATAATTCAACTGCGTAGCACCAAGGCCTGTGAATGCAGTGTTTAACTGGCTGGCAATGCAACAAATGGCGATGAATGAATGTCCCATATTTGACCATCACCAGACCCGAAATCGCACGAGGAGTCCAATTTTCTGGTTAGTTACGAACATTTACATAAATTATCAAGTGGTGCTGACGTCACTGATTGCAGGGTCGCCGTGGATTCCAATCACCAGGTGCCTCGCAGTCGATTGCCGCAGCGACAGCTGGGCCGTGATTTGGCTGCCGGCTGAAGGTCAGCTCTTTGATTTCCTATAACCATCAGTAGAGCAGCCGCAGCCGAGGGACCTACACGTCGAAGCCATCGAGAAGCCGTTCATTGCGATACAGTTGCACAAAAGGATGGATGCGAGTTATCGTCATTGCCGAAATCATTAATTTCACTATTCTCTATCTTTTTATTATTTCTGTAAAGGCGTTACATGTTGGACTACAGAACCTGCAAAACTTCATCCTCCTACATAACTAAAAAATGCAAGCATATCAAATTAAGCTGAGCACAGTCATGAAACGGAATAATCCGAATCAATCCATAATAGCTGAAAAAGACTTCAAGCAAAACGGTAATTGAAGCATATGTGAGCGAAGTTACGTACCCTTAAATTGATCTACTTTCTCAACTAAATAACTCAACATCCATGGCTGAGTTACCAGAATTCTGTCCTTCCCGTCAGGAATGAGTTTATTCTAGCCTGTCGCCTGGTGAAGGAGTGGTTAGATGCCACACCCTAGCCTGTCGCCGGGCGAAGGAGTGGTTAGATGCCGCACCCTGGCCTGTCGCCGGGCGAAGGAGTGGTTGGATGCCACACCCTAGCCTGTCGCCGGGCGAAGGACTGGTTGGATGCCGCACCCTAGCCTGTCGCCGGGCGAAGGACTGGTTGGATGCCGCACCCTAGCCTGTCGCCGGGCGAAGGAGTGGTTAGATGCCACACCCTACCCTGTCGCCGGGCGAAGGAGTGGTTAGATGCCGCACCCTAGCCTGTCGCCGGGCGAAGGAGTGGTTGGATGCCACACCCTAGCCTGTCGCCGGGCGAAGGAGTGGTTAGATGCCACACCCTACCCTGTCGCCGGGCGAAGGAGTGGTTAGATGCCGCACCCTAGCCTGTCGCCGGGCGAAGGAGTGGTTGGATGCCACACCCTAGCCTGTCGCCGGGCGAAGGAGTGGTTGGATGCCGCACCCTAGCCTGTCGCCGGGCGAAGGAGTGGTTAGATGCCACACCCTAGCCTGTCGCCGGGCGAGGGAGTGTTTGGATGCCACACCCTAGCCTGTCGCCGGGCGAAGGAGTGGTTAGATGCCGCACCCTAGCCTGTCGCCGGGCGAAGGAGTGGTTAGATGCCACACCCTACCCTGTCGCCGGGCGAGGGAGTGGTTAGATGCCACACCCTGGCACCAGTTATGGGACCGGGCGGAAACACGATGACAGACGGCGCTGTAAAATTGGGCATAACTGACGGCGCGTTCACTACACATGTTAGCAAACTTAAGTTGGTCAGAAGTTATGCTAGATTACTGAACTATGACGTTATGTATGAGGGCTTTGCTTGCAATGATGTGAACACTCTGCTTTTGTACCTGCTTTGCTTTGTACTCAATCACATGCGCGTACAAATACCACGTATAAACAATGAAGTTTTTGCATTTTTCCGCGTTAGGAATTTTTGTGACTGCACGGTAGCGCAGAGTCACACTGCTCGACGTGAAACAGCGGCGGCTTGTTCTCAATGATAACCACAAATGGTAGTCACAAACCTGTACATGGCCACGGAAACCTGGCTATAAAGCTTATCTTTGTCTGACGGCCATACAGTCCAGATATACCAGGCTACCGATTTATACCGCCATGTATGGAGGTTTTGTTGACAATGAATCGAGTTCGCTGCTTTTCCTAAGTAAACTCTGTTTCCAACAAACCTACGTGCGGTACACTGTGGACTGGTAAATGCCGCGCACTGCTAACGACGTTGGAAGACCAGACTTTTCCTCCTCTGTTTGATTCCCCCTTTTTGGTGGGCCTTAATCGTGGGTAAATTTGGTGAATTTCGCCTAAACTTGCCTCAGCGGTGGCCCTGGTATCCGAGGTCGGCTCTGCAGACATCACAGCTGACTTCAGGCGGCCGTGTTTGCATCGAGCTGGCGGTCCGGCGATGGTCCGAGCCCTACGCGGAACCACGGCGCGTGCCCCAGGCACCACACACAGCGCCGGGCACCGCCACAACGCTGTTTGTTGCCACCGTAAGGCGTTCCTTCTTTGCTGCGGTTTATCGCGGCGGAACTGATGACGACGCGGCGGCATGACTGATCACCGCCGTCGGTCCGCTCTTCGTATCATCCGGGCACCTTGACGGCGCGCCTGCTGCTTCAGTGCGTCACGCCCCAGACAGCCCGCGGGGTCGTAAGTCTGAGCCTCAGGGGTCCTGACGACCCAGACAGCCGTGCCGGCTGGGTCTTTTGAGGGCTCAGGTCCATTATCGGCTGGGTTCGAGGTCGGCAGGCACGCGCCAAGAAAGCGTGAAGGGAAAGGAAACTAAGGCTCGCCGCTCCATTGTTTCTGGCTGCAGGCCGGAAACGATGGAGAGCAGCAGCAAAACAAGTGAGAGCAGCGTGTTTGCGCTTCACGATTACATGCTGTCGTAGAGGCACAGATAGAACCAAACCAAGGCTGGCGCGTTCATTGATAATACGATGCAATTTTAGAGACATTATATGTTGTATATAATCCTCAGGTTATATGCATTACATTACAAACAACATAATCATTAAAACAAATCTTAAAGTGTTTACTCTAAATGACCACTTTACAATCGGTGATAGTTCTGAAAGCTGGCTTAAGGGCAATCGCCGAAAACCCGAACATTACTTCCGAGAAATACAAATAAAACCGTGGCCACATCTCATGACGGGAAAACAAACTGAGACCCAATGCGCATGTACTCGGGGAAGACAAATATGACCTTTGCTGACGTAAATAGCGACCACCATGACCATGACCCTGATGGCCGTGTCTGTGAGCACGCGTACACATCCTGACCCTGATGTCGTCAACAACCGCCACATTGAACCCCGACGACCGCTATCCGCAGTTGCTTCAGGGCGTTGGTGACATTAGCGGTGGTAAACAGGAGCGTTACCTAGGCGACGCTATCACTGTTCAGCGCACCACGCCAAAGGGCTTGTTGGTGGTAACCACACGACCCAGGCGGCTGGGCAAAATCGCCACGTGAGCGGTTGACCCCTGATGACCTCGTCGATGGTAACCAAGCGACAAGGGCGGTTATCGGACTCGAAACGACGTGGGAATGAACGTTCCAGCACTTTCGCGTTGGACCGCGGACATCTGCACGGTGAAGCATTCATGACGCGTCGCGGGGCGTTGTTAATCAGATCACGGCATTCATTTCTGTTCCCACAGTCACGCCGGCACAGAACTGAAAACTGTACAGATGGCTGTTGGTGGACCGTGACGTGGTAGCAAAAGCTGACCCCCCGCACGCCATTAAGTTCATGTGAACAGTCTGCGATGCATCCGCCTTGCGAAGAAATAAACGGCTTTTAGAAGTCCGTTTAAAACGACAAGTGACAGAGTGTAAGTTCACAGCAAGCTTGGTACGCGTGAGGATTGCCCGTTCAAGATCGGGCAGTGCGAACGTCGGTCAGCACCCACATACTATTGACATTCAAACTGGCTTTTGTAAGCACACCTCGAGAGATCACAAGTTCGTCTTTTCCACCTACTGAATATGAAATATTGAATCCAGCTGACCGGTGACGGCATAAACCACTCTCGCGACTTAACATGCGCCCGGGTTGGATACCCTTCGCTCGAGTGGGAGGTCAATTTGTCCCCCCCCTCCCAGGTTGGTCCCCAGGTTGATCAAACTCCAGGTTGGTCCCCGAAGGGCCCCTGGAACCTACATAACTGCTCTAAGCATAATATCGCATGCTCATCTAAGGTCAGATACCTTGTTTGACCTTTTGAATGTCATGGTGACTAAAATCACACAAGACCGCTTTGGGTTTTGCATTTGGATAAGAAACATAGATTACGCCAGGCATTAAGCAGCTCAAAACAAAATAATGGCCTGGGTCATTCTTGGTCAGTGAACTATTCTGACCTTTAGGAAGTCTATGGAAGGTGTATAATACGGTTCCTGTTATCAATAAATTCGAAATGAGCAACTAAAACTACCCCATGCAGCAAGCCCTAGGGTAATAAAGCAGGTTGATTTTGACGGTGGTCTGACCTTTATAACTGACCTTAGGTCAATGTAGTTTGTTCATTCAATTGTTGTGCTACCTGAGAAAGCATCTCAGAGGTGTATGGCTTCGTCTTACACGCCACTGTTGGATCAGATTGAACGATTCCCTACAAATTGCATTGGCTGAAACCATGGCCCGAATTTGGCCTGCCAAAGATCAGCGACCTTACAACGTACGTCTGAATTTTTAAAGTCAGACGATCCACTGTTCAAGTATCGACAGCTATGCCATATTTAGCGCGCCTACGACGCTCGAAAACCATTCTGGAGAAATCTTCGGGGGAGGGGTAATTTGACCTCCCACCCGAGCGCGCGTTTAGCAATGCTTCCGGCTAAGAGCTATAAAATCAAGTACTTTCGAAATGCGGCGCCTCATGTGTGAACGGAATCCACACCTGCTGTTGAGCTTCCAGGCCGCTGTGAGTGACACTCGTGCACCCCGTACCGTAGTCCAACCATTGCATAATGCAATCAAATGCTGCTAGATGGTAATGATACTCCAGCAGGACTTTTGATGCAACATTTTCTTCGCTGCACGAGCACGAGGGATTGTCCAGGCACCCTTAGATGTCTTTTGGCGTCCAAGCGGGGGGGGGGGGGGAGCAAAATTATTTTATTCATTTTTTAACCTTTTTTTACTCTGCTCTCTGCTATTCTACGGGCGATCATAGTACCGGGAAAATTTGAACAGTAATCAATACTTCTAGTCAATCTCACTCAGGAATTAATACGTTAACATTTCCGAAGCGACTGATTGTGCCATAACTTAGCAAAAATACTTAGAATTAATCCCCGACTGCAAAAATTTAAGATCCTTCAGTCCCTGAAATAATGGTCAATGATCATTACTGATGGACAGATACATTTGTAAGCGTCAAAAAACGAAAAAAAACGTCTTTACGCATTTGAATCATACCACGATATTGAGAAAAGGTCAAAGCACCAGGCCAGGGCTAATCAGGATCAAGTCGAGTCGTGGTCAAGTCAGAATTGAAAATTTTTTCTTGTGTTCCTCCGGCTCATATGGCCTATGTCAGCCATTCGTCCAAAACTATTTACCAGCACCGAACACTAACCAAACACGGACAGCACACGACCTCTTATTTCAACAGAAATAAGTTGACTTCATAGGACATTCAGTGTTCCGCTGTACCATGTATGAAGCTGACTGGCACACAGCCAAGCTAACTGATGAGTTACATCGAATCAATCCATAACTCCACCAGTAACTGGTAGGTTTCGGAAGCACAAACAGCGTAAAAACTTCACTGATGGCATAATAACCGGCGACGAGACCGGCCGTGAAGCCGGTTTTCCCTTAAAAAAGAATACGACTGAATTCCATATCATATGCAACACATCCGGCTGATCTGCCTTGAACGACTCAGAAGTTGTTCCAACAAACAGGAGCGGTGACTTTAAATCCCCTGGCGGTCCCAGACTCAGAGCCCACGTCAGACGGTGAGCAAGTTTCAACACAAGGGAAGCGTTCATCAACAATAGGGAGGAGCGCGCAAATGCCGGAAAGAAAGACACTGTGTGCCACTTGAAAGCCACACGACTAGCACTGGCAATTGAGCATAACCTGACTCAAATTCGAGTGGATTACCCTCAGAATCTGGCCGTTGGATTAAAACGTTCAAAATGTAATTCATTGTGCTGGCGAACCAAAAACAGAGAAGGTCACGGTACCCTTGAAGCATGGCTTGTGGCGCGACACATCTTGGAATCGCTCGAGTTTTCTGGGGACCTCAGGTCGGACCGCTCACTAATAAGGGTCGCAACGCTGCGTAAATTGGCGCTGAACAGCAGAACCTTTTGTACCTCGTCAGAAGCGAGCCATGGGCCGAAGGTAAAAGATCAAGGCTAGTTTAAGTCAAGGTCAAGTCAGGTCAAAATTCAGATAATCCCATTGGCAACGATGGTTCTGCTCTACCGATTCACATGACTCGTTCGGTAATCGCTGAGCTCCAAAATGCATCAGCTTGGACAGCTTATCAACGCAAGTGTGCGGCACAGATCGCTTTGGCTCGATAATTATAATGTAAATTCATATTAACCTTTTCGTGGCCGCTGACAACCCTCTACATCCTCCGCAGTCAGCCTGTTAAACTAATTACAACAGAATAATTATAAAACTGATAGAGAATTGCACAATGCCGAATTTATAGAAACAAATAACCACGGACTGTATTGCAACTTCAGAGGTTAATGTGGCATCAAAACATTGTTTTGTTCCAACACATGTCGAGTTTGCGCCTAATAAGCGCTTAAACTCCTTTAGACCAACTGGGATAAGTCTGTAAGCATTTAAGAAACTTTGGGTAATGTTCGTGAACCTCCAGATGGTCGAGGTCCAAAAACTTATCGTTAACAGAAGTAAATGACCATAAAGTTAAGAAATAAAATAACTTAAAAGGTACGTAAAAGCAACGTTAATAATAGTAATTAAAAACATAAAATGATCATACTTTCAGGCTGCAAAAGCCATTGCAGATGCTAAGATGGGACAGGTGACATATCTCACAGTTTTTTTGCTTTTCGGTTGCAAGAATAGTTGTCATTCCAGATCTTTGGCTTTGTTCTAACAATATGGCGAATGCGTCTCACCGAGGGCCCTACCTTCATGTATTCTTGAAATACCACGACTAAATGGCATAAATAATGCATCAAGCTGGATGTGATCCAGCAGCGTCTTTCCTGTCTAGTGACCTATTGAGACAAGTCCGTTTGAAATGGCGCCCTGGAAGCCAAAACAGCGTACATGACAAAATAGTTCTCCACTATTTTTTCTAAACCCGACGAAAACCGGGGTCTTAACCCGGTTCTTCAACCCCAAGAGATACACAACAACGAATCTACTGTCATTTTTGGTTGCTTCAGCTCATCGTGCATACGCTTCTGCCAAGTCCTTGCTTGATCAACAATTAATACCAACCACTAAAGGAGCTTCACAGAGTCTCATGAACAAAACAAAACAGTCACAAAAACCAGGCCAAGTGGAAAGCCGCACCCAACAGCTCGCGTAAAGCTGCATCCTATAAATGCTCATTTCCATCGCTACGGGTGACCCTTGATAGGTCAGGTCTGATCAGAGAAATAAAAATGGTGATTGCAGGCCTCTTCCAATCTTCAGAATTGTGCATTATAGCTGTACAAGAAAGCTTTAGTGTATGCACCTTGGCACATTTAGTTACAGGATAAAAACAAATCAGCGGCAAGTGTAACCCGTGGCGCATCGGATGATGTCACTCAAATCAGCACTCGATTGCGTAATTTCCTCGATCTTGATTGCGCAATATCCATGCCATTTTTCCAAGAGAATGTATGGCACGACGAAAAGACCGACGGCGCTGCAAAGCACCTGTCAAGTGGCATGAATTACCTCTTAATGCGACCTCAATTGGCCTAAATATCAGGGTACGTATGCCAGGCCCGGTTATTCAGCGACTTGACCGCTCAGCCATGTGGTCCCGTGACGTCATTGGTTTTCCGTGATGTTGGTTTGAAAGCTGCACCACGAGGTACGTAGGAGTCCTCTGATTGGACAAGAATTGTTGACTTCAGTTAAATAAGCGGTCAATGGGCCGCTGAAGGGATGACAGGGGTCTGATAAATTGCAAATGGCACACGTATAGATGAGGCATGAAAAGTAACCAATCAGTTATTTTTGAAACCAATGCTATATAACTGCTCCAGATTTGATAAGACCGAAGGGTCTGACGGCTTTGCAGCATGACGGCATTGCTCCCCAGATATTGCGGACAATTTGGGTCCTTTCTATCTGGCAAAAAGTATTGCCAAGCTGCAAAGCAGCCGCGCCATTCTGGTTACTGAAAGTTGGAATGAAAACAGCTTCACACGAGCATCGATATTTCCAGCAAAAAATAAAATCCCGCGACGTAAAAAACAACCCTCGTAAATTTCTATCCTTGACGTAACTGATTGAGCTTAACGTTAGGTAAACTAAGCACACTGCATTTTATGGAATCTCACGCACCATCATGTAGCATGTCAAAATAAATGCAAGTCCTGTCAGAAACACATTCTTGACAAACTGACGTTTCTGGGTGGCTCATCGTGAAGTGCGACCAAAATGATCTTGACAAAGAGGTCATCCCTCATGAAGTCTAACGACAGAATTTTCAACTTTTCACACCAGGTGAAAACGAGTTTGAAGCTGCACTCACGTCTTATGTGCACTTTTCAGCACAGACCTTTAGCTGTTCACACTTCAAGTAACAAAGCTTTAGGAGCTTCTGAGTTCCGTCCGTTAAGTCTATATGCAACTCAAATGTAACATTTTGACGGGCCCAGTCCTTCAAAGTAAAAATCGATATCCATCATAGCCGGTGTCTCCGATGTGTGCGACATCCAGAAGCTGAGACCCTTCCACAAAAGCCTGTGCTGAAAGCGAGGATCAGTCGGCACGGCACGCCATGCTGGCACGCGATGCCAGGTGACAAGCCCACGGCATCGCTGTGACGTCACCGTCGGTCGCACACCCGCCGGCCGCGCACTCACCCTGCGCGGCGCGCGCGCCTGCAGTCCCGCCGGCTCCTTCGTGCTACCCTTAATCTTGTTAAGCAGCTCGCCCTCGCGCCGCCGCATCTCGTCGTTGATGCGGTTGCGCTCCTCCTGCCTGTGGGGCGGCTTGCGCCTGGCGCGGCCGTCAAACGAGCTACTGCGCGCCGCTCTTGCGCCGCGCTTCGGCTCGGCAGCCGCCGCCAGATTGTTGTGACTTTTAGCCTTGCGCATGCTGGGTCCACCGCCACCGCCGCCGCCGCCGCTGCGGGCCGGCGGCTTGCGGCCTCTACTTACCGTCGGCTGCGGCGGCGAGCGGCGTGCGCCGCCCCTGCCGCTCCTGGCTGGCGGCGTGCCCTTCTGGATGGGCTCCAGCGGGTAACTCTTGTCCCAGCCGACGGGAGAGCCCTGCGCGGAGTTGCCGCCCTGCCGGCGCGCCTGGAACATGGCGCGCACCTTGCCCGGTCCCAGCGAACTGTTCATGCTGAGCGACGCTGACAAGCTGCTCATCACCGACCCCGCGCTACCGGTGCTGCTGGAGCCAGGCGATGCTGGCGCCGCCCGGCGGGGACTTGGGTAATCAGAGGTGCGGCCGGTCGACGCGGGGGGCTGGGGCGATTCTGGGGCGTCGTGGCGACCCAGAGAAAGCGTGGAGTGCTTGTTTTGACGCTCAGATGTCAATCTCTGCTGGTACTGCGCCTGCAGGAGAGAGAGACGTTTGATGATTACAGACATTTCAAGCCCAAATACAACACAGCTTTCCAGCGTAAATCAGTCGAGTGGCTTAACAGTGAAAGACAGTGCAACGACCATGACGTGTAAGATCGTCTGCTCCCATTAGGTCATGGCCTTAAGGTGCTTGGAAGCTACTTTTATGACACAAACTCAGCGTCTAGCTTGTCAACCTTCGCGCATGTCGCACTGTGTAGAAAAGCAAGGCAACGCTTAAAACAGCAGCGGTACGCATTGCAAAAACCGCTATTATAACGGATTATTAGTGCAATCCATTCACCCTCTTCCAATGGGTGTGCTCATATGACATTTGCCAACGTGGACGATGGTGGCATGCGCTTTCGTTTCTTGATTGCATCTTGAAGACCTCAAGATTAAGCCGTTATTAAGTGATGTAGGAACGTCCCAAAAAGTGAAGGACCTGACCCATTTTTTTTTAGAGGCGATTAATACTCGTGCTATGCGCCACCGCAACGTTGATGTTAAAAGCTTACAAAAAATCAAATACTATATGGCCCATACCACTCTCCTCCCTTGTGCCCTAGCAATAGTTCATAGGGGAGACCAACCACCGGACCAGGTCTGCTAGACAATAACCAGCACCCGACACCTTTTGAGAGGTGACAGGTAGCCTCATCTATTGCACGTGATTAGAACCCGGGCAAGGCACACCGAGTTTTAGAATAAGCTTGATGAACAAACGGTTATGATTACCAGCCTCGATGAAGGCAATGCCATCAGAATATCCGAACCATCCACGCACCATTGCCTTTGCCCTGAGCGTCCTGAGCTCGGCTAGGTGGGGTGCTTTAGAAGAAGAAGAAAGGTTCATGCACTTGCATTTGATACTTGCCGCTGTTTTTCCCTGCTGCCAGCGTTTAAGCCGATTGTAGTACTACTGTACCCTACCAGTGTGTTATTTATGCAAAACACCACCAAGCTTGTTTGCGTGCTAATCGTCCAGGTTTAAAAGCCCGTTTTCTGTTTCAGCCTCAGAATTCTGTCACAGCAGCTTTGCGAAGTCGATTTCTTACGTGCCACAGGGCACCGTAACGAAGCTTTGGGTAACTGATGTCAAATGCCCGTTGCATGAATTTCGAGCGGCGAGTCAGACCCTGTATCGCCAACTGCTTAATCAGTTCATGTTATGACAACCAAGAAACCAATAAGTCGACGAGCTGCCTACGCTGAACACTCAGACTTCTCGCGTGCCAAAACAAGGAAAGAGTGAACAAATTTACGGTGCGTAATCGGACTTCAGAAGCAAGCTTGTTAAAACGCTGTGCATGGAATGAGTTACCTGAAACTGCCATGCAGTTAAAATGTCAATGCTGCTACTTCCGTGGGAGAAAGCAGCCACCCGAGACAGACGAACACGTTACTCGGCTTTTCAATATTTAGAATACACTACACAATATGCTTAGAGGATCAGGAACATAGCCAGATAGAATGGCGCCATGGGGACATGCCCCCCCCCCTCCCTCACCGAAGAAATCTGCACCAATTGCAAGTATTTTGCTAAAATGGTCCAAATTCGCGGAATTTTGGAGACAATTTGACAACTTGACAATTTGAATCCCCTGAGGGAAGCTGAGTCTATGCGCCTGTGGACAAACATGCATCCGAACTACGAAGTTGTGTGCTTAGAGCCAGGGATGAACAAAGACCAACATTCCCCATGCAAAGGCAGCGGTCATACTTATTCGTTTCATGCATCTCATCGGTCGAGTTCATTGTGAAGGCAATGGTGCATAAATGGCGTTAATTGTTCTTAACTTACTCCTACCGTTACCAAGTTTGGCGATGACAATCCAGTGATTTACCCAGCACGATCATTTTAAAGTCCTACGTAAGTTGGTCATGCTTCTGTCATGTGCGGCAAATGATGCTCTTTGTCATCATTAAACATTTCTGTGTGCCTGTATTTCAGCAGACTAACGCCAAACCAATCGTCTCACCACAAGCTTTTATGGGCAAATTAATGTAACCGAGGAGGGGAGGGGGCCAGTGGCTAGTTCGTTTTTGCTGAAAGCTAGTAATAAAACCTATAAAAATATATGGCATGAATCTACTTCAAAGGCAGGTTTGGCCCTTTTACTTTACGAGACGTTCCTACCTAACATTACCAGCAGCCTTTTATGTGACCTATTCAAATAATAACAATAAAACAAATATTCAAATAATAATAATAAAACAAACAAAACTAAACAATAAACATTGCCGGCTGCCATTGTCCATTTAAGGCGCAACACTGTGCTTGGGTTAGGGAGACCTGTGGCTACTAGGCTTCGGTACATGCCATGACCTCTGCGCCCTTGCCAGCGTTCTGTCAGAATGCTGAGTTAAAAAGTAGGAAGAACGCTTTTAAAACCGAAAACATTACAAACAACTGGAACAACCCACGCACTACACAGCCCAGAACTGCTCCTGAATAACAAAAAATAATGTAATCTCCATCTTCTATTCGCAAGTAAATGCTATGCTCCTATTGTGACGTACTTTGGAATTACTTCGTTGCAAATAAATTTCCTTCAATACACCAGACGATACTGGTTAAAGAAAACATGCCGAGCAATCACCAAAATTTAGTATCAAAACGGCTTTAAAAGCAATATATCTCCCTTTTTTGTTCCCCGTACAACATAGGAGACGACTAAAATAGTACAACAAATCTCCAGCACATTCGAAGCCCGAGTGCACTTCTATGGACGAATACCGTTGCGTTCCAGCTCCCTACCTAACGTCAATAATTCACGATCACCCGTGTGACCCCCAGCCTGCTATGATGCGTCTCCAGACCCAGCCTCTGATACTGGCGAATGGCGTTCCACTGGTTCGGCCTCTCTTCACTAATACCAGCATCGGCTATACGCCCTGACACCCCAAATGACAGTAATCATGCACTATATCTCCTCATCCTCCTCACGTGGTTATCCTGCCGTTTCGGAGTTTCCTCTCTCACTCACCTTGAGCGACCCGCTGAAATGCCCCTCTTTCGGCATGTTTCACCTCATGAAGTCAAAAAGCGGTATGTTCCGAGAGTTACCGTGACACGAGAGGACCATAGACCCTGACCGCATTCCAGCAGTCACTGATTTTCTGTTTATGCATCTCTCGACCTACCACAGAGCCACTTCCGTATCATTAACGTCGTTTGGGGCCTGGCGACACCCTAGCCTTCTGATCTCGTACTCCTGAATCACGCTTACACCAGACTGCCACTCGGTCGCTTGCTTACACCAGACCGCCACTCAGTACCTCACTTACACCAGACTGCCACTCGGTCACTCGCTTACACCAGACTGCCACTCGGTCGCTAGCTTACACCAGACTGCCACTCAGTCGCTTGCTTACATCGGACTGCCACTCAGTCCCTTACTTACACCAGACTGCCACTCGGTCACTCGCTTACACCAGGCTACCACTCAGCCTCTCACTTACACCAGACTGCCACTCGGTCACTCGCTTACACCAGACTGTCACTCAGGCCCTCACTTACGGCAGACTGCCACTCATCCCGCGCTTACACCAGACTACCACTCAGTCCCTTACTTACACCAGACTGCCACCCAGTCCCTCACTTACACCAGACTACCACTCAGTCCCTCACTTACACCAGACTGCCACCCAGTCCCTCACTTACGCCAGACTGCCACTCGGCCCCTCGCTTACACCAGACTGCCGCTTGATCCCTCGGTTACAGCGGACTGTCACTCGGCCCCTCGCTTACACCAGACTGCCGCTTGATCCCTCGGTTACACCGGACTGCCACTCGGTCCCTCACTGACACCAGACTGTCACTCGGCCCCTCGCTTACACCAGACTGCCGCTTGATCCCTCGGTTACAGCGGACTGTCACTCGGCCCCTCGCTTACACCAGACTGCCACTCGGTCCCTCCGTTAAACCGGACTGCCACTTGGTCCCTCGGTTACAGCGGACTGCCACTCGGTCCCTCGGTTATACCGGACTGCCACTTGGTCCCTTGGTTATACTGGACTGCCACTTGGTCCCTCGGTTGTACCGGGCTGTCACTCGGTCCCTCGGTTATACCGGACAGCCACTTGGTCCCTCGGTTACACCAGACTGCCACCCAGTTCCTCACTTACACCAGACTGCCACTCGGTCCCTCGGTTATACCGGACTGCCACTTGGTCCCTCGGTTACAGCGGACTGCCACTCGGTCCCTCGGTTATACCGGACTGTCACTCGGTCCCTCGATAATACCGGACTGCCACTTGGTCCCTCGGTTACAGCGGACTGCCACTCGGTCCCTCGGTTATACCGGACTGTCACTCGGTCCCTCGATAATACCGGACTGCCACTTGGTCCCTCGGTTATACCGGAGTGCCACTTGGTTCCTCGGTTACACCAGACTGCCACCCAGTTCCTCACTTACACCAGACTGCCACTCGGTCCCTCGGTTATACTGGACTGCCACTCGGCCTCTCGGTTATACCGGACTGCCACTTGGTCCCTCGATTATACCGGACTGCTACTCGGTCCCTCGGTTAAACCGGACTGCCACTTGGTCCCTCGATTATACCGGACTGCCACTTGGTCCCTCGGTTACACCGGACTGCCACTCGGTCCCTCGGTTATACCGGACTGCCACTCGGTCCCTCGATTACACTGGACTGCCACTCGGTCCCTCGGTTATACTGGACTGCCACTCGGTCCCTCGGTTACACCGGACTGCCACTCGGTCCCTCGGTTATACCGGACTGTCACTCGGTCCCTCGATTACACCGGACTGCTACTCGGTCCCTCGGTTATACCGGACTGCCACTCGGTCCCTCGATTATAACGGACTGCCACTTGGTCCCTCGATTATACCGGACTGGCACTTGGTCCCTCGGTTATACTGGACTGCCACTCGGTCCCTCGGTTACACCGGACTGCCACTCGGTCCCTCGGTTACACCGGACTGCCACTCGGTCCCTCGGTTATACTGGACTGCCACTCGGTCCCTCGGTTACACCGGACTGCCACTCGGTCCCTCGGTTATACCGGACTGTCACTCGGTCCCTCGATTACACTGGACTGCCACTCGGTCCCTCGGTTGCACCGGACTGTCACTCAGTCCCTCACTTACATCAGACTGCCACTCGGTCCCTCACTTACACCAGACTACCACTCGGTCCCTCGGTTATATCGGACTGTCACTCAGCCCTTCCCGTACGACAGACTGCTTCTCTGCCCCCCGCTTTCTTTCATTGTCCCCATCAAAGGATGCCATCGCTTGTCAGTCTCGCTTTTCACTGATACGTCATTACACATCGTTCTCTACACTGATCGTTTGACATGGCTACTGTCTCCTCTTCCAGCAATTCGTCGGTTTTTTCTTCTATATCCATAATCACCGCACCCCGCTACCCATTCTCCATTAGTGAATCCTTGACCCCCTTCCGTGGCGATTGACACGAGAGCATCGTACTGTCTCATTTCTCAAAGCACGCAAATGGCCAGTCTTTGATCTCACAAGGTCGCTCGCTCCTCTGCCATCGGTCGATCTGGACGGTGATCAGCGGATCTGATTTGCCTCAGCTGCTTTCATCGGTTGGCAGTCGCTCTCATCTGTGCCCCGTCTCCCGTCCGGGCCGGTCGTCAAAGGGCCATCAGTATGTCATGCGTGAGCACTCATGGGTCATCACCACACCAGCTGACTCACCTGTCCCCCGCCTCCCGTCCGGGCTGACTGCCACGGGGTGATCATCACACCATCTGACTCACCCGTCCCCCGTCTCTCGCCCGGGTTGATCGCCACAGGGCGATCATCATACCAGCTGACTCACCTGTCCCCGTCTCTCGTCCGGCTGACTGTCACAGGGTGATCATCATACCAGCAGACTCACCTGTCCCCCGTCTCTCGTCCGGCTGACTGCCACAGGGTGATCATCATACCAGCTGACTCACCTGTCCCCCGTCTCTCGTTCGGGTTGATCGCCACAGGGTGATCATCATACCAGCTGACTCACCTGTCCCCCGTCTCCCGTCCGGCTGATCTTCACAGGGTGATCACCACACCAGCTGACTCACCTGTCGCTCGTTAGCCCCGCTGCCCCGGCGTTCGCGGCGCCGACCGTCGTTCCCACGGCCGCGGCCGTCCGCGCCCGCCGGTGACTGCCGGCCGGCCCGCGTCGCCGTCGGCGCGGCGACGGCCAACCCGCGTCGGAATCGATGCGTCGACCCGGGCGCCACCGACGCCCGAAGCGGGTCAGGGGCGCACCGGGCCCCCTCCGACAGGGGTGCAGCGGGAGAGGGCGTTCAGGGATGCGAAGGGGCATTTGGGGTTCGCACAGGCGCCCTGGTGTTGTGCGGGGAAGGTATGACGCTCGCTTCGAATGACTGTTGTTGTAGCGCTACCGGCGTTTTGCAAAACATCGCACGGACCCCGGAGACATGAGCTGGGTGCTGCGCTGACCTTTGCTTGTGCGACCGAGTCAGGCAGCCACCTGGTGACCGTTGCCACGTCCCGCCGCAACACCTCGTACGCTGCCAGCTGCTGGTGCTGGAACACCACTGCCACCGGTCTCGAGCGAGCTGTCCTCCGCTCTTTTGCCAAGGAATGGCGCCTATCGCAGATAAATTGGGCGTAATTAGCCCCGAGTTCGATCTGCCTAAACGTGTTTTGATTCCAGTGCGTGGTTGAACGCTTTGGAAATGTCATCCGCAACCTTATAAATGGACTTCCAAAAGTCCATTGATGAGGCTACGGATGATGTTTTCAAAGCGTTTAACCATGACACTGGGATTTTTTTGTTTTGCGCTTTCATTGACATTACCAAAATATCAGCCATAGCCGTAGCTCATGCTTTGCCTAGAAGCAGGCCGGTGCGTTCCGAAACGTGAGCGTCTATGCCACAGGGAATCCAAAAGGATACAGAGACTTAATTTTTTACAGGGAATGTTTCGCATTTGAAGATATTGATGCAAGCATCAGATATGATGGAAAAGCTCACTTGTAACTATTTTTATGCTTTTGGGTGCAAAAGATCGCTCCAAATAACACAACTTTACTATTTAGTAAATGTTCTGCTCTGTGCGTTATCATTTAACAAAGCTCTGAAGCGTTCACATCAGAGTGGCTGCCAAGCTGGCCGCGTTAATATTGCCGATGTAGCGAGCGACCTGGCCCGCTGTGGTACTTATACTTGCCGCAGGGTGACTCGTTCATTTATGCGTGTGAACAAGTTGACCAACGTTATTTGTGCGTGTTTTGACCATTTCTTGTTGTGTTCTTGTATATTTGGTCGTGATGGCATGTGTTTTGCGTACATTCATATTCTCGTTTACGCCGTTATTCTCAAGTTGTTTGATACCAGCGTGATGTCCGTCACAAGTTGAACCACGCAAACGCCTGCATTATGCGTCACAAAACGGCGTTCCTGATGGAGCCTTGCATTTACCGCGTGAGAGGGAGTGTTCCACATTTGTATGGGGTTTGACCTGAAATAGCCATCTTGAACATTATACATTGCAGTTCGCAGTCATTCCCTTCTTAAGACCCAAAGCCCTCCAGTCGCTGACCTAAACGCCGGCAAATATTTGCACACTATTTCGTACAGTCTGTTTCAAGGTCAACCAGTGACTAATGACGCCATGATAACGTCATAAAAATTCTGTCATTTCGTTGACCGTGCGAAGATAAATGCCAAGAAAAATGTCATCTTCAAGCCGTTCATATCTGGCGTTCGTGAGCATAATTTCCAGATACAACGGCCGTCAGTTGGCTCAGTATTGTGCAAGGTACGATGACACAATGAAATAATGACGCATTGAGGAGCATACTTACTTTACAAACAAACTGTGTTAGTCAGAGGAGTCTTTTCCATTTAAAGGCATACCAACAGTTATAACATTGGGACTTCAAGTGCAAGATTGCAGCATGCATCTGATCGAAATTGCAACATTTACACCCGTAAGTCAATGAGCGTGTTAGACACAACCCGACCCAGGTTAAGGAAGCCCGCGGCCCTAGCCTGGCCGCGTTTCCGCTCGAGCACGGTGTTTGTGTGCGCGCACTGGGGCTGCCAGCGCTAGGCCGATCAATGGTAGAGTTTTCATTGGTAGTGCCCCCCCCCCCCTCCCCTCCCTCAGTCCGCTGAAGGTGATTACTCGGGCGAATATAGTGGGCCAAAGCACTTCCGATTGAGCCAAAATGATCCAGGCAGAGCCACAGCTTTTTAGAGCGTTTAAACTTCCGTGGTGTAGCAAGGATGAAGGCACCGCTAAAACTTTAGTGCGTCGACAGCATTAACTTGTTCGTGTATGTAAATACACAACAGCCAAGCTCAAGAACACGAACGTAAACCAATTTCCTTGTGAATTGCGCCCCGCATGCACGCATATCAGAAACGGGTCATTCTGACTTCGATACTAGTTTGCGTTACATGAACCGTATCTTAGCCTGGGTCACACGAATCGCATAACTTGGACACGAACAGTTCTTGAATCCAACGCCCACACAGTGACGTTTACAAATGACATGGCGTGTGCTCTTGCTCTGTCAAACGGTATTCATAGCCCAGAATATTTCACACAATATTAGGTGTAGTTGTTCTGAGATGAGAAAAAACTTGCATAGTCATTGCCCACTTCCGATGTACTTTCGACTTAACCACCTTTGCAGGTAGCATCTACTTGGTAGCAGGAAGTCTCTATTGCTCTTTCTCCCCCCCTCTCTCTCCCTCTCTCTCCCTCTCTCTCTCTCTCTCTTTCTCTCTCTCTCTCTCCCTCTCTCTCCCCCCCTCTCTCTCTTGCTCTCTCTCTCTCTCTCTCTCCCCTCTCTCTCCCAATTTTTATAAGATCAGGTATTTCGGTTCGTAGCCATAAGGTCTATATCTCGGGCCAGCGTCCTGATCAGCAGGTCATGTTTCAAGATAAGCAGACGGATAATACATACACAATACCTCGGCAACCTGTTCCTTACGTGCCAAATGGCAGCTGCACACGGTCGGCCTGGAAATAATGTCAAGAAGTGCGTGACGCTTTCGCCGCTACCAAGCCATTACGCGCATGACCGGCGCGTGGGTACGCGTGCGCCAATGCACGCCATCGTCCATTGCGTGATAACCGGGCAGCGGGCCCCCCAACTGGGGAAATTACGCGTAGGACCGATCAAGCACACAGGCGGATCAGTGTCTGCCCGGAGCGCCTGTGGCCTAACAGACCCGCTAGCAATGGTGGTCCAGATTTGGGTCGATGCTAGAGCCGTCTACTTATCGTATTTGCCTGCGATGTACGGTCAGTATAGGGACCAATGCAAGCGGGCCATGGATGCTGACTTTTTGTGTTTATGCGTTTTTAATAGACACTTCTTGGCTAGTAATCCATAACTAGCTGTCTGTGTTTGTTCTTAGCGATTCTATGCTAACATTTACCAACATATACCTTGCACGGCGTGTGACATAGAGGCGATACGGGATGTGAAAATTTTCGGGTTATGTTGTTGATGGCAAAAGCTAAGCCAGTGAAGCCAGAAGCCTTCGACAACCGACACCAAAAGGTTCCTTTGGTATAGTATTCCATAAGTTCTGAATGGCTCTCGAAGGCTCTCTGGTATGATGGCTCTCTCTGGTATAATGGCTCTCTGGTAGAGAAGAGGACCTTCTATCTTTATCTGAGGGCATCAGGTATCAGATGACAGCCCCTTAAAATATTTTTTTAAATATATAAAATATAAACAAATATAAAAATAAGAATGTGCCGGCCACGAAAGCCAGCCACAAAAATGTTTGTAGATAGAAAGCTGCCACAGCCGTCAGCATGCTGGTTGCCGTTGCCGTTGTGCCGTCGTGCCAGTGCAGCCGTTGCAACGCTTCTGCTCAAGGGTGTAGCCAAGATTTTCTTAGGGGGAGGGGGAGGATGGATCTAAGAGAGCATGCCTCACGTCAATTTTTAACTTTCTGTTGAGAGCCGTCCATGATGAAAAACGAACCACTCGGTCTGTCTTGGCTGTTCCCCTGCTCTAGCCGACTGGTGCAGTTCAACAGCATCTCGCATCCGCTAATATCAAGCGCCTGCACCGCGTCCCGCGGGCAGTTGACCCCCCCCCCCCACCACCACATATTCACGCAGTGAACGTCACCAGCCTGTTAAGTGACCAGTCTGCGGTGAGTGTCAGCAAATGACGCCAGGAGGCGTCAACGATCTGCACGGCGTCCAGCTAGCCGGGTGAGTCTGGGATTCAGTTCAGCTCGCCAGGCATCACCAACTGCACGTGGCGCCCAGCCTGCTTAAGGATTCCCACACCCAGCATGCAATGCACCAGGTGACGCCGCTGGCATGTGCGGTAGTTCAGCACCATTGAGTCCTGAAAGTGATCTCTTCTGCAGAAGTGGTCTCGGGTGGCGTCACTATTCTACCCAGCATCCAGTCCGCTGAGCAAACCCGGGACCCAGCGAACGTGACCAACCTGAATGACGTTCGGTCTGCTTGGTGAGTCTGGGGCTTAAGGAAGGTCGCCAGTAGGCGTCACTGTCCTGTATGGCGCTCGGTCTGCTTGGTGAGTCCGGGACGCAGGGAAGGTCGCCAGTAGACGTCACTAACCTGCATGGCGTTGGGCTGCTGCAATGGGCGTCACTGACCTGCATGGCGCCGAGTCGGCTGGGAGTTCGGGAGCCGGCTGGGGTGATCGGCTGAGGAATGCCGCTGGCCCTCCGAGACGTCGTCGCCATGACAACGTCGCAGCACGCGCGTGGTGCTTCTCAGTGCCGGATTTATCTTGAGTGGACCTGGGGAACAGCGACCGATTGCAATTGGTGTCGAGAAATGTTGGAGGCTGCCACGAAAGGCACTTTCTGTCACTATCGCTCAAACTGCGGTAGGGGTTGTGGGAGGCATTGACGTCCCGCGGCCGGGGGAACGCCGGCGTCCCCAGCTCGTCCTAACGTCGTAATGGAGCACACCCGACAGGTCACCTACGTTACTGACGGTTGGACGGCGTTTCGGCCCCGCAGACCTGTCACGACCTTTATCCACCACAAAACCATGCACGAGGAGACCAAATTCCCGCTGCTGTGTCACTGCAGCAATGTCTTGTGAAATGTGTGGGACCGGGGTTCGTTATTTCGGTGCCCCGGACAAATTCGACAGACTAATTTCACTCCAAAAATCGGGAATTTGATTAATCGCTGGACATGGTCAAGCCCAGTAAAGCACTGACCCTGCTTTTGTTTGGGGTAAATGCCCACTGAAAACTGGCTAATGACCGGGCGACCGCTGTCAGTACCAGTGTACGCCAGGCGCTCTATCGATAACCAATACCGGGCGAGGGCGGGGTGGGGCGCGTCCCCCGCCAGGCTTGCCGGCCGAACGGAACATGGCTCACCGGCCGCGTGCAGGCAGACGGGCGGAAGCGCCACCCGTGCAGACAGTCACGGCACGGGGGTTACCGACCGCTCCACCAACAAAGAGCCGGCGTGTCGGCTCTCATGCCGGCGGCTGGAGCAGGCGCATCAGTGCAGCACCGCCAGCTGCCGCGAATCGCTGTATTCACGCGATGGAGTGTGCAAAGTTTCATATTTTGTTGGCTTTGTTGCAGAGAGTAAGACTCTTGTGTGCTGAACACGCAGAACGAGCGCGTTAGGAATATTAGCTGCTTTCACGCGAGCGCACTGTGCGAATTAAAGCAGAAATATCATACAAATACAATTAATATGTTGTTATCAAATCAAGAGCTTTGAGAACCTCGGGCCCGCTAAGGTTGCCGGCCACTACCTGAATTGTGTTGCAGCTGTAGAGGAAATGTACACATATAACCATCTGCCGCTTTCAAAACGCTCAACAGGCTTTGAAACAAGCCCCGAAAACTTCA
Source organism: Pollicipes pollicipes (assembly GCF_011947565.3). Taxonomy (NCBI): domain Eukaryota; kingdom Metazoa; phylum Arthropoda; class Thecostraca; order Pollicipedomorpha; family Pollicipedidae; genus Pollicipes; species Pollicipes pollicipes. The sequence continues at coordinate 40,977,896 of NW_023596136.1, forward strand.
ATCAAACGACTGTTTTCCAATGACAATCGCAATGCGGGTAATGGCGATCACTTATTACGCATAATTGTCCCAAACGAGCAACGCGTCGAATGCTTCTCCATAACCAAATTGGCCATACCTGCGGGTGGGCAAACCTGATGCAGCTGACGTCAACGCTGTCCGTTTGCTGCGGGCATATGCGTCCCTCTTTGTTTGTTCGCTGCGGGCATATGCGGCCCGCTTTGTTTGCTCCCTGCGGGTATATGCGTCCCTCCTTGTTGGCAATGCGCCAGCGGGCGTTCGAGTTGTTTTCCCGGGTACAGCTCAAACTTGCATAATGGGTTACGGTCACGCCAACAAAGCAGCGCTGCCGGCGGACGGCGTCCAGGTATGCATTGACCAAAGCAGAGGTTACCAAATGATGGAGGGGGCTTGGCGTGCCTGCGTGCCGGATAGTGGTACGATGGCAGGCGCTATGCGTGGTCTGTGGTTCAGCAGCATGGAGATCAACGCAGTTGTCTTGAAAGACGCCCGGCCAATAGATATGCGATGTGAATAAAGTCTGGTTAACCGTGGGTAAACAGGGGGGGGGGGGAGATTTTCATCCTTTTGACTGTCAGTATTGGCGTCATGTTGAGCTAGCGCCCGCTGGGTTAGTGCAATGGCAGTCGCACCAATAGGTTATCAGCATTGACGTCAGCTTATCAACACGAGGGATTTTAACTACGAACGGCTTGAACTGCTATTACGAGGTGCAGCAAATGCAAACGGCTATGTTGGAAGGCAGCATGAGCGTTCAAACTGAACTTCTTTTAAGCTGGATGCCATTTACAGCTGACGCGAAGCACACGGGAGGTGTGACTGGAAGGCTGTTATCGCGGCTGGCGCGCTCAGTGTCACTACGATGATTGTGATAATCATGACTACACTCATAATTTCGAAGGATGTATCCTAAGACAGAGAAGCTGGCGGGAGAGCTCGACCGGGCATTCGTCCGACATGTCCGGGATATGTTGTGGTTTCACATTATTTCTGAACCCGCGGAAAAATTTGGCAGCAGAAATTCGTGGACGTATGATGTGCAACCAATGTGACATGATCTACAGCCGGAGACACGAGCACGGTGCGATTACATAGGGTCATTATGGGATTGATGCTATCCAAAGAAAACCCAAATATCCGATTCGACTATTTCGTTTTAATCCGACATTTATTAACATGTTCGTCAGCTTTCATAGACTGAGGGCGGAACCCTTCCCCGTAAATATATTAGAAACCAACTGGCCGAGCAAGCTGATTACCCCATTTTCATAGTTAGCAAACCATGGCAAGCGTCTCAAATTCGTAACAACCACAGCCAAATAGTTTTTCCAGCTGACATACTACCTGATATCAGATTATCGCATTATTTCTTCAAATCTCAACGTATTTGAAGTATATTTGTGACTATGCATGATTGATGACTTCAGAGAAGTCATTCTTCAAATAATCTTAATTAATACGGAAGGAACAGGGGGAAGGGGTGCCATCAAAGCCCACCCTCAACAGTTCGCGTTATGAAAAACGGTGAATCAGGGCGAGGGTTAAAGGAAATGGAAAAAGGGACATTTGAAGATATTGTGGCAGGTATGAGATGTGACAAAATAAGGTCAACCGTGACTATTGGCATACTTTCAAGTAGAAAAAACTGACCTCGACAATACAACTTCTCTTGAGTAAATACGCTCCTCAATACGCTATTGATTGTGTCATCGTACCTTCACAACATTGATTTAGAGCAAACTGACGGCAGCTTTATCTGAAATCGTTCTCACTGGCGCCAGATATGAACGACAAGGCAATTATACTTTTCTTAGCATTAACCGTCCCATAACCGCTATTGGAATAGGAGGATTTGAATGGCGTCATTATTACACCATGGATGTCTGTGTAACCTTGAAAAAGTCTACCCGAAAAAGTCTGCACATCTTCGCGGACGTATAGCTCAGAAATTAGGAGGGTTTAGGTCTTGCCAAGGCCAGGGCTGTGAACTGCAGCCAATGATCTTCAAGCTGGCCATTTCAGTTCAAAACCCCATACAAATGTGGAACACTGCGCTATCTGAACCCCATGGTTGCAGCTCCTTAGCCCCTTTCAGCTCCATAAGTTTCGTAGAGCTATCCTTGGAGCACACGAGCACTGTCCGAGCGCCGTTCCAGTGAGCGTGTCATGATTGGATCAGGAGGCCAACTGACTATCGACTGGCTGGAGGCCATTGGGCAGGGGCATTCGCATGACGAAATACGACGGAACACATGGACGCAATATTCGGCCGTGCGTGCTGAAGCGTTGGTTTTGATAAGCATGGCTACCTGAAAATACACCACGGGCGTCGTGCAAACAAGCTAAAGCTGCTGCCTACGGGTAGATTGCGGACTACGTACGGGCACGAAGTCATCGACACTTCCGATCGACCAAAAATATCCGTAAAATCATCAGCGGCTCTTAAACTGGGAAATGACCGAGCGCATGGGTGTAGCTTTGCGAAATGAGTTGGGAGGAAGTACTGAACAGCGTAAAATCGCCCAACCTATCCCGAAGCCATCAACAAACAGGGTCCTCTCCAGATCTGTGCCTTGCTCTTCTCAAGCTTTTGGGGCAGTTGACAATGTGACGTTCTACCTCAGATAAATGCTCTGTTTACATATACTGCAAGGACGCAGTCAGAGGTTTAACGCCTGTTGAAGGGGCGGGGGGGGGGGGGGGGGTAAATGGCTGACGAATGCCCCCCGGGGAGTTTCCAGACCCCAACAATTGGAAGTAGCATGGCCAATCTCCATGCTCGTTTGAAAATATTCAACGTTCAGTCAGAATCGACACTTGATAAAAATTAACATGCGCGCTTGCAAACCTTAGCAACGAAGACGCCCCACACCCGGCGCTGCAGCCCTCATAGGCCGCGCGGCGTCAGTCAGTCCCGCCCCGACCCCGCGGCTAGCAGCGGTGGCCATGGGCGAACGACAATGATGACGCATCTGAAATAAGTGTCTTTAAGCCCTTTAGGACATCAGTTCATGCATTTAGACGGAGGTCCGATCGTACTTTTCGTCTGTACCTGTACCTCGAGCTGTACCTGTACGGTTCTAAGATTGATAATAATTTACGGCATTACGGCATTACGCCATCATTACGGCACCGCGAGGCGGTGCTGGAATCCGATGATGGAACTGGAGGAGTAACGGTAAAATCTATATTTTCCGTGTTGTAGTGCTGTAGCCGTTAATCTGTGCAGAGGATAATCTGGAAAATGCAAGGAAAAAGATATGCTCCAGCCTAATCTTTTAACGATACGAACTTGGTCTGACAGACCTTCGGAGAAGTTATCTCACAAGACCCTATTCAGACCCACTCCTACCATCCCAAGTTGGGCTCCAGCTCCCACAACATCGAGAAGAGAGAGGCCCATACGCGGACAGGAACCCACTTGTGGTGTTTCTGTTCGTGATAGCTTGAGTAGTTTTTCGCTGTTCAGTACCTGTTCCCAACTCATTTCGCAAAACTGCGCCCCTGTGCTCGATCATTTCCCAGCTGAAGAGCCGGCAATGATTTAACGGATCTGATTGACCGATGGAACCTGCTGGTGACTTAATGCCTACGTGCCTGGTGTATTTTTAGGTGGTCATACTTAAGGAAACCTGTGCTTGATATGCGCAATTAGTCCTCTCCATGGCAATAGCACGGCTTTGCAGACGCTCGGAAAACACCAGACACGTGAAATTGAAGTGGAAACCTCGTGAGATGTGCATAAAAAGAGCCCAAATTCTAAACCCCCGGGGATACTGCTGCATTGTTTTAGAATAATGCAAATGATGCAGGGTTGCGCTGGTTCAGACATGTGCACCACCTTGACCCTTGAAATATATCTCCTAATTGGAAATTAACCGAATTTATTTAGAGAAATAGAATACGAAAATTTGTATTAGCAAAAGCAAAAAGTGAATAGGAAATTTTGTTGTCTAGAGCAGTTCACTCCACTTATAACTATGTCAATGATTCTAGGTGAGCTCAATATCTCCAAGGTGGTATAAATGGGCTCAATATCTTCAAATATGGAACGTTCTCTTTCGTACATTCTCTGAGTATACTCCGGACGCCTTGCTCATTGACCAGCCGACTGGTCTGCTGCGTGGATCTACCTGTCCAGGGACGGCGCCACGGATTGCGAGCTTGGGGGGGGGGGGGTCGTGGGAGCCTCATTGCAGGGGAGATGCTCCTGCACAGTGCTGTTTTTAAGAGGGGAGGGAGAGGGGGGGGGGCAACCGACGGCATGTGTCCCCTCATCAAACTGCTGCATGCCTAACATCCACGTAAATAAATATTGGTTAAAAGATCCAGAATGGCGCTTTCTGATTATGCAGAAAGGGCTTCGCTATCCTAAAACAGGGCCCCTGTTCCAAAAAGGGGTCTCCCGATGCATAGAGGGTCCTCCTAATCCAAAGCAGGATGCTTCCGATTTACGAAGGACGCTTCCAAATTCAGCCAAGGGGCCTTTGTATGCCAACGCAAGGCAACATGATCTGTAACCGTAGCCATCGCATGCATGAAAGGCCTATTGCTCCAGAAATGTGGCCCCCTGTTGTAATGTGCCACTATTGAAACATTTAGTTTCCGCTCTAATTTCACTGCAGCGGGCACTTGAAACCTTCCAAAACACGCGAGGAGACTCTCCTGGGAAACACGTTTCACAGTTTAACGAATGCCGTTTCAACGCCATCGAGCCTGCAGTACGCCCATAGCGGGACAGTGTCCTCGTCGAAAACAACCTACAAGTCCACTGATAAGCCGCGGCCCATTGCGCCGGCGGCCGCCTGTAACAAAGCGGTGGGCGCTGACCTGTTTTCACAACATTCCTCGCGGCACGCCGATCGTTACCGCCCGTGACGTCACCAGCACGGCACACTGTCGTACCTGCAGTGGGGTCGTAACGACGACAACCGCGCGGCGCGGCGTAACCTGCGATTTCGGCGCCCAAATCGACCCACACCTGCGTCGGCGGGTCGCTGTGTGCTGACTTCAGGCAGACGCAGGGCCGACTGATCGCGGACACCCGGCGTCGGCGACGCCTCCCGTCAGCACCGCTCCTGGGAAGGAGAACGGACAGGTGGCGTCGGTCTGGCCGCCGTCACGTGATCGTGACGTCACGCCGCCTGATGACGCCGTCGCAGTCCGGGGGGTTGGCCCGGGGAATAGGGGTAGAGAGGTCGTGACTCCGGTGCGCCTGCCGATTGGGGTGATAGAAGAAGGGGGGGGGGGGGGGACAGCATAGCTGTGAAGTTTATACACAAGGGCACCCAATTCTCGCACCAGGCTTACCGAAGCTCCCTGTCGGCCACACCAGTAAGGCGCGGAATTGTTGGGCGTCTGGTGCGGTAGAGCGACATGGCCATGTCGCCTTAAAGAGGGATTCACATTCCACATGCCAAAATCAGCTATTGTATTTACCATTGAACAATGAGGGTTTGTCTGACGGATAGCTAGCTCTAAGATGGGCTGGTGCACAGTCTTACCAGCCGCGCGGCGCGGTCGTGTGTTACACTTGGATGACGCCGTGCGCCGTTTGTCCTTTTTGTGCTTACAGCGCAAAAATCTTGGATTCGTTTGTTGAATTCCATTTTTGCGGCAATCCAAAACACAAATGCCAACCGTTTCCGCGATAATATGTTGAGCCGTGCTGCTTCCTTCGCCCCACAGCCCGAAGGTGAAGCATTCTCTAAAACGGAGTGTCCATCCTGCTGTATCGGTGGACGGGTAGTACCAGCCACGAGCCGCCCAAAGTGTGCGAACGAGTCATGCGTCCCGCGCGACTGTGCGATCGCACGTAGCGGAATCCCATATGCGGGTCCATTGCCATGGCTGTCCAGCGGCTTACGCCATAATATCCGCCAGCCATCGGTCCTCGAAGTTAAATATAATGTTAGCCCGATAAGATGCTTGGTTTTACTTTCAGTTTCATTTGGAACAGTTTATTTACCAATGAGTTAGATATTCAAAATCCTGAAGCCAGCCTGTGACCACAGATTAACACATTACAGCTACCAGCACAGTTGGCCTTCAATAGTGGCCAAGGCCGCAATGAATGTATCTAAGTCAGTAACCCTGACGAACGGTAATGAGAAAATGAAGGCGCATTCGCACTGCACACCGCATCGACCCCCGCGGTCACCTTCAAAGAGCTCGTGACCGGCGCGATGATAGACTCCGAGCACGTCAGCGCAGGGCAGCGTCTGCGCACACCGTAGCACCCATCGGCAAATGAAATAGCAACGGAGTCAGGCCTTACGCCCCGGGAATGAATTAATATTGCTGCTGCGCTGGGTGTCGTGTGGGCAAGTTCCATGGAAGCCACGTTGTGTTGGTAAGAGCCCAGTGGTCCCTGGTGCCTGCAGGAGTGGAATCCTCTTCACCCATCCCACCAGCACCCGTGGGGGTCCTAGGTGCGCCCGACAAGTGCCCATTGCGAATGAAAGCTACCCTCCCATTATCCCTTTAGTTCATCATTTTTGGGGGTTCCAATTCTAAGAAACACATGAGACTTTCGGTTCGATATACATGCCACAAAACTTATGCAGGTGATCAAGGTCATTAGCTATCATATATGCATAGTGCGCGCACTTGAGCTTATCTAACCCGTGAAGGGTTCTAGAGGTCTCCCTTAAAAACGAAGTGAAGGAATAGGGTCATTACACGTCAACTCAACCTCTAACGTGTAATTTTACGTATTCGATCTTAGAACTAAACGAAACTTGGTTTTGATCGTGATTTTATGATTATAACGCATTTCATCATGATTCTGAAGCTTTCAGTACTTTTGCGCCTAAACGTTGACCCTCATTGGTGGCATCAGAAAATGAGGTGATGACGGAAATGGCATATTAAAGTGATGATAGCTCAGCAGCCATAGCATATTTTTCAATAAAAACGACATTTTTTAGATATTACCACGCTCTGGGTGGCGAGACTAGAATGTTAGATTAGTAGCACGATCATTGGATAAGAAGGATTTTCCGCCACAAACAATTCAATTTCCAATTTTAATGACATTTTCGATTCGCTAGAGCCCTAGACTTTTGAAATTGCCATCTCATTAAACATCGGAAAAAATGAACAGAAAAATGAGGACCCGCTATTCACGTGCGCAGCGCGACTGCGACTACAGCCGGACGGTGCGGTGCGGCGCTCCCGGCCGGCGGGCCTCGCGCGGTACCCGGCCACCTGCCGGTCAGCCCTTCCCGCACTGATGGAACCGGCAGCAGTCGGCCCCTTTCCCGTGCTAGTCTAGAAAGACGACTCAGACGGCAGCAGTCATTGTTCGAGAGATGACTGCGTCGCTGTCATCAGCCGTCTCCCTCGTACCCGATGAGTCGTCTCAGCTGCGGTTCAGTGAGCGGAGTGGGCTTCGCCTGGATAGTACAGATTTTAGAAACAGGCATCGTTTGTGTTAACCCGTTTAGTCCGAGGATTAAATCGACCAAACACGGGCTGTAGCCTGTCGCCAGGAGGGTGCGCAATGGTGCACACAGGGTGCGCACTTTACTTGAGCAAGAAGGATCATTGTTTGCCGTTGTATGCTTCTGGAGCGAATTAATATAGGTCCCAGACGCGAACGGTGGTCAACATCGGACACAGTAGTCACAGGTTTCATTCCCTAATTGGCGCTTTGTGCTCCAGGTAAAACGGCTCAACACAAACCCCGTCTTTTAAATTGTACGAGCACTTCATAATCGCTGTTTACGTTAGACCGTCCATCCGGACAAAGCTCATGCCTCGAACTGAACCACAGTTGGGACGACCGACGCCATTGAATGTGAGAGAGCAAGCTGATAGCCGCGACACCATCATCTTTCAATCACACCAGATGCTGGAATCACCTCTCTGGACCAGCGCGGGAGGGGCAGACAATTACTGGTAGCAAGAAGGTGGTAGCGTGTTAGCGTGCACTGGTACTGGTAGCGTGAGCTGAGCCAGCCGGCATACAGGGGGCAGGTTAGATCGCTGTTCGGCCGGCCGAGGGCGCCGCGCCCCGCCGGCCCGTCCGAGTGTAATCACGTCCGCCCTGTGCGTGTTTTATTTTATATTTGATATATATCAATTAGTTTATATATTTTATATTACTAATTTATATTATTATTATATATTACTTATTATATATCAAATATCATAAAATACATTATTAATTTATGTATTGTGATGTATTATTTTATATGCCTCATTAATTATAGAAAGTTCCGCTTTCTTTTGGTGGTGTTCGGTGTAGAATTGAAGGTTGATTTGGAACATTGCAGGTTCTGATGGTTCGAAAGAGACGTCAACTTAGGAACGAATTACGTTGCTGCGGTCGAACAAATCAAATATCCTAGACATCATCATAGTTATTCAATGAATGTACCTTTAATTCAACTTTCCTTTTCATGTCCCACGTAGAGCATCATTGCATTGCCTACTTAGTGCCGTTTCTTATTGACACATGTGCTATGGTTGCGGAGTTATCACCCTGTTTGTTGCGTGCACAAGGGTTGCGTCTGCGTGCTCCGTAGATGACATCCGAGCAGGGACGATAGATGGTGCAGCGACGAGGACTACCGGCAGGTGGCGCTGCCTCGCTGCGCGGCCGTTAGTGTAGTTAAGCGAACCCTTTTGCTCCGGGGTCAGATGACGTGGCGAGTAGCGCGAGGTTTGAGATGCGTCGCTGGAAGCCGCCTGTTTCGGTAACGACGATAGTAGGAACAGCTTTGGTAAGAGAGCTGTATTTAGTTAATGTATCATCTTATGTGTGCATTTACTTAGGTCAAGATACATTGTCATAATTTAGTATTCGATGTGTTTACAAGTGATATGGAACGATAACTTTGCTGTCACTTCTAGATCTACTGTGTTCTGGCTCCGTATGCCAGCGTGCTTACTTCATTGGATGACAATGTTGTGTTTGTTTCAGAAACAAAAAGAAAAAGAAGTATTTAAGAGAAAAGACAAATGTCTTTATGTCTTTTTTTCCGCCGTCGATGACAGTTTCAAACTTGCTACCTGTGTCCACCTGTATTTCTGCCCTCAATAACTATCTCCCATGGACCATGTTAATTTGCCATTTCCTTTCACATTCAATGCAACACATGTACCCAAGGTATGATGAAAGCTCATAAAGTGCAAACATGCATGTTCAAAATTAACGAAACGGTTAAGACCCGCATGTGAGAGAGTGTAAGACTCGAGTGTGAGGGTTTTTGATCATAGTCTGCTGTTTCACTGCTTTCTATGTTTCTGTGGCACAGGTCGCATGATATTGTCGCTTCCGCCAATGCTGTCGTGCAAATCGGTTTCTCAGGGTTTTCGATTCGCTGGATTGTTTCAGTTTTGTAAGCCTGCTAGCAACAGTCCGTCACAGGACCTTGGTAGGGGTTCACAGTGCAGCAGTGCGGTTCAGTTAGTCTCCATGCTTCCGTGTTGAACAAAACGTTCCTGAAGCACGCAATTCGGACGTTGAAGTTTGATGGTGAAGTGAATTACTGTTACGTTACTTCCATTGTTTCTGCACTCTACTTATTGTTTGTCTTCTGGCCACAATGTCGGTTACGGAGCTGAAACAGAAACGTGGTAGGCTGCTCAGTGTCCTGACAAGAGCTCGTAGAAGAGCTTCCGTGCTGATCGACAGTAGAGGTAGTAGACCGCAGGTAATTTCCATCAGTTCTGAACTTGATCACGCTTTAGAAAAGTTGGAAGAGCTTAATGCTGAGCTGAGAGGAAGCCAATGAGACACATGCGGCGGTGCCAGAGTGGGAAGAAGGCAGTCGAGCGAACTGCTCTGGTCACGGAGGCCATGGCCGCTGGCAGGATCTGTGCAAGCTGCAACGGGTAGCATGGAGTAAGCGTGTGTCCTGCCGTCGTGCAGATGACGGTGGATGATGATTCATTGCCAGCTCTGGCTGCTGCTTTTTTTGCCTGAAAAATGGACATGGTGTTCGAAATTGCCACTTCAAAAAGCTATGTAGTATCGATGACTGCAAGATGAGGCACCACCATGTGCTGCATTGAAACACAAGGGTGACCATTCGGACCCACCGTAAGGTTTTGTGTCCAAAACCTGAAGACAGTCGCGTGGTGGCTGCAGCCTCACTGAAAAGCGATGCTGTAACAACTCTTCTGCAGGTTGTACAGGTCACCATCATCGGCAGTCACGGCAAGTCCATGAAAGTCTGTGCTTTACGTGACCCTGGTTCTCAAACATCCCTGATGTCAGAGGATGTGATGACACAACTTGATCTTCGTGGAGAACGGCAAACACTGCGTCTGCAAACTGTTGAAGGACATGGTTTTGGACAGAGCTCGACGAAACTGAAGCTGGAGATTGCGACATCAGGAGACGATGGTGCCAGGATTTCATCAGGAGACGATGGTACCAGGATTTGTTTGACCATAGTGTGATGTTCCATTGTGATAGTGTGATGTTAAATGATGTTCCCGAGGTCTTCTCGGTGAACGATATTAATGTCACAGTCCCCCGACTCCAGAAAAAGAAACCCGAATGGAAGCACCTTCAGAAGCTTGATCTCCTAGACTGTGCAGGGAAGAAAGTGCAGCTTCTGCTCGGTGCCAACGTGATTGAAGCTGTTCTTCAGTTTGAGGTAAGAAAGGGCAAAGCCGGTCAACCAGTGGGCTTCAGAACCGCTTTTGGATGGACCATAATTGGTTTTGTAAAGGACTTCGTACCAGAGAGAACGCACCAAATGATGTTCTCCAACAAGATGGCAGCTGATAATGAGATGTCAGCAATGCTCCAAGAATGGTGGAGCATTGAAGCATTTGGGAGTGAGTTCGATGATGAAGACTTCAGATCACAAGACGACATCAGAGCAGTACAAATCATAGAAAGCACCTCGTGAAGGCTGGACAATAGACACGAGACGAGACTTTCATCAAAGAGTGACGGCGTCACCTTGTCGAACAACAATTCAGTGGCAATCAGCCGACTTCGATCCCTGGAAAAGAGCCTGCTGCGCCAACCACAGAAAGCAACAGCATACAGAAAAGTGCAGTCCGTGGCGAACGGACGACCCCTCACATGCGTCAGCTCTGACGCCACTGATACTGAGTCGCTGACGCTGGGTCACCTCCTGCTCGGATGTGCCGGCGTCAACAAGTCTCCAGGAGTTTTCCAGCCCAAGGAGATCAACAGCAGACGCCGCTGGCGTCAAGCCCAAGTCCTGGCAAACCACTTTTGGAAGAGGTGGAGACGAGAATATGTGCCTACATTGATGCATCGTCAGAAGTCGCTCCATGACATCAGACACCTTCGAGTGGGGGACGTTGTACTGATGATGAATCAGATGCCCGCGAGGATTTTGGCCATTGGCTCGAGTCGTGAGAGTTTTTCCGGGTACGGACGGCGTCGCTCGTTCTGTGGAGTTGAGGTCTGCGGGAGGAGGCACTTCCCTGCGCCCTGTCACCAAAGTATGCCTCTTAGAGGAGGCTGAGGGGAGGCATACTGTATATATCATTGGACGAGTTGAGGTGCTACTTAGATGTGCTTGCATTGATTGTGGCTTTCCCTCCAACCATTCATGGCTGGTTGTCCTTTGCTTCCTTTCTTTGTTAAACTCTCCCATCTGAAGGCGAAGACGAAGGATTTCAACATTCGTGGCTGATGAGCATGTTGCAACGGACCAAAACCTCGTCCGTGACGTCCGGTCCGACCCTCGGCATGTCGTGGTCAGCTTCATGCCCCCCTCGGACGGACGGATGAGCCCAAGTTTTCTGGTGACCTCGGATCATGACGCTGACCTTCCAACAAACGATGTCGATCTGGGGGGTGCCTCAGCGCCGGTGTGTTGTTGTGTTGTTGCGAAATGACCCAGTAGAAAGGTTTATATTCTATCGTCTCATGAATTCTTGGGTGGGTGATTCAGCCAACCTTCTCCAAAATCTCGAAATATGCCTCCGGTGGTCACCAACCGGTCAGCGCCGGGTGAGTAAAAAGCTTCCAGACACGCTGGAGGTTTCGAAAGCGTGATGGTGGCCGCTCCCAGCATGATCAATGGAGGGTTCATGAGTCCAACAGCCCTATGCAGCACAGTTGCCTACACTGCTCAGTTGGGTTCACATGTTTGCTCCAGTTGTCAAAATCTGGCATTCATTTAAATACGTTAAAAGCCCCATCAATGGCGTGATGTCGAGTGCGCCTGGCTGGCTGGACACACCATCCCGCACCTAGCCGGCATCATTGGCCGCTGTCTTCTCTTCGAGCCGTGCTGCTTTCAGGTCGCTGCGATGCAGGGCTTTCGAGATCAGGCACAGGTTTAGATCCGTGTTATACGACTTGTTAGTAGCGAACAGGTTCCCGTGTATCGTGCTGATAATTTCGTTATTTGGCTATAAAGCGATTTTACTTAAGATGTTCTCAAGGTGGATTTGGTTAACATTGCAATACTCCAGAAAAGTCACGCTTTGAAAAGTCCGTATGCGAACGCATTGCAGTCTAATGTTCAAAAGGAGCGTATCACGTTATTGGGATTTTGAGATAAAATGGCCATCTTGAAAACCTTGCGGTGCTGTTCACAACCCAGCCTTTCTTAAGACCTAAGCCCTCTAGTTTCTAAGCTACACGCCCAAGAAAATGGGAAGTGTATTTCGGAAGGAGCATTTTAAGTCAACTTGGCATTCATGACATCATAATTGCGTCATTCAAATCCTGCCGTTCCATAAGGCATGTGGCGATCAAGGCCAAGAAAAATGAAATTGCCGAGGCGTTCACATCTGACGTTTGTGAGCACGATTTCTAGTCATAACGGCCGTCAATTGGCTCTCAACCAATGTTGCGCAAGGTACGATGAAAACGAATAATTGTGCTGCCTAGAGCAGTCTTTTCTACTTGCAAAGTATACCAATAGCTATAAGTGACCTTGTTTCATCATATCTGATGCTTGCCTCAATATATGCAACTGTGACACATTCCCTTTAAGCATTGAGTGGCTTGTTATAGAAAGTTATGATTATGTGGCTGCAACAGGCGAACTCTTGAAACAGGTGACGGCTCAACCGGGATGATCAAGTTGGAGGCTTTCTCGCGGTTGGATCCATAAGACCGGATCCAGAGCATGCAAACTATCTAGGTACAGCCATACCTTGGAAAATGTATTCATACCACGATCAAAGTGTATCAAGGAGACATAAAAGCTCTCTCCGCCAATATGTGATCATTTGGATGGAGATACTAACCTTACGTTTACAATTCATGCGTTCAAGCCAGCACGCAAGGCGACGACCGGCCCGTCGTAATAATTCAATGCGTGGCATGGAGGCGGGTTATTTAGGATAAGCATGCGGAAGAAACGCAGGCAAAGAAGGCAGGACTGGGCTCGCGGGTAGTGAGAGGCTGCTGGTTGAGGAGCCGGCAGCCACAGGGCACAAGGCACCAAGCGCGGCTGAACGGCTGGGTTAATGACAGCGATGCGGGATGGGACGAGTGATGCAAGTAACAAACACAGTACAGCACGCTGCTGGCCTGAAAAAGGGGTTACTGGTCTGGCCGGGCCGTTCAAGCAGCACAATCTTGGTCACGACGTTCAGAAGGTGATTTGCTCGCCATTAGCCAGCGTGATCAATATTTTTTAGTTATGGCTGCTGATATTAACGATGCGAAAAACAAAAGACAGGTGTCATTAGAATCAAGACTATGTGCGCTGCATTTGCTTGCACGGCTGGTACCTAACACAGATTAATGACTGCAGATTAAGTAGGGCATCAACGGCAAGGTCGCATGCGAACCAAGGGTGAACGCAATGTTACACTACATGTTGCAGCGCGGGAAAGATGCAGCTCAGTGCCAGGCTGGGAAATAAACCCATGGACTGTTCTACAACCACTTTGCACTTTCGGCGTCAATCTGCACGGCTTAAACACTTCAAACAAATACTGCCTTCAGGGCAATGAACTTGGACTTCAACCAATCGGGATGGCGTGAGCCGCTTACGTCACAGTTTGGAAGGACCAGGTTCGTTCGCGTTGTACCCCTGCACGTAATAATCTGTGATGCGTGTTTGAAGAACGTGAGCGATATGTGCAGCAAACGCAACGCTAGGACAACCAGCCCGCGCTTGATTTCAGATTTCGGAGGAGGTACTGAAGAGTGGGATCCTCGATTCAATGCATACAATTTTGTCGTAGGATAGTAGTAGGATAGTAGGATAGGACCGTACCGTAGGATCGGTTCCTTTCACTAACTTTCAGCAATTCGAAACCAGAAATGTCCAAAAACCTTTGCTATGATCATCGATGTGCGGAATGAGAACAAAATTAACGCTGCCATAGATACCAGCATTAATGCCTCTCTCTGTCATAGATGTCTCTTTCGACGCCAACACATAAAGTGAATTTATATGCTTGTATGTCATGCCAAACAGAAGCAAGACGGCGTTATTAATGTAGCAGCAGATAAATCTCATTGAAGTGCTCATGGATGCAAAGGATGCAGCAACGTACGCTATGTTTTTCAATGTGCGTCTTCGGAAACTACAGTTGTGCTCGTCATGATACATTATATTTGTGTTTTTGGCCTAAGATAATGGTTTGAGGGCGATTGCTGGACTTTTCGGAATGATAACTAAATTTGGACTTTTGGACTTAATATGCATTTTTAGATTGCAACCCATTTTAGATATCTCACTTGGCAAAGTTTATTCGCTGGGCATGCTATTTTCAACTAGCTTTCAGGCCATTTCACCAAGCCGTAGCTTTGTTTGCTCACCGTCAGTGTGAGAACTCTCAACTTATGATGGCTTGGATTTGAGGCCTTAGAGGTCTTCCGTTGCTTCCTTCCACTTTCTACGCTTCCTTCAATTTCCTTTGCTTTCTTCTATTTCCTTTACCCAGTCGATCCACTGCCCATGACGCGGTTCCCATATCCACCCGCACTCATTCCAAATCAGTGAAGTTTGCCCATGACCCACCCATTTGCATTCTCCGAGGTCTTCAGCTCTGAATTAAAAAATGCTGCCAGAAAGTTTTACATCCAAACTCATCCTCTTGCACTAATGATTGCAAACATGGTGTGGCACACAGGCCGCAGTCAAAGGGGGAGGTGGGCAGGTGGAAGGCGTGGGAGGCGTCACCCCTAGGCCTGCATTTTCTTTTTTCGCCATAAATAGCCCCAGTGGGAAAATAAGAGTTAAATAATCATAAAATAGCGGTTAAATAGCAGCTAGCAGAAAATAACAGTTCAAAATCAGCGTGATGCGTTCTCATCCAGTTCCGCCTCCCCACACTAAAAATTCTTGCCTCGCCCCTGAGGGTCGGACCTATCCGTGACTAAAAGAAGCGTAACCAGTAATATTGTGCAGTATTTCCTGAAGTATCTATCTGATATTTTGTAAACGTTTTACCAGTACCATACCCGTGTCCGCAATGTACCCAAAATCTATCCATGTGTCGTATAGCGATCTACCGATGTACCCGCTACCCGCCCACATGGGTACCCATGGCTTTGCCCATCCCGTGAGGTCCTCTAGTTCTGAGGGTCACGTAAGTGAGTACGATATTTGCAATGGTTATGTGAATTCGATTCGACACTAAGCCACACGCAAACCTACATTTACCACATTCCCCAGCGTGACAAACGTGGTAAGCAACCCCGACTGGCGAGTATTCCAGAGGTACGAGCGGAGTCTTTTCCAGATGCTTAAAAATACACTGATCAAGAGTCGCACGAACACGTTTAGAATAGAAGTCAATCAACGGGTGGATTCGGAGATAGACTTGGTTCTTCTGTGGAAATGACAAGCTAAAGCCGGCAGACTGCATATATTGGACATAAGTATTTAGCAGACGTATGTGCGTTCATGTATTGACGCAAACCTGCGAAGAAAACATCTTCACATAAGAGCACATCGCAATGCACATACTTGTCTGTCTAATTATAATCCAAGGAGATCCACATTGCCAAGGAAACTGTCGGCCACATGAAAGCCACACTCGGATGCTGGAGACCTCTGTACACGGATCTCTGTTCTGTTCTGATCTCTGACCGGAGCGGCAGGCTGCTGCACCACGACGCCGCGGAGGACATGTGCCGTCGCTACAGCTCCCCCCGGCGGCCGTGAGAGCCTGAGAAAGATGGCATGCGTTTAGAACATGTGTCCTCAACCACAGCCTGTTCTTATGTTCAGCTAATGAAACAAAGCAAGCGCAGAACACATCAGTTGGTCGTCCTGTGCCTCAGTCATATCATCATTCTTGTATGGTGGTGTACTTCACGTTCTTCATGCGCGCCATCCTACATTTGCTGTTCCTTCCCTGCACCCAGCATGTGCATGCATAGGTGGTTTGGTTTGTCATGTCTGATTATTGTACCGCAAAGATTGCTCAATCATATTTTCGCATCACTGTCGACACTAACACCTGCCATGACTGCAGCGACCTGCAGGTTCTGAAGCACTCACCACCGACACCAACGCCTGTCAGGCTCAGCAGCACTCACCACCAACACCAACTCCTGCCAGGCTCTGCAGCACTCACCACCGACACCAACGCCTGCCAGGTTCTGCAACACTCACCACCAACACCAACGCCTGCCAGGTTCTGCAGCACTCATCACCAACACCAACGCCTGCCAGGTTCTGCAGCACTCACCACCGACACCAACGCCTGCCATGACTTCCGCGGCCAGCAGGTTCTGCGGCACTCACCATCGGAAGCACCCTGAAAGCCAGCGAGCGTCTCGGCAGTGTCGCCCCCTGGAGCCAGAGTCGCTGCCGGAAAACCAAAGTCGATAGGTGGCAGCACCGGATGCCACTGCTCTGGCTTCAGAAGCACTGAAAGCCGGAGAACAGACGGGACTTGAAACACAGGACATCACATGACAATGTGCCATCAGCTCCGGTGTCTACTTGGACGTCATTGTTTTCTGACAGGGTAACTGACGTTTAAGTGGTACCCACCAACACCTGATGAGCTCGCGGATTCATGAAAGTGTCAAAACCAAGGAAACAAAAGAGCATGATTAAGTCATTTTTAATATCAGAGTTGACCTTTCATGCGTATGGTTTTTGCGTGGGCTCTTGCAACATCTGTGCAGGAGGACATTTGTCGCGGTAGCCTGTGACGTGAAGAGCAGTTCTTGCCGTAAATTGATATCTGAAACTACTCACCACCAGCGGCCGTTTCGTACCGTAAAGTTACGCCCTCTCCTCTCCCGGTGCAGCGCTCTCGCTGACCCGAGAGAGGCTCAGTCCTGACCTTTCCCGGTGATGAGGCCGGCGCGGACGGCGGTCACCCACTGCTGCAGCTCGTCCAGCTGTGGCCGCCCCGAAAACTGCACCACCTCACCCGAGGTCATGTTGACGGCCACCAGGGCGACCGCGGCGGTGACCTCGTACTGCTGCCGCGCCAGCCGGGCCACCGGGTTGGAGCTGCAGCCAAAAAGACAGCCGCTAAACTGATTGTAGAGACTTGTCGCCGTGTGGGATAGGATGAAGGATACAACAGGCGAAATGGCTCGCGTGCAGCTTCGGAGGTGTGCTTTTCCGTTTGTATGGTCTTCCCTGGTCATCACTGACTTCTTCAAATCGTTTCCAGAAGAAGGTATTAAGTACGCCTGTTCGCGCTACGTTGATGATGCTGCGCAGCCGAGCACAAAGCGAGCCATCTGACAAGACGTCACCGCGACCTATGCAGAGCGCAGCGGGACGTGAAAAAGGCTGTTAGATTCGAAGCAGTACCCGATAGCACCACCTTAAGGTCATTGTGATTCATCCAATATTGGGCGGGAAAAGCGAAGGCATTTCACCAGCATGGGCACTTTGACAGATGCGGCGACTCAGACGCGTAGAACATATACATCACATTGATGGCGCCATACAACAGGGCGTGGAACACATTACACAACGCACGGACAGCTGGAAATGCCCACCAAACCAGCCCGCCAGAGATGCGCAGCTCGTGACTTGAGTCATGAGCACCTGTTCATCCTCCCACCTGTTCATCCAGTAGAAGTCGGATTCTGAGAGCGCCACGTGCCCGGCCGCTTGCACCAGCGCCTCCGTGACGTCCGGTCGCGGACAGGCCGGGGGCGTACAGAACAGAACGAATGTCCACTGCGTCGGTCGGAGACGATCGAAGTTTTCCTCCGTCAGTTGGGACTGAAAGCGCGGCGCGCCTGAACGACGCAGCCAGAAGAGGCTCTGCGGATGTACTAGAAAAGCTGAACTGCCCAAGCGAGTCCCTGCCGATGGGCTCTCTGTGAAAGTTCTGCGCTGATCACACTAACGTCGGCGCTGATCACACTAACGTCGGCGCTGATCACACTAACGTCGGCGCTGATCTGATAGCGCGCGGTGCTGCCGCTGGCAAATCACTGACAGGAACGGCTGCAGGGGGACATGTCTCTTACAATGTATGACCATGTTTGCTTACGACATATGAAATGGTAGCGTCGATGCCGTGAGACTTTAGAAACTTATCTTTCACTACTCATGTCATTAATGACACCGAGATCACCCCACGAGACCAGAACTTGCGCATTGAAAATCGGTCTCCGTACACAGCTTATCAACTCCTCTCTTGGAAATAAAACCGGCAAGCCGTAATACTAGACATACCTATTTAAGTGGCTGTTACAACTCGCAAATTTTGAACACAGCTAGTTAAGGAAACTTGCAGCCCTTGCAATCAAAACTTATCTGTATGTCACCCAAAATTGTACGTGAAGGGAATCGAATGTATCGTGTGCCCTTTGCAGGAGGATGGAGTGACGTCCTTTTCATTTTCCAAACACAGCACGGTATCTGTCTGACTCTGTCCGTCACCCCCTTTAAGTCTTTTTTCGGGATTAGGTTCGGGGGTGTTTAATCTTTTCGCACCATATCAGATCTGTGTAACTCTTCATTTGGCGAGAATTTTAAGCGCGCATACGCTGCATGTCACGTTCTGCAGGCGCAACATTTTGCCCTGCTTCTCTGCGTGCGCACTTGTTGACAAGAGCGGCGTTTCCTGCAAAACTTTAATGCCACCACAATTAAGCATTTCCCACTCAACTAGCATCCAAATACGCCTGGAAACACATACACGAAACACACGGAACAGAAAACATTTTCAAATTGCAGAAAAGCTGAGGACCACCGACCGAAGTTGGGTCCGATTCTCGACGACCGGTAACTCGGCTGCGCGACCCGTCGTAACTCAAAACGGCGCGGCTTTTAGGTGTGGCAACATTGGACCGGAGAGCAGCTGGTTTTACCTTCCTTGAAACCCATCTCGAATACAAGACACTATATCCTAAACTGGGAATGGTTGTGCCGTGACCAGCGTCCACCCCAAATATTTGCGTTTTTTACGATGATTTGGATTACATTGACAAGCTATGAATTGTCTCGCCACCGATTTGGTGTTAAGGAAATTGTCAAGGTTGACTGGTCCCATATCTTGTAAATTTTGAAGCAACGTTAGTTGTGAGTGGATGCGCGAATGCTGCGTGAGTCGATTGATCTACTCCTGAAAAATAACACACTGATGAAACCCATTGATGTCCTCTACCAAAGGTGTATGGCCGCACTAGCTCAGTTTTGTGCATTATCCACATGATGACACCTGGCAAATGTCACGTCTGTGAACGTCTCGTTTATACCACGCCGAAAAACTCCGTACTAGTGCTATTTCCCAAAGAGAGGACTTTGTGACCGAATGCTGATGGTGTTTGTGGATGTGATGCGAATGGGACATGAACCGCTCACCAGTACTGGTTCGCATCGGCTTATCGACTCCTCCAGTTTGATCAAGTCGACTTCGAATGCCGGTTGAAAAGGGTCGTTTCTCTTCAGACAGTGTGCAGCGTTCTTGCCAAACCTGGAAGCGAGACGAGACCAAACTTCAAAGCTCCGTTGATGTCGTAAGTCAATCTCTGAACAGATTTGACGTCAAATGACGTTTTCAGCGAGCCACGTAGCCCTAAAAACGGTCGAATACGCTGTTATGTGCAATGTGAGGCGTGGCGATAGGTCTTAGAATGCCAAGATCACATTGCGTCGCAATACGGGATGGGCACGCGTTTGGTCCGACAGACGCAGTAAATTACTGTTGGCTCATTGATAGACTACGTTCAGCGAATCACGTATATGACGCAGTGGAGGACGGAAAAGTGAGTTGCTTCCCACCTTGAGAAAACGTGGCTGTCTTCCAGCGAGGCAACCAGAATCGTGCCTCTCAGGCGAGTCAAGGCGTTGGGTGGTAGCCGCAAGCTGGTGGGAAGCACCAGAGCTCTGCTGGTGCCATCTAGTGGTGATCCGGTTACTTGCCCGGTCGTCCAGAGTTCGATCTGAGTGTCCTCCACGACCAAAGGCACTGGTGCCGGGCCTCTGCAGTGAAAACAGCGAGTGATAAAGAAAATGTCGCGGATGCCAAAACTCTCCAAACCCACGCGTTCTCGGTATACGTTCGTCGATTTAATAAAAGACCGCCGACCACCGACCGCGGCCGCCATGCCAAAACTCCCTCCTGCCAACGACTCTCAGCACATCGAGCGTGACCTGCTTTGGCTGTGTGCTCTCGCGGCGTGCAGCAGCTCCAGCCAGCGCCGAGACGGCCAGCGGCTGGCGTGCGCACAGGCCGCGCGACCAGCCGCCGCCGAGCGTCTAAGCTCACACGGACAGCAGCTCCCGCAGGCGGGCCCGGGTCGGACTGGTGCTGTGGAGGCGGGCGTGGCCGGCGGCGGTGGTGATGAGCTGCGGGTGCGACCGTACGCCCAGCTCGTCGCACAGGTCCGTCCAGTCCAGGCAGTTGAGCCGCCCGAGGTGGCGGCGCAGGGGCGACGGCAGCGTCACCAGCTCCCACAGAAGCGCACGACTGGCCGGGTCCCCTGCAGAACAGGCCCGTCGCGGCTCACTGCGAGGCCATCCGCGGCGGCAGCTTTGTTCGCCGCGTATGCGAAGTACAGGCAGCGAAGAGCCCACTGCTTTTGCGTTGTCAATAACCACTCATTGTGATTTAAAGATTTAGTGTAGGAGGACTGGAAATTGAAGAAATTGTATCATCGCGATTCGCGTTGTGCAGACATCACTTCCCGATGAAATATAATTGCTGTAATAATCTTCCAGGATTTGGTGTCTTCGATTGGAACAACAATTTCAACGAAGCATCTCTGCGGCTCTGGTCTGAATTTAATTTACAACTGACACGCACCTGTTTCCATGCGCGTTTCATTTAGCAAGATCACAGGGAGGGGGCGGGGGGGGGGGGGGAAAGGTAGATGCATTATGGAATGCTTCACCACCGGCGGCCAGAACGACCCTTATCTTCTTGGCGTACGATTTGACGTTCGGTGTTTGATGTGCGCAGTCAATCGGTTTTTGAACTTTCAAAAGCCAACCGCAATGTACCAAATGTGGTAAGGGCAATTGGTCGGACGGGGTGACGTCGTCAGGACCATTATTGGGACGGAATAACTTTGACAGCATCACAAGTCGGATGGGACGACTTTTCAAGTCGGATGAGATGACGTTGTCGGGACCATTAGTCAGATGGGATGCGCCGGGAGCCCCGGGTCATCGGGCTATGGAGTAGAATGCGGTGAAAGAGATGTGAAACGACCCCGTGAAGCACATAGCAGGACACTTAGTACTCAGGAAAGAAGTACACTAGGTACATCACTAAGTACAATAAATACTCAGCTTACAGGAAAGAGCGGCGATCAGAAATGTTTGAAGTGCTCGTGATTACGTGTACGCTTCAGGGAACAGTGACTCACAAGGTAGATAGGCAATCACAGCGAAGAAGTCCCGAGACTTGGTAGATGATGTGTAATCGTCAGCAGATAAATCCTGAATGGATTCGAAGTTGTCTCCCTCGGGTAGTGATAGTTCCAGCTCATCGTCTTGCTTCAGAACATCTGAAACGTTACAATACATCTCACTTCACAAGCTGCCAGTCGGCTGACACTGGAAGATGTGCCGGTCAAAGCGGAGGTCCTTTTCAGACCGGTGGCGGCTGGGCTAATCCTCCACCCAAGACTTCTGCAGTGTACGCATCCTTCATCTTCTTCCGCCCTCGATCTCTGATATCAAGCAAACCTATGCCTACTAATGAAGCTAAGCTTTGTTGGCCTGACATTTAATTATCTTTGCGTGGGCTTTGAGGATGGTCATTCATGAACTTCGCTACTATTCCTCAGAAACCATAAACGTCGTTTTCCCGTTGCATCAAGCATATTTTTCATGGCACTACAGCGAAACATTCTGAAGCCGCTGAAACAATATATCAATTGATGATAGCCCAGCAGATCATGTCTGCCCCACTTGATCTCTAATGGTCGTTTAACGCGTAAACAAATCCAGCGTAATGAGGAATTGGTCGCGTGCAAAACAATGCCTGCAGGGCAATTAGACTTTAAATCTGGTATCTTCGATACTGACTTTGACGTTATTTCCGCATAACCTACATGGCATGATCAACCCTATTTTGGCCCACAACAGTCCTGACACTCATTTACGGTTACTGAAAGCTTCCGGATGCTGGTGCAATTCTCCCAGAAGTCAAACCATAAGTCACTGGAGAAAGGGATATGAGTAAGTAATATCCCTCCAGTGACGCATGGGGTACGTTACCACCCGTGAACACATGGCTGTGGGAGCGCCCCTGAACCTGTTCATGGGTCACGCAAAGCTGTATTAACACGCGCCCAGGTGACCAGCTGAGTGCCCTTTGCTCAGGTGGGGATAGAGTTAGGTTGATCCTCTGATATCTCAAAAACCAATAACTTTAGAAACACCAAATTTACAGAATGGGCCAAACTATATGTGAACTCATCTGTGTTAAAATCTGAGGCACATAGGTGCAATCAACTTGAAGTCAGACAGATAAAAAGCTGTATCTCCAGATCGGTGTCCCAAGCGCACCCAGACCAAGCCATGCAACTGCCTTGAACCTAGATACCTGCTCTAAGGAAAAATATAAGAAAAAGGGATGTCATTCGAGGTCAGCGACCCTAATTGTCCTTAATGATGTCATGGTGACCAAACTATTACGAAGCTGCTTTGTGTTTTGTATTTGAATAAGCGTCAAGAAGGGCTCCGCTGGGCGGTTTGTTCCTAAAAAGGAAATGTTGACATGATCATGTTAGGTCAATAACCAATTCTGACCTACAGGCAAATTATCAAGTAAAAAAGCAGGTGGTTTTGACCTCAGCCTAGCCTTGATACCTTTTCCAAGGCTGCTGCAATTGTGTTAATCCTAAATTCAATTATTTTGTCGCCTGTGAAAATATCCCAGATGTGTTGCTTCGTCTAACATTCTATTTTTTTGCATCAGATTGGACGATTTCCCAGAAATACCCTTCGCTGACAGCGACGGCCTAACTGACCTGCCATGGGTTAGCGACCTTACCCCGTACATCTAATTTTTACACCAAAATATTCACTTTTTAACTACCTTCAGCTCTTCGTTTAGTTTGGCGCACGCCACGCCTTTCTGAAATATAAACCTTTGGGGGAGGGGATCAAATTGGCCCGTACCCTTCCGATTACGTGTTGACACACACCAGAATCGCAACAACACACGGGGAGAACAAGGTCTGCAAAATATGTCGGCGATAAAAATGGTAATGCTACATACCATAGGAAATAGTGGAAATATGTAGCGGGAATGATGAACGTTGTTTTTCTAACGACGCTCGCGAATTCAGCGAAAACCGTTTGTCCGGAATAACACTTGGTATGAGTTGCGGCAAAACACTGGAGTGTACCAATATCGCTCAAACAGTCAAGAGCCTACTAACCGGGAACACTGTCCATCTCCACCTCGAGATCCTCCCAGTCCACCTCTTCTCTCTGGTGCCTCTCCATCGCCTTCATATACTTAATCAGCTGATCGTTGATAAAGCCGACGACATCATCATACTGGTTAAGCAGCGCCGAGACTGTCGTCTGGAAGTGGAAGCACCATGAGGTGTATGCGATAGTCGACACTTCGCAAACGTCACCACCAACATACCCAGATGACTTGACACACAGCCACAATGGAAGGCTCCATTTGCGCGGACCGGAACTGAAATGAACTGGCATGCTACATAGAGCGTTGTAATTCAATGCTGCGAATTTCGCGACGCGGCGGTAATAACGCAGATGTTTGCCCGGCTCCTAATTGGCAGTGCGTACCGACCAAGCGCTGAACCAGGCATTAGCATCACTGTCCGACCCAAAATGTGGTGATTTAAGAGAGCCGGCTTACCGTGCCTTTGGTGATGAACGCAAGAGATGGCAGGTACAGTCGATTCACATCCAACCCAAACTGGTTCAATGATGCATGGGGTACGACGGCCCTGCAATCCAAAGCTTCACTCAGTGAAGTGGCCAGTTATCAGGGCACGTAAAAGGCAGATAAATCAGTCGACGATAATCTAAGTTGGAAGCAATTGACCAGCACACAATTGGTGCGCTGCGGCGCAAGGGCCTTTCTGATTGTGTCTGAGGCTATTCCATGCCGCGCCAAATAGTTCGTGAGCATCATACAAAAATAGCTCTACAGACACGGCGTACTCGTCTCGGACCAAAATAACAGCTGCCGATGATCGTATTTGATGATCCATATGACGAATGTCCTGTTGAAAAATGAATGGAGGCTAGCCAACTCGAAATCAAAGGGCAAACGAGTTCGGTAACCTATTCCTTGACTGCCACGATAACTTGACCTATGAGCGCTCGTGGCGTAAAGTATTGACTGCTGCATCATGCGGTAGCAGCCCTTGCTGTTGGTAGATATATGGCGTGAGGCCGCGGTGTTCCTTTTTCTATAAATATTTCGAAGAATCATCAATCAAGCCAGGCGATATTTCGCGTGCGTGATGTCCCGGGGCGCTTCGAAACGCACCTATGTGAGGCTATCCCGCATGCAGCACAATGACTCACAGATTGACGACAACGAAGCCGACCGAACCGCGGAAGAGCTGAGCGAGGGTGGGCGCGATGGCCGTGACCCGAGCCAGGTCGGCCGACCCAGTCAGCAGCAGCGTCACGTGCGTCTCCCACAGGTCGAACGGCACCTCGATGGCGGAGGGGTGCGGCGGCGCAATCGTCTGCGGCACACGGGACACGCTTCAAGGGGCGTCACTGGGGGCGACTAGAGAGAACAGGGACGCTGGGAGCACGCTTCAAGGGGCGTCATTGGGGCGACTAGGGGAAACAGGGACGCTGGGAGCACGCTTGCAGCACCACTGCGTGCGACTAGGGTAGACGGGGACACCGGAAATACACTTACAGTATCTCTGGGTGACTGGAGAATACAGGGACGCGGGGAACACGGTGGGTTCACCACCTGGAGCGACCAGGAGAACTAGGGACGCTGGGAACGCGCTTGTAGCGCCACTGGGGGCGACTGGGGGATACAGTAGCATTGTGGATGCGATGAAACTTTTTCGCGAAAAACGCGGTCAAATTTTCCAACTGTCGTATCTTAAGGATAGGTAAGGACGAAAATAGTACGACTTCGCAGCCAAAACTATGGCTTATTACAAAGTGTGTCAAATGTATTAAGCATAAAACCGATTGCATTTCATAATATTACAAGCGTAGTCTTAGGGCATGCATATTACATGAAATGTGCTTAAGCATTTGGAAATCTTTGAGGTGCTTGTGTCATGGGCTCCTAGGCACCCCTTACAGGCCTGTACGCACAACGGTTGGAGGGAGAGAGGCCGATCTCGAGGCCGACACTGATAAAATACTCTCATGGATCAGCTGCTACAGGGTTCTCATAATAACGTTCTTGTCTGCGATCTGGGTTCTCGCTGTTATGTTTTGACTGGTGTGGTAAGCAATAAGGGTTCAGCTGGCCACTCATTTTGAGGCAGATGAGGACAAAACTCTAATTTTTGCTCGTACACATTACGCTAGTTCTCGATCCACTTGCGTTTTTAATAGTGATTGTCCTATAACCGTGCCTTCATGATTCTTTCGCTGAAAATGCGTTGCAATTCCTTACTGCGACCAGCTGTTGCTCAGCCTCCTGCTACTCAACGGAAAAACGCACACGGGTGTCGATTTCTATTCTTTTGTGAGGGCCCTGCCCTTGCAAAAGAATATTACTTTTGATAAAAATAAAGTGGGCTAAGTCCTGTGAGAAGAAATGGGGGTGGGGAAGGGGTAGGCTGTCGGGCCTTTGGTTTGCCCCCCCCCCCCCGGATAATTTACAAAAACTGACGGCGGATAAGTAGCAAAACTAGGGAAGGAGGTATCACGAGTGCGCGCCCCTTTCTTAAGCGGGTGCGGGACCTCCGACGTAAGAATAAACATTCACAAAACAACGGCAGGGGAAGAGCATCACTTCCGTAAGGTTGTATGAGTCATTGATGAGTATGGCGATACGGATATCCACAACCTGCGATTGCAAGTGAATCAAGTGCTGTTTTGCTTTATGGGACTGGCTCCAGGCTCGGCCTGAACCCCACTCTCGTCCCTCCAGGCCAGGTCCAAACACCTGCTCACCCATCCAGGCCGGGTCTGCGCCGCCAGAAAGCGACGCAGCTCCACCGCCTCCATCTCCTCGTGGAAGCTGGCTCGGCGGCACTGCTCGGCCGGCGGCTCCGTCTCCAGGCACAGAAGCATCCAAAGTCGAGGCTGCACCAGCTCCGTCTGATCTGCACGCAGAGGTCAGGGGTCACCATCTGTCGGCACCTGCCACCGCCCGTCAGCAGCCGGATGGGATACAGATCCGGGGCCGCGCGGTGGAAGCTAGATGGCGCTGACGCCGGCTCGGCCTTCCATTTGCGGTTGTCAATGTCGGCAGTTAAATCTAGGAATCAGTACGTCTCTATGCGCTAAGTTCATGGCCCGATCTAATGTCTCGTTTTCTCTGGACTAGGGCTGCTTAACTGGGGCTGGGCCCCGACCCCGGTGCCACGCGGCACATTGCGAACTCGTGACGCATGACATTCAGTCATTTCAGGCATTGATGCCATTTAAAGGGGATGTTCCACATTTTTATTGGGGTTTGAACTGAAATAGCTAACTTGAAGACCATTCGGAACAGTTCACAGCCCTGCCGACCTCACGACCTAAAACCGTCTACTTTCTGAGCCACACGCCCGCGAAGATGTGCAGATTATTTCAAGGTACATCAGGCATGCATGACGCCATAGAAAGGTCATTCGATTCCTGTCAGCACATTGGTCATGCGGCATTCAAGGCCAACAATGATTTAATCGTCGAGTCGCTCATGCCTGGCGTTCGTGAGCGCGGCTTACAAGTAATATGCAATTCAATTGGCTCTTGATCAACGTTGGGCGAGCACTGCCAGATTTAAACACGATTTAGTTGTTTGGTTGCTTGGATTAGAGGCCTTTCGGCCGGAAATGATCATTTCAGGGCTATGGGATGAAGGAGGATGGATAGCGGTGGGGTAGGACTACATGCGCCTGGGGGTTTAACCACCGAGACTCAGTCCGCGCAGGGGCCCCTCGAAGTGTGCGCTGGGCGCCCGGTCGGGGCCCCCTTCCCGGGGGCCTCTCAGCCCTCTCGTGGCCGGACCACGCGGTCTGCTCCGGACAAACGGGGACTCGCGAGGATTCAGGACAAAGCAAGAATGAGGATCAGAGTGTCGGATCATATCAGGGATCACGTTTTGTGTCACAGAATACGAGAAGTTGGACATGGAAGCTAGATATTATGGAAATAAACATACCGTCGAATTATTTAAGAACTGCGCCCCAACCGAGCGTATGAATGCAGGTAAACACCTCAGACTCACAGATAAAAATGCAAGAACGCCACTAGAAAGGGCGTTCAAAACACGAGCACACGAATATTTTGGTTCAGCAAACACCTCCAGCGTCGCCACGGCCACCTCTCGGAAGATTGAAGTGATGAAAGTGCGTGCTAGGGTGAGATTTCGCACGGCCAGTTTAACAGCAACAAGTGTTCCATAACGCAATAAAATAACGTATTGAGGAGCATGTTTACTAGATAATTTTTGTTTGTCTAGAGCAGTCTTTTAAGCTGATTTCATCATATCTGATGCTTGCTTCGATACCTTCAGATGACTCAAACATTCCCTTTCCTTTTTTCCTGTCCGTTTTCCTTTCTTTCCCTTTTTTCCTCATTCCCCTCGAACATTTCCTCAAATATGTCGGATTCCAATCGAGGGATTATCCGCCGCTGATCGATAAAACATCGATAGCACTATCGGCAAAATAACGACTGGTAAGATTGCGCGAGACAGCAGGCCTTGCCGTTTTCCTTGTGTCTCATGGCATGAAGTATACATGGAACGGGAAGCGTGTGCTATGCAGGCAAAAAAGCAAGACAGACATTTTTCACGGCTTTGTCCATGTAATGCGATACGATATACGATATGCGATATACGATATACGGTATACGATACAAAACGATGCGATAGTTACGGTAGACCGTGCCTATAGCTGTGGCCTACCAGTGTGGCATACCAGCTGTGGCGTACCAGTGTGACATACCAGTGTGGCATGCCAGCTGTGGCGTACCAGTGTGGCATGCCAGCTGTGACGTACCAGTGTGACATACCAGCTGTGGCGTACCAGTGTGGCATACCAGCTGTGGCGTACCAGTGTGGCATGCCCCTGCAGGCTGCGTTTTGGACAGCATGTCAAGGTGCCCGCTCGAACAACTCCGACCAACAGGCTTTAGACAACGGGATAATGGCGCGGTAAGGAAATGTGTTGTGCAAACTGCAAACACCCTCATTTGCCACGCCATAACTGTTGACCTCATACTTCATAAAAAAGCATGGCAGACGAAAAAAAGAAATATAAAAATCGCACCATCTCGCTGCGTGGGGCTACCGTCTTCCATCCATCGGCTTTAGCTGATAAAAATAAGTGATGTTTTTAGACCTTCCCGTGCCGCTGTTGGTGTCAATGTCGATAAAAGCGGAACAGTTTCAATTCTATTGATGTAGATGTGCTTTTAAGCTCAAATTGAAACTCCATGTACTCTTTGTACTGCAGATAAAGCTATAGTTTTCCAGGAAATGGAATGAAAATCGTCGGAATAGCATACTCATAAGCTCGGTGATTTAAAAAGCCCCGTGCTGCAGAACTGCCAAGTAAAAATGTTGAACTAGAATTGGAGGTGTTTGCGGGTAAAGTGAACTGCGTTTAAACGGTCTTCGGGGATTTCACCCAGGGACTAGCATTCTTAAGTCTGAGTAACGTGAAAATGTTGCAACGTAGCTCCTAGCAGCAGCGCACAACACGTTACAAAACAACACGACTGTACTGACAATGATTCGGCTATTTCTTGTGAGAAAACGCGAACATTGGAAAGGAAAGCTAGGAGAAGATTTAGCCCCATTATTTTGCAATACAACGCCACGTCTCTACATTCTTAAGTAATACGCGACTGTATTCGACTCTGGCGTGGGTGACATCAAATTGTGTATGCAAGGTCAAACTTTATCACGTTTTGTTTTCTACCTTTCAATTCACTCAAAGTGCCGCTCTAGCTCTAAGTGATGTTATGACATCCTTGTGCATCAAGATTGCTATTGCTGTCGCACTGGACGCTGTCTCAAACGAAATAAAGCAACTCAGTTGCAATCAGGCTCAGGGAGTGGAGGGTTTTGGGACCTACATCCCAAGACATGTCACAGTGTATTACACTATGGCCGTCTCTCGCTGTAAAACCCCATACAGAGGTAAAAGCTTCCGAGCTACACACCCGCAAAGATGTGCAGACTAATTCGTGCAGACTATTTTCAGGGCACCCCGGCATCCATGACGCTATAATAACGTCATTCAAATACAGTCATTTCATTGGCCATGCGGCGATCAAAGCCAAGAAAAATACAACTGTCGATTCGTCCACAATGACGTATTAAAAAGCATTTGTACTAAATGGAGAACTTTTATTGTTTAAAGCTGTCTTTATTAGTCAAAAGCATAAAGTCGTACCCATAGTGGGCTTATTTCATCATATCCGATACTTGGTTCAGTATATTCAA
>NW_023596136.1:41012850-41016836 GCF_011947565.3 Pollicipes pollicipes
ATTTTGAATTCACTTTTGCTATTACTTCGATAAAGGCATGTTGCCGAAATATCAACCCAATTATATCTCCATTTTTCTGGTTTTTCTCCCAGGGATAAGGCCGGTACTACTGTCTTATCTATCTTGGCTAAAACTGCTCAAGTGAGTAAATCTGGGGGCACGTCGGATGCCCATTTCGAAGTTAACCTTGGTTGACCTTATTTTACTCAACGATCATAACATAAATACTAAAAACTTGACGCAATTTCATTCACGCACCGTCCCACCAGCGCCGCGAGTTTTACGTCTCCACCTCACTTAGTTTTTTTTAGATCTCGATGGATCATATCAACCGCTTACCCCACCCGAGTGCGACGTGCTCAATCGGCCACCCGGACGCGCGCTAATCTCTAGTGTGTTATAGCTGCACGGGCGGGTAGGGCAAGTACCGAGCACCGAGGCTGGTTGGTCTGTGGAGCAGCCACCCTAACGCGATACGGGCAAAGGCCTGATGTTGAGTGTACGGTGTAAAGTCAACGACGAGCGCGATTCGTGAGCACAGCAGATTGCCTGTGCCTGGCCGCAGACCGGACTTCCCCATACCGCAAGGCCTTTGAACCTTCTGTCGCGTCACCACCCGGTGCGCAGCGCGGCCGGCGGGTGCGCCAGGTCGTCAGCCGGCCGCGCCAGCTCCACCCGTCCGTAATTGAGCGTGCTAGTGCGGTTGACTGGCGGCCGGCGGGGCGCGCTGCGGCGCCATTACCGGCGCCGTTCCGGTCGCTCTGTGGCCGCTGGCGGCGGACGCCAGACTGACGGGCCGACGACGCGGAACTGGCCGTGCTTCCCGCGGTGCGGGTCAGCTCGGGTCAACGGGTCCGGACGGGGAAGCGGGGTTTAGTGCTGATTAGCTGTTCCGGCTCCAGCGGGGAGAGGTCTGTTGAGACAGTGAGACCCTTCGGCTGCAGAAAAAAATTAATGGAAATGGGTAAAGACCGGTGAAAAGACGGAGCGCTAGAGGCGTGGTCAGTCATATGAAGACGGGCTCTGGACGGACTCGGTCTGAAAGAACTACATCCGCCACGCCGGCTTTGGCCATTCGTTACCAGAAATCCTTCGAACTTCCTTGACGAGAAACTGCACAACTCCACCATCCCGTCCACAGGGTAGCAGAGGTTACCGAGCTAAGCATTCATTTGCCGCATTTGAGGCTCACTCGGGGAAGTCGTTAAAGCTAACATCATGGAAATAAGAAAATATATATGCAGAAATGATCGAACGGCTGTTGAGTTTATGGTTTATTTACATAGGCTGTTTTCAGCGCGCGTACATACGCCGAAAGCGGGTGAAGTCATGAATGAAAGCGTAACATGTAATGCATACCGTTGGGTGCTCAAATGGAGACGCAAGAGGGTTTGCTCGTGGCTGTGAAAGTTATACCCTGGGTCTCAATATTTCTAAAATCATTGTACACCTTCAGGCGCCCAAGAAATCTGCAGTCGATAAATCACCGCCGAACGCCCACAAACTGACGACAATAAGTCGCGCGCTGGACACCCAAGCACGTAGCCCAACTTATCCTCAGGCTTCCCTTCCCTCAAAGACTGTACCGCCTGACCAGACGAGAAATTAGAGAAGAAACCGAGTCCTGCGTGCAGCGGCGATGGCTGTCGACAAACATGACGCACGTAGCAAAAGTACGACGCCGTCAAATGCGCCGATCACAGTTTGTGGTTATTTGCGAGCGCCCGACGCACTAAACAAACGCAAGAGCGGAAGTGAATTCCTTCTGCTATTTGCTTCGATTAAAGCGTGTTACCGAAATATCGACGCATCTATATTCCCATTCTGCTGGTTTTCTCCAAGGAATAAGGCTATGACTACCGTCTTCTCAAAGTGGGAAAGTGATGAATAGGCTTTCGCTGAAGTCCGGGGAACCCTGAATCTACCCTTGAATCAAGCGAATGTTCATTGAGTCAAGGTGAGATTGGCTCCGTCCGACTTTTGCTCTTCAGTCAGAATATTTTCTCCAAGTTTCAATGAAACGCAGTTATCAAAAAGATGATTCTAAGAGAAACGCGATTAACGGAATATAGTGACAGACTGACATCTCATATTTGCGGTGTAAAACACTGTCTTGTGCGGGTGGCCTGTTTCAAAAATAACTGCTGCACGTAGGCTGTAATGAAAGTCACGGAACGGACAAATTGTTAAACTATGCTATCTGAAGCAGCACGCGAGTGAAATCATGCCTTCTGAGTGAAAATCTATGCAAAGAACGCCGGGCTGCTCAGAGGGCAGGCCCACGTGCAGTGAGTCCGATTAGAAATGGTCTCCACTGACACGGAATGAAGCGCAAGCATTGTGATTTGTGCGATATTGTACTGCCTTTTGTGGGCGCACGGTGGCCGGCATCGGACCTCCAGCTGCAAATAGGGCTGTAAATATTGAAAAACATGAACAAGATAAATGTTTTCTGAATGCATTTATGCGAGGCGGGTACATATCCAAACATTCCGTTACCTATACAGGAAAACTGATTGCTTGGCCCCGTCGCGACATTCCAGTATTCCGGCAGACGTATTCGGGCAATATTTTGGAATACCAGAAACGTTGTGAACACTCAGATCAGTTTGTGGCTGCGATGACATATTCACAACAATTGTCGAATATGATGCAGATCATGTGCTAGCCAGACACCACGGGATCACGCCCCAGCACAGGACAGTTTTGTGATAATGGACGCAGTTTTCGATATACACATGCGATTTCTTCGCGCCACGACTGACACATACTGCACAAATATCATACATAGACTGCACAAATCGCAGTGCTGTTTTTGCCGGGGAACGTTCACTGGCTCTTGAGTCGTGGCTGAATGAAGATGGAATTCACAACCGATGTAATATTATGTAGTGTTTAAATCTATACATTGACCAAACTCTCCCAAGAGGCGCACCGCGAATTTGCACAGCATGCCAATCCTAAACGTTGTGATGTCGCCGACTGACAATGAATTCTTCGTATGTACAGATTCAGAATTTATGGGACGGTACGGAATCTGAAGACGTAAACCCCGGTAAGGCTTACCGCTCTGAAAGTCCCAAATCTCAGAGACCCATCCGACATCGCGGCCGTCACGGCATCAGTCACAAGAAGCCCACCAAACCCCATTGCCGTCACTGCCAGCAGTCTGAACTGTCCAGGATTTGGTTGCCTGACATTCTGGCGAAGAACTGAAACTTGACCCACAACGTACAAATATGTTGTATCATCTTGAACTCCGAGAAATGGAAGCACCGTGCGATGTGTCAGTAGTTTACTGACGAACTCGGACAGCAGCCATGGTTCTTGACAATGGCTCACTTATGAGGCACATTTCTTATTCAGTATTCGTATTAACTCCAAGAACAATGTGCACTGGGAAGAAACCAAACACCACACCGCACTTACAACGACGACCTCTGCATGCCTGGCGAAGTGTACCGCGTGTGAGGCGAATCCCAAGCATAGTCCTATCTGACCATTCTGCTTCGAAGAATGTGGTGGCTACCCGGCTAGAGTAAGCATGCATTACGCACACTGAAGTTGAAGTTATGAAATAATCTAGAAGGAGCATGAGCGTATGGGCACGCCAGCCTGTGGTTTCAACAGGATGAACCTCGCCTCACGGCTTCAGTGAACCAACGGAGTGGCTACACGATCACTTTGGTGGTCACTCAGTCACCGACTCGACGTGGCGCAAAAGGCCCACTCCTGTCACCTCTCAACCCTCGACTTTCGTCCTTGAGGGCTACCGGAAGAGCACGTCTATGCAGGCGGCCCGCTGATGATCACTGAGCTCAGAGCAACGTAAGTGAACGTATCAGAGCGATCAGATCAGAGCGACCCCAATCGCTCAGTGCGTGAATGTTGCAAACCACTTCGTCAAGCGCTTTCCGCTGTACCTGAGAAGCTGAGGCCAACATTCGGAGCATGTAATAAAACAGTTCTGAGCCAAACAGGCAGAA
>NW_023596136.1:41016846-41047802 GCF_011947565.3 Pollicipes pollicipes
GCTTTGGTAAGAGAGCTGTATTTAGTTAATGTATCATCTTATGTGTGCATTTACTTAGGTCAAGATACATTGTCATAATTTAGTATTCGATGTGTTTACAAGTGATATGGAACGATAACTTTGCTGTCACTTCTAGATCTACTGTGTTCTGGCTCCGTATGCCAGCGTGCTTACTTCATTGGATGACAATGTTGTGTTTGTTTCAGAAACAAAAAGAAAAAGAAGTATTTAAGAGAAAAGACAAATGTCTTTATGTCTTTTTTTCCGCCGTCGATGACAGTTTCAAACTTGCTACCTGTGTCCACCTGTATTTCTGCCCTCAATAACTATCTCCCATGGACCATGTTAATTTGCCATTTCCTTTCACATTCAATGCAACACATGTACCCAAGGTATGATGAAAGCTCATAAAGTGCAAACATGCATGTTCAAAATTAACGAAACGGTTAAGACCCGCATGTGAGAGAGTGTAAGACTCGAGTGTGAGGGTTTTTGATCATAGTCTGCTGTTTCACTGCTTTCTATGTTTCTGTGGCACAGGTCGCATGATATTGTCGCTTCCGCCAATGCTGTCGTGCAAATCGGTTTCTCAGGGTTTTCGATTCGCTGGATTGTTTCAGTTTTGTAAGCCTGCTAGCAACAGTCCGTCACAGGACCTTGGTAGGGGTTCACAGTGCAGCAGTGCGGTTCAGTTAGTCTCCATGCTTCCGTGTTGAACAAAACGTTCCTGAAGCACGCAATTCGGACGTTGAAGTTTGATGGTGAAGTGAATTACTGTTACGTTACTTCCATTGTTTCTGCACTCTACTTATTGTTTGTCTTCTGGCCACAATGTCGGTTACGGAGCTGAAACAGAAACGTGGTAGGCTGCTCAGTGTCCTGACAAGAGCTCGTAGAAGAGCTTCCGTGCTGATCGACAGTAGAGGTAGTAGACCGCAGGTAATTTCCATCAGTTCTGAACTTGATCACGCTTTAGAAAAGTTGGAAGAGCTTAATGCTGAGCTGAGAGGAAGCCAATGAGACACATGCGGCGGTGCCAGAGTGGGAAGAAGGCAGTCGAGCGAACTGCTCTGGTCACGGAGGCCATGGCCGCTGGCAGGATCTGTGCAAGCTGCAACGGGTAGCATGGAGTAAGCGTGTGTCCTGCCGTCGTGCAGATGACGGTGGATGATGATTCATTGCCAGCTCTGGCTGCTGCTTTTTTTGCCTGAAAAATGGACATGGTGTTCGAAATTGCCACTTCAAAAAGCTATGTAGTATCGATGACTGCAAGATGAGGCACCACCATGTGCTGCATTGAAACACAAGGGTGACCATTCGGACCCACCGTAAGGTTTTGTGTCCAAAACCTGAAGACAGTCGCGTGGTGGCTGCAGCCTCACTGAAAAGCGATGCTGTAACAACTCTTCTGCAGGTTGTACAGGTCACCATCATCGGCAGTCACGGCAAGTCCATGAAAGTCTGTGCTTTACGTGACCCTGGTTCTCAAACATCCCTGATGTCAGAGGATGTGATGACACAACTTGATCTTCGTGGAGAACGGCAAACACTGCGTCTGCAAACTGTTGAAGGACATGGTTTTGGACAGAGCTCGACGAAACTGAAGCTGGAGATTGCGACATCAGGAGACGATGGTGCCAGGATTTCATCAGGAGACGATGGTACCAGGATTTGTTTGACCATAGTGTGATGTTCCATTGTGATAGTGTGATGTTAAATGATGTTCCCGAGGTCTTCTCGGTGAACGATATTAATGTCACAGTCCCCCGACTCCAGAAAAAGAAACCCGAATGGAAGCACCTTCAGAAGCTTGATCTCCTAGACTGTGCAGGGAAGAAAGTGCAGCTTCTGCTCGGTGCCAACGTGATTGAAGCTGTTCTTCAGTTTGAGGTAAGAAAGGGCAAAGCCGGTCAACCAGTGGGCTTCAGAACCGCTTTTGGATGGACCATAATTGGTTTTGTAAAGGACTTCGTACCAGAGAGAACGCACCAAATGATGTTCTCCAACAAGATGGCAGCTGATAATGAGATGTCAGCAATGCTCCAAGAATGGTGGAGCATTGAAGCATTTGGGAGTGAGTTCGATGATGAAGACTTCAGATCACAAGACGACATCAGAGCAGTACAAATCATAGAAAGCA
Source organism: Pollicipes pollicipes (assembly GCF_011947565.3). NCBI lineage: Eukaryota > Metazoa > Arthropoda > Thecostraca > Pollicipedomorpha > Pollicipedidae > Pollicipes > Pollicipes pollicipes. Next base: position 41,018,987 of record NW_023596136.1, read on the forward strand.
CCTCGTGAAGGCTGGACAATAGACACGAGACGAGACTTTCATCAAAGAGTGACGGCGTCACCTTGTCGAACAACAATTCAGTGGCAATCAGCCGACTTCGATCCCTGGAAAAGAGCCTGCTGCGCCAACCACAGAAAGCAACAGCATACAGAAAAGTGCAGTCCGTGGCGAACGGACGACCCCTCACATGCGTCAGCTCTGACGCCACTGATACTGAGTCGCTGACGCTGGGTCACCTCCTGCTCGGATGTGCCGGCGTCAACAAGTCTCCAGGAGTTTTCCAGCCCAAGGAGATCAACAGCAGACGCCGCTGGCGTCAAGCCCAAGTCCTGGCAAACCACTTTTGGAAGAGGTGGAGACGAGAATATGTGCCTACATTGATGCATCGTCAGAAGTCGCTCCATGACATCAGACACCTTCGAGTGGGGGACGTTGTACTGATGATGAATCAGATGCCCGCGAGGATTTTGGCCATTGGCTCGAGTCGTGAGAGTTTTTCCGGGTACGGACGGCGTCGCTCGTTCTGTGGAGTTGAGGTCTGCGGGAGGAGGCACTTCCCTGCGCCCTGTCACCAAAGTATGCCTCTTAGAGGAGGCTGAGGGGAGGCATACTGTATATATCATTGGACGAGTTGAGGTGCTACTTAGATGTGCTTGCATTGATTGTGGCTTTCCCTCCAACCATTCATGGCTGGTTGTCCTTTGCTTCCTTTCTTTGTTAAACTCTCCCATCTGAAGGCGAAGACGAAGGATTTCAACATTCGTGGCTGATGAGCATGTTGCAACGGACCAAAACCTCGTCCGTGACGTCCGGTCCGACCCTCGGCATGTCGTGGTCAGCTTCATGCCCCCCTCGGACGGACGGATGAGCCCAAGTTTTCTGGTGACCTCGGATCATGACGCTGACCTTCCAACAAACGATGTCGATCTGGGGGGTGCCTCAGCGCCGGTGTGTTGTTGTGTTGTTGCGAAATGACCCAGTAGAAAGGTTTATATTCTATCGTCTCATGAATTCTTGGGTGGGTGATTCAGCCAACCTTCTCCAAAATCTCGAAATATGCCTCCGGTGGTCACCAACCGGTCAGCGCCGGGTGAGTAAAAAGCTTCCAGACACGCTGGAGGTTTCGAAAGCGTGATGGTGGCCGCTCCCAGCATGATCAATGGAGGGTTCATGAGTCCAACAGCCCTATGCAGCACAGTTGCCTACACTGCTCAGTTGGGTTCACATGTTTGCTCCAGTTGTCAAAATCTGGCATTCATTTAAATACGTTAAAAGCCCCATCAATGGCGTGATGTCGAGTGCGCCTGGCTGGCTGGACACACCATCCCGCACCTAGCCGGCATCATTGGCCGCTGTCTTCTCTTCGAGCCGTGCTGCTTTCAGGTCGCTGCGATGCAGGGCTTTCGAGATCAGGCACAGGTTTAGATCCGTGTTATACGACTTGTTAGTAGCGAACAGGTTCCCGTGTATCGTGCTGATAATTTCGTTATTTGGCTATAAAGCGATTTTACTTAAGATGTTCTCAAGGTGGATTTGGTTAACATTGCAATACTCCAGAAAAGTCACGCTTTGAAAAGCCCGTATGCAAACGCATTGCAGTCTAATGTTCAAAAGGAGCGTATCACGTTATTGGGATTTTGAGATAAAATGGCCATCTTGAAAACCATCTTGAAAACCATCCACAACCCAGCCTTTCTTAAGACCTAAGCCCTCTAGTTTCTGAGCTACACGCCCAAGAAAATGAGAAGTGTATTCCGGAAGGAGCATTTCAAGTCAACTTGGCATTCATGACATCATAATTGCGTCATTCAAATCCTGCCGTTCCATAAGGCATGTGGCGATCAAGGCCAAGAAAAATAAATTGCCGAGGCGTTCATATCTGACGTTTGTGAGCACGATTTCTGGTCATAACGGCCGTCAAATGGCTCTCAATCAATGTTGCGCAAGGTACGATGAAAACAAATAATTGTGCTGCCTAGAGCAGTCTTTTCTACTTGCAAAGTATACCAATAGTTATAAGTGACCTTGTTTCATCATATCTGATGCTTGCCTCAATATATGCAACTGTGACACATTCCCTTTAAGCATTGAGTGGCTTGTTATAGAAAGTTATGATTATGTGGCTGCAACAGGCGAACTCTTGAAACAGGTGACGGCTCAACCGGGATGATCAAGTTGGAGGCTTTCTCGCGGTTGGATCCATAAGACCGGATCCAGAGCATGCAAACTATCTAGGTACAGCCATACCTTGGAAAATTTATTCATATCACGATCAAAGTGTATCAAGGAGACATAAAGCTCTCTCCGCCAATATCTGATCATTTGGATGGAGATACTAACCTTACGTTTACAATTCATGCGTTCAAGCCAGCACGCAAGGCGACGACCGGCCCGTCGTAATAATTCAATGCATGGCATGGAGGCGGATTATTTAGGATAAGCATGCGGAAGAAACGCAGGCAAAGAAGGCAGGACTGGGCTCGCGGGTAGTGAGAGGCTGCTGGTTGAGGAGCCGGCAGCCACAGGGCACAGGGCATCAAGCGCGGCTGAACGGCTGGGTTAATGACAGCGATGCGGGGTGGGACGAGTGATGCGAGTAACAAACACAATACAGCACGCTGCTGGCCTGAAAAAGGGGCTACTGGTCTGGCCGGGCCGTTCAAGCAGCACAATCTTGGTCACGACGTTCAGAAGGTGATTTGCTCGCCATTAGCCAGCGTGATCAATATTTTTTAGTTATGGCTGCTGATATTAACGACGCGAAAAACAAAAGACAGGTGTCATTAGAATCAAGACTATGTGCGCTGCATTTGCTTGCACGGCTGGTACCTAACACAGATTAATGACTGCAGATTAAGTAGGGCATCAACGGCAAGGTCGCATGCGAACCAAGGGTGAACGCAATGTTACACTACATGTTGCAGCGCGGGAAAGATGCAGCTCAGTGCCAGGCTGGGAAATAAACCCATGGACTGTTCTACAACCACTTTGCACTTTCGGCGTCAATCTGCACGGCTTAAACACTTCAAACAAATACTGCCTTCAGGGCAATGAACTTGGACTTCAACCAATCGGGATGGCGTGAGCCGCTTACGTCACAGTTTGGAAGGACCAGGTTCGTTCGCGTTGTACCCCTGCACGTAATAATCTGTGATGCGTGTTTGAAGAACGTGAGCGATATGTGCAGCAAACGCAACGCTAGGACAACCAGCCCGCGCTTGATTTCAGATTTCGGAGGAGGTACTGAAGAGTGGGATCCTCGATTCAATGCATACAATTTTGTCGTAGGATAGTAGTAGGATAGTAGGATAGGACCGTACCGTAGGATCGGTTCCTTTCACTAACTTTCAGCAATTCGAAACCAGAAATGTCCAAAAACCTTTGCTATGATCATCGATGTGCGGAATGAGAACAAAATTAACGCTGCCATAGATACCAGCATTAATGCCTCTCTCTGTCATAGATGTCTCTTTCGACGCCAACACATAAAGTGAATTTATATGCTTGTATGTCATGCCAAACAGAAGCAAGACGGCGTTATTAATGTAGCAGCAGATAAATCTCATTGAAGTGCTCATGGATGCAAAGGATGCAGCAACGTACGCTATGTTTTTCAATGTGCGTCTTCGGAAACTACAGTTGTGCTCGTCATGATACATTATATTTGTGTTTTTGGCCTAAGATAATGGTTTGAGGGCGATTGCTGGACTTTTCGGAATGATAACTAAATTTGGACTTTTGGACTTAATATGCATTTTTAGATTGCAACCCATTTTAGATATCTCACTTGGCAAAGTTTATTCGCTGGGCATGCTATTTTCAACTAGCTTTCAGGCCATTTCACCAAGCCGTAGCTTTGTTTGCTCACCGTCAGTGTGAGAACTCTCAACTTATGATGGCTTGGATTTGAGGCCTTAGAGGTCTTCCGTTGCTTCCTTCCACTTTCTACGCTTCCTTCGACTTCCTTTGCTTTCTTCTATTTCCTTTACCCAGTCGATCCACCGGCCATGACGCGGTTCCCATATCCACCCGTGATCATTCCAATTCAGTGAAATTTGCCCATGACCCACCCATTTACATTTTCCGAGGTCTTAAGCTCTGAATTAAAAAATGCTGTCAGAAATTGTTACATCCAAACCCATCCTCTCGCACTAATGATTGCAAACATGGTGTGACACACAGGCCACAGTCAAAGGCGGAGGTGGGCAGGTGGAAGGCGCGGGAGGCGTCGCCCCTAGGCCTGCATTTGTCTTTTTTCGCCATAAATAGCCCCAGTGGGAAAATAGGAGTTAAATAATCACAAAATAGCGGTTAAATAGCAGCTAGCCGAAAATAACAGTTCAAAATCAGCGTGATGCGTTCTCATCCAGTTCCGCCTCCCCACAATAAAAATTCTTGCCTCGCCCCTGAGAGTCTGCTCTAATCGTAACTAAAAGAAGCGTAACCAGTAATATTGTGCAGTATTTCCTGAAGTATCTATCTGATATTTTGTAAACGTTTTACCAGTACCATACCCGTGCCCGCAATGTACCCAAAATCTATCCATGTGTCGTATAGCGATCTACCGATGTACCCGCTACCGCCCACATGGGTACCATGGCTTTGCCCATCCCGTGAAGTCCTCTAGTTCTGAGGGTCACGTAAGTGTGTACGATATTTGCAATGGTTATGTGAATTCGATTCGACACTAAGCCACACGCAAACCTACATTTACCACATTCCCCAGCGTGACAAACGTGGTAAGCAACCCCAACTGGCGAGTATTCCAGAGGTACGAGCGGAGTCTTTTCCAGATGCTTAAAAATACACTGATCAAGAGTTGCACGAACACGTTTAGAATAGAAGTCAGTCGACGGGTGGATTCGGAGTTAGACTTGGTTCTTCCGTGGAAATGACAAGCTAAAGCCGGCAGACTGCATATATTGGACATAAGTATTTAGCAGACGTATGTGCGTTCATGTATTGACGCAAACCTGCGAAGAAAACATCTTCACATGAGCACATTGCAATACACATACTTGTCTGTCTAATTAGAATCCGAGGAGATCCACATTGCCGAGGAAACTGTCGGCCACATGAAAGCCATACTCGGATGCTGGAGACCTCTGTACACGGATCTCTGTTCTGTTCTGATCTCCGACCGGAGCAGCAGGCTGCTGCACCACGACGCCGCGGAGGACATGTGCCGTCGTTACAGCTCCCCCCGGCGGCCGTGAGAGCCTGAGGAAGATGGCATGCGTTTAGAACATGTGATCTCAACCGCAGGCTGTTCTAAAGAGCTAATGAAACAAAGCAAACGCAGAACTATACACATCAGTTGGCTGGCCTGTGCCTCAGTCATATTGTCATTCTCGTATGGTGGTGTACTTCACGTTCTTCATGCGCGTCATCCTACATTTGCTGTTCCTTCCTTGCACCCAGCATGTGCATGCATAGGTGGTTTGGGTTGTCATGTCTGACTATTGTACCGCAAAGATTGCTCAATCATATTTTCGCATCACTGTCGACACTGGCACCTGCCATGACTGCAGCGACCGGCAGGTTCTGAAGCATTCACCACCGACACCAACGCCTGCCAGGCTCTGCAGCACTCACCACCGACACCAACGTCTGTCAGGCTCCGCAGCACTCACCACCAACACCAACTCCTGCCAGGCTCTGCAGCACTCACCACCGACACCAACGCCTGCCAGGCTCTGCAGCACTCACCACCGACACCAACGCCTGCCAGGTTCTGCAACACTCACCACCAACACCAACGCCCGCCAGGTTCTGCAACACTCACCACCAACACCAACGCCTGCCAGGTTCTGCACCACTCATCACCAACACCAACTCCTGCCAGGCTCTGCAGCACTCACCACCGACACCAACGCCTGCCAGGCTCTGCAGCACTCACCACCGACACCAACGCCTGCCAGGTTCTGCACCACTCATCACCAACACCAACGCCTGCCAGGTTCTGCAGCACTCACCACCAACACCAACGCCTGCCAGGTTCTGCAGCACTCACCACCGACACCAACGCCTGCCATGACTTCCGCGGCCGGGAGGTTCTGCAGCACTCACCACCAACACCAACGCCTACCAGGTTCTGCAGCACTCACCACAACACCAACGCCTGCCAGGCTCTGCAGCACTCACCACCGACACCAACGCCTGCCATGACTTCCGCGGCCGGGAGGTTCTGCAGCACTCACCATCGGAAGCACCCTGAAAGCCAGCGAGCGTCTCGGCAGCGTCGCCCCCTGGAGCCAGAGTCGCTGCCGGAGAACCAAAGTCGATAGGTGGCAGCACCGGATGCCACTGCTCTGGCTTCAGAAGCACTGAAAGCCGGAGAACAGACGGGACTTGAAACACAGGACATCACATGACAATGTGCCATCAGCTCCGATGTCTACTTGGACGTCACTGTTTTCTGACAGGGTGATTGACGTTTAAGTGGTACCCACCAACACCTGATGAGCTCGCGGATTCATAGAAGTGTCAAAACCAAGGAAACAAAAGAGCATGATTAAGTCATTTTTAATATCAGAGTTGACCTTTCATGCGTATGGCTTTTGCGTGGGCTCTTGCAACATCTGTGCAGGAGGACATTTGTCGTGGTAGCCTGTGACGTGAAGGGGAGTTCTTGCCGTAAATTGATGTCTGAAACTACTCACCACCAGCGGCCGTTTCGTACCGCAAAGTTACGCCCTCTCCTCTCCCGGTGCAGCGCTCTCGCTGACCCGAGCGAGGCTCAGTCCTGACCTTTCCCGGTGATGAGGCCGGCGCGGACGGCGGCACCCACTGCTGCAGCTCGTCCAGCTGTGGCCGCCCCGAAAACTGCACCACCTCACCCGAGGTCATGTTGACGGCCACCAGGGCGACCGCGGCGGTGACCTCGTACTGCTGCCGCGCCAGCCGGGCCACCGGGTCGGAGCTGCAGCCAAAAAGACAGCCGCTAAACTGATTGTAGAGACTTGTCGCCGTGTGGGATAGGATGAAGGATGCAGCAGGCGAAATGGCTCGCGTGCAGCTTCGGAGGTGTGCTTTTCCGTTTGTATGGTCTTCCCTGGTCATCACTGACTTCTTCAAATCGTTTCCAGAAGAAGGTATTAAGTACGCCTGTTCGCGCTACGTTGATGATGCTGCGCAGCCGAGCACAGAGCGAGCCATCTGACAAGACGTCACCGCGACCTATGCAGAGCGCAGCGGGACGTGAAAAAGGCTGTTAGATTCGAAGCAGTACCCGATAGCACCACCTTAAGGTCATTGTGATTCATCCAATATTGGGCGGGAAAAGCGAAGGCATTTCACCAGCATGGGCACTTTGACAGATGCGGCGACTCAGACGTGTAGAACATATACATCACATTGATGGCGCCATACAACAGGGCGTGGAACACATTACACAACGCACGGACAGCTGGAAATGCCCACCAAACCAGCCCGCCAGAGATGCGCAGCTCGTGACTTGAGTCATGAGCACCTGTTCATCCTCCCACCTGTTCATCCAGTAGAAGTCGGTTTCTGAGAGCGCCACGTGCCCGGCCGCTTGCACCAGCGCTTCCGTGACGTCCGGTCGCGGACAGGCCGGGGGCGTACAGAACAGAACGAATGTCCACTGCGTCGGTCGGAGACGATCGAAGTTTTCCTCCGTCAGTTGGGACTGAAAGCGCGGCGCGCCTGAACGACGCAGCCAGAAGAGGCTCTGCGGATGTACTAGAAAAGCTGAACTGCCCAAGCGAGTCCCTGCCGATGGACTCTCCGTGAAAGTTCTGCGCTGATCACACTAACGTCGGCGCTGATCACACTAACGTCGGCGCTGATCACACTAACGTCGGCGCTGATCTGATAGCGCGCGGTGCTGCCGCTGGCAAATCACTGACAGGAACGGCTGCAGGGGGACATGTCTCTTACAATGTATGACCATGTTTGCTTACGACATATGAAATGGTGGCGTCGATGCTGTGAGACTTTAGAAACTTCTCCTTCACTACTGATGTCATTAATGACATCGAGATCACCCCACGAGACCAGAACTTACGCATTTAAAACCGGTCTCCGTACACAGCTTATCAACTCCGCTCTTGGAAATAAAACCGGCAGGCCGTAATACTAGACATACCTATTTAAGTAGCTATTACAACTCGCAAATTTTGAACACAGCTAGTTAAGGAAACTTGCAGCCCTTGCAATCATAACTTATCTGTATGTCACCCAAAATTGTACGTGAAGGGAATCGAATGTATCGTGTGCCCTTTGCAGAAGGATGGAGCGACGTCCTTTTCATTTTCCAAACACAGCACGGTATCTGTCTGACTCTGTCCGTCACCCTCCTTTAAGTCTTTTTTCGGGATTAGGTTCGGGCGTGTTTAATCTTTTCGCACCATATCAGATCTGTGTAACTCTTCATTTGGCGAGAATTTTAAGCGCGCATACGCTGCATGTCACGTTCTGCAGGCGCAACATTTTGCCCTGCTTCTCTGCGTGCGCACTTGTTGACAAGAGCGGCGTTTCCTGCAAAACTTTAATGCCACCACAATTAAGCATTTCCCACTCAACTAGCATCCAAATACGCCTGGAAACACATACACGAAACACACGGAACAGAAAACATTTTCAAATTGCAGAAAAGCTGAGGACCACCGACCGAAGTTGGGTCCGATTCTCGACGACCGGTAACTCGGCTGCGCGACCCGTCGTAACTCAAAACGGCGCGGCTTTTAGGTGTGGCAACATTGGACCGGAGAGCGGCTGGTTTTACCCTCCTTGAAACCCATCTCGAATACAAGACACTATATCCTAAACTGGGAATGGTTGTGCCGTGACCAGCGTCCACCCCAAATATTTGCGTTTTTTACGATGATTTGGATTACATTGACAAGCTATGAATCGTCTCGCCACCGATTGGTGTTCAGGAAATTGTCAAGGTTGACTGGTCCCATATCTTGTAAATTTTGAAGCAACGTTAGTTGTGAATGGATGCGCGAATGCTGCGTGAGTCGATTGATCTACTCCTGAAAAATAACACACTGATGGAAACCCATTGATGTCCTCTACCAAAGGTGTATGGCCGCACTAGCTCAGTTTTGTGCATTATCCACATGATGACACCTGGCAAATGTCACGTCTGTGAACGTCTCGTTTATACCACGCCGAAAAACTCCGTACTAGTGCTATTTCCCAAGAGAGGACTTTGTGACCGAATGCTGATGGTGTTTGTGGATGTGATGCGAATGGGACATGAACCGCTCACCAGTACTGGTTCGCATCGGCTTATCGACTCCTCCAGTTTGATCAAGTCGACTTCGAATGCCGGTTGAAAAGGGTCGTTTCTCTTCAGACAGTGTGCAGCGTTCTTGCCAAACCTGGAAGCGAGACGAGACCAAACTTCAAAGCTCCGTTGATGTCGTAAGCCAATCTCTGAACAGATTTAACGTCAAATGACGTTTTCAGCGAGCCACGTAGCCATAAAAACGGTCAAATACGCTGTTATGTGCAATGTGAGGCGTGGCGGTGGTCTTAGAATGCCAAGATCACATTGCGTCGCAATTCGGGATGGGCACGCGTTTGGTCTGACAGACGCAGTAGATTACTGTTGGCTCATTGACAGACTATGTTCAGCGAATCACATATATGACGCAGTGGAGGACGGAAAAATGAGTTGCTTCCCACCTTGAAAAAACTTGGCTGTCTTCCAGCGAGGCAACCAGAATCGTGCCTCTCAGGCGAGTCAAGGCGTTGGGTGGTAGCCGCAAGCTGGTGGGAAGCACCAGAGCTCTGCTGGTGCCATCTAGTGGTGATCCGGTTACTTGCCCGGTCGTCCAGAGTTCGATCTGAGTGTCCTCCACGACCAAAGGCACTGGTGCCGGGCCTCTGCAGTGAAAACAGCGAGTGATAAAGAAAATGTCGCGGATGCCAAAACTCTCCAAACCCACGCGTTCTCGGTATACGTTCGTCGATTTAATAAAAGACCGCCGACCACCGACCGCGGCCGCCATGCCAAAACTCCCTCCTGCCAACGACTCTCAGCACATCGAGCGTGACCTGCTTTGGCTGTGTGCTCTCGCGGCGTGCAGCAGCTCCAGCCAGCGCCGAGACGGCCAGCGGCTGGCGTGCGCACAGGCCGCGCGACCAGCCGCCGCCGAGCGTCTAAGCTCACACGGACAGCAGCTCCCGCAGGCGGGCCCGGGTCGGACTGGTGCTGTGGAGGCGGGCGTGGCCGGCGGCGGTGGTGATGAGCTGCGGGTGCGACCGTACGCCCAGCTCGTCGCACAGGTCCGTCCAGTCCAGGCAGTTGAGCCGCCCGAGGTGGCGGCGCAGCGGCGACGGCAGCGTCACCAGCTCCCACAGAAGCGCACGACTGGCCGGGTCCCCTGCAGAACAGGCCCATCGCGGCTCACTGCAAGGCCATCCGCAGCGGCAGCTTTGTTCGCCGCGTATGCGAAGGACAGGCAGCGAAGAGCCCACTGCTTTTGCGTTGTCAATAACCACTCATTGTGATTTAAAGATTTAGTGTAGGAGGACTGGAAATTGAAGAAATTGTACCATCGCGATTCGCGTTGTGCAGACATCACTTCCCGATGAAATATAATTGCTGTAATTATCTTCCAGGATTTGGTATCTTCGATTGGAACAACAATTTCAACGAAGCATCTCTGCGGCTCTGGTCTGAATTTAATTTACAACTGGCACGCACCTGTTTCCATGCGCGTTTCATTTAGCAAGATCGCAGGGAGGGGGCGGGGGGGGGGAAAGGTAGATGCATTATGGAATGCTTCACCACCGGCGGCCAGAACGACCCTTATCTTCTTGGCATACGATTTGACGTTCGGTGTTTGATGTGCGCAGTCAATCGGTTTTTGAACTTTCAAAAGCCAACCGCAATGTACCAAATGTGGTAAGGGCAATGGTCGGACGGGGTGACGTCGTCAGGACCATTATTGGGACGGAATAACTTTGACAGCACCACAAGTCGGATGGGACGACTTTTCAAGTCGGATGAGATGACGTTGTCGGGACCATTAGTCAGATGGGATGCGCCGGGAGCCCCGGGTCATCGGGCTATGGAGTAGAATGCGGTGAAAGAGATGTGAAACGACCCCGTGAAGCACATAGCAGGACACTTAGTACTCAGGAAAGAAGTACACTAGGTACATCACTAAGTACAATAAATACTCAGCTTACAGGAAAGAGCGGTGATCAGAAATGTTTGAAGTGCTCGTGATTACGTGTACGCTTCAGGGAACAGTGACTCACAAGGTAGATAGGCAATCACAGCGAAGAAGTCCCGAGACTTGGTAGATGATGTGTAATCGTCAGCAGATAAATCCTGAATGGATTCGAAGTTGTCTCCCTCGGGTAGTGATAGTTCCAGCTCATCGTCCTGCTTCAGAACATCTGAAACGTTACAATACATCTCACTTCACAAGCTGCCAGTCGGCTGACACTGGAAGATGTGCCGGTCAAAGCGGAGGTCCTTTTCAAACCGATGGCGGCTGGGCTAATCCTCCACCCAAGACTTCTGCAGTGTATGCATCCTTCATCTTCTTCCGCCCTCAATCTCTGATATCAAGCTAACCTATGCCTACTAATGAAGCTAAGCTTTGTTGGCCTGACATTTAATTATCTTTGCGTGGGCTATGAGGATGGTCATTCATGAACTTCGCTACTATTCCTCAGAAACCATAAACGTCGTTTTCCCGTTGCATCAAGCATATTTTTCATGACACTACAGCGAAACATTCTGAAGCCGCTGAAACAATATATCAATTGATGATAGCCCAGCAGATCATGTCTGCCCCATGTGATCTCTAATGGTCGTTTAACGCGTAAACAAATCCAGCGTAATGAGGAATTGGTCGCGTGCAAAACAATGCCTGCAGGGCAATTAGACTTAAAATCTGGTATCTTCGATACTGACGTTGACGTTATTTCCGCATAACCTACATGGCATGATCAACCCTATTTTGGCCCACAACAGTCCTGACACTCATTTACGGTTACTGAAAGCTTCCGGATGCTGGTGCAATTCTCCCAGAAGTCAAACCATAAGTCACTGGAGAAAGGGATAGGAGTAAGTAATATCCCTCCAGTGACGCATAGGGTACGTTACCACCCGTGAACACATGGCTGTGGGAGCGCCCCTGAACCTGTTCATGGGTCACGCAAAGCTGTATTAACACGCGCCCAGGTGACCAGCTGAGTGCCCTTTGCTCAGGTGGGGATAGAGTTAGGTTGATCCTCTGATATCTCAAAAACAAATAACTTAAGAAACACCAAATTTACAGAATGGGCCAAACTATATGTGAACTCATCTGTGTTAATATCTGAGGCACATAGGTGCAATCAACTTGAAGTTAGACAGATAAAAAGCTGTATCTCCAGATCGGTGTCCCAAGCACACCCAGACCAAGCCATGCAACCGCCTTGAACCTAGATACCTGCTCTAAGGAAAAATATAAGAAAAAGGGATGTCATTCGAGGTCAGCGACCCTAATTGTCCTTAATGATGTCATGGTGACCAAACTATTACGAAGCTGCTTTGTGTTTTGTATTTGAATAAGCGTCAAGAAGGGCTCCGCTGGGCGGTTTGTTCCTAAAAAGGAAATGTTGACATGGTCATGTTAGGTCAATAACCAATTCTGACCTACAGGCAAATTATCAAGTAAAAAAACAGGTGGTTTTGACCTCGGCCTAGCCTTGATACCTTTTCCAAGGCTGCTGCAATTGTGTTAATCCTAAATTCAATTATTTTGTCGCCTGTGAAAATATCCCAGATGTGTTGCTCCGTCTAACATTCTATTTTTTGGCATCAGATTGGACGATTTCCCAGAAATACCCTTCGCTGACAGCGACGGCCTAACTGACCTGCCATGGGTTAGCGACCTTACCCCGTACATCTAATTTTTACACCAAAATGTTCACTTTTTAACTGCCTTCAGCTCTTCGTTTAGTTTGGCGCACGCCACGCCTTTCTGAAATATAAACCTTTGGGGGAGGGGATCAAATTGGCCCGTACCCTTCCGATTATGTGTTGACACACACCAGAATCGCAACAACACACGGGGAGAACAAGGTCTGCAAAATATGTCGGCGATAAAAATGGTAATGCTACATACCATAGGAAATAGCGGAAATATGTAGCGGGAATGATGAACGTTGTTTTTCTAACGACGCTCGCGAATTCAGCGAAAACCGTTTGTCCAGAATAACACTTGGTATGAGTTGCGGTAAAACACTGGAATGTACCAATATCGCTCAAACAGTCAAGAGCCTACTAACCGGGAACACTGTCCATCTCCACCTCGAGATCCTCCCAGTCCACCTCTTCTCTCTGGTGCCTCTCCATCGCCTTCATATACTTAATCAGCTGATCGTTGATAAAGCCGACGACATCATCATACTGGTTAAGCAGCGCCGAGACTGTCGTCTGGAAGTGGAAGCACCATGAGGTGTATGCGATAGTCGACACTTCGCAAACGTCACCAACAACATACCCAGATGACTTGACACACAGCCACAATGGAAGGTTTCATTTGCGCGGACCGGGACTGAAATGAACTGGCATGCTGCATAGAGCGTTGTAATTCAATGCTGCGAATTTCGCGACGCGGCGGTAATAACGCAGATGTTTGCCCGGCTCCTAATTGGCAGTGCGTGCCGACCAAGCGCTGAACCAGGCATTAGCATCACTGTCCGACCCAAAATGTGGTGATTTAAGAGAGCCGGCTTACCGTGCCTTTGGTGATGAACGCAAGAGATGGCAGGTACAGTCGATTCACATCCAACCCAAACTGGTTCAATGATGCATGGGGTACGACGGCCCTGCAATCCAAAGCTTCACTCAGTAAAGTGGCCAGTTATCAGGGCACGTAAAAGGCAGATAAATCAGTCGACGATAATCTAAGTTGGAAGCAATTGACCAGCACACAATTGGTGCGCTGCGGCGCAAGGGCCTTTCTGATTGTGTCTGAGGCTATTCCATGCCGCGCCAAATAGTTCGTGAGCATCATACAAAAATAGCTCTACAGACACGGCGTACTCGTCTCGGACCAAAATAACAGCTACCGATGATCGTATTTGATGATCCATATGACAAATGTCCTGTTGAAAAATGAATGGAGGCTAGCCCACTCGAAATCAAAGGGGAAACGAGTTCGGTAACCTATTCCTTGACTGGCACGATAACTTGACCTATGAGCGCTCGTGGCGTAAAGTATTGACTGCTGCATCATGCGGTAGCAGCCCTTGCTGTTGGTAGATATATGGCGTGGGGCCGCGGTGTTCCTTTTTCTATAAATATTTCGAAGAATCATCAATCGAGCCAGGCGATATTTCGCGTGCGTGATGTCTCGGGGCGCTTCGAAACGCACCTATGTGAGGCTATCTCGCATGCAGCACAATGACTCACAGATTGACGACAACGAAGCCGACCGAACCGCGGAAGAGCTGAGCGAGGGTGGGCGCGATGGCCGTGACCCGAGCCAGGTCGGCCGACCCAGTCAGCAGCAGCGTCACGTGCGTCTCCCACAGGTCGAACGGCACCTCGATGGCGGAGGGGTGCGGCGGCGCAATCGTCTGCGGCACACGGGACACGCTTCAAGGGGCGTCACTGGGGGCGACTAGAGAGAACAGGGACGCTGGGAGCACGCTTCAAGGGGCGTCATTGGGGGCGACTAGAGGGAACAGGGACGCTGGGAGCACGCTTCAAGGGGCGTCATTGGGGCGACTAGGGGAAACAGGGACGCTGGGAGCACGCTTGCAGCACCACTGCGTGCGACTAGGGTAGACGGGGACACCGGAAATACACTTACAGTATCTATGGGTGACTGGAGAATACAGGGACGCGGGGAACACGGTGGGTTCACCACCTGGAGCGACCAGGAGAACTAGGGACGCTGGGAACGCGCTTGTAGCGCCACTGGGGGCGACTGGGGGATACAGTAGCATTGTGGATGCGATGAAACTTTTTCGCGAAAAACGCGGTCAAATTTTCCAACTGTCGTATCTTAAGGATAGGCAAGGACGAAAATAGTACGACTTCGCATCCAAAACTCTGGCTTATTACAAAGTGTGTCAAATGTATCAAGCATAAAACCGATTGCATTTCATTATATTACAAGCGTAGTCTTAGGGCATGCATATTACATGAAATGTGCTTAAGCATTTGGAAATCTTTGAGGTGCTTGTGTCATGGGCTCCTAGGCACCCCTTACAGGCCTGTACACACAACGGTTGGAGGGAGAGAGGCCGATCTCGAGGCCGACACTGATAAAATACTCTCATGGATCAGCTGCTACAGGGTTCTCATAATAACGTTCTTGTCTGTGATCTGGGTTCTCGCTGTTATGTTTTGACTGGTGTGGTAAGCAATAAGGGTTCAGCTGGCCACTCATTTTGAGGCAGATGAGGACAAAACTCTAATTTTTGCTCGTACACATTACGCTAGTTCTCGATCCACTTGCGTTTTTAATAGTAATTGTCCTATAACCGTGCCTTCATGATTCTTTCGCTGAAAATGCGTTGCAATTCCTTACTGCGACCAGCTGTTGCTCAGCCTCCCGCTACTCAACGGAAAAACGCACACGGGTGTCGATTTGTATTCTTTTGTGAGGGCCCTGCCCTTGCAAAAGAATATTACTTTTGATAAAAATAAAGTGGGCTAAGTCCTGCGAGAAGAAATGGGAGTGGGGAAGGGGTAGGCTGTCGGACCTTTGGTTTGCCCCCCCCCCCGATAATTTACAAAAACTGACGGCGGATAAGTAGCAAAACTGGGGAAGGAGGTATCACGAGTGCGCGCCCCTTTCTTAAGCGGGTGCGGGACCTCCGACGTAAGAATAAACATTCACAAAACAACGGCAAGGGAAGAGCATCACTTCCGTAAGGTTGTATGAGTCATTGATGAGTATGGCGATACGGATATCCACAACCTGCGATTGCAAGTGAATCAGGTACTGTTTTGCTTTATGGGACTGGCTCCAGGCTCGGCCTGAACCCCACTCTCGTCCCTCCAGGCCAGGTCCAAACACCTGCTCACCCATCCAGGCCGGGTCTGCGCCGCCAGAAAGCGGCGCAGCTCCACCGCCTCCATCTCCTCGTGGAAGCTGGCTCGGCGGCACTGCTCGGCCGGCGGCTCCGTCTCCAGGCACAGAAGCATCCAAAGTCGAGGCTGCACCAGCTCCGTCTGATCTGCACGCAGAGGTCAGGGGTCACCATCTGTCGGCACCTGCCACCGCCCGTCAGCAGCCGGATGGGATACGGATCCGGGGCCGCGCGGTGGAAGCTAGATGGCGCTGACGCCGGCTCGGCCTTCCATTTGGGGTTGTCAATGTCGGCAGTTAAATCTAGGAATCAGTACGTCTCTATGCGCTAAGTTCATGGCCCGATCTAATGTCTCGTTTTCTCTGGACTAGGGCTGCTTAACTGGGGCTGAGCCCCGACCCCGGTGCCACGCGGCACATTGCGAACTCGTGACGCATGACATTCAGTCAATTCAGGCATTGATGCCGTTTAAAGGGGATGTTCCACATTTTTATTGGGGTTTGAACTGAAATAGCTAACTTGAAGACCATTCGGAACAGTTCACAGCCCTGCCGACCTCACGACCTAAAACCGTCTACTTTCTGAGCCACACGCCCGCGAAGATGTGCAGATTATTTCAAGGTACATCAGGCATGCATGACGCCATAGAAAGGTCATTCGATTCCTGTCAGCACATTGGTCATGCGGCATTCAAGGCCAACAATGATTTAATCGTCGAGTCGCTCATGCCTGGCGTTCGTGAGCGCGGCTTACAAGTAATATGCAATTCAATTGGCTCTTGATCAACGTTGGGCGAGCACTGCCAGATTTAAACACGATTTAGTTGTTTGGTTGCTTGGATTAGAGGCCTTTCGGCCGGAAATGATCATTTCAGGGCTATGGGATGAAGGAGGATGGATAGCGGTGGGGTAGGACTACATGCGCCTGGGGGTTTAACCACCGAGACTCAGTCCGCGCAGGGGCCCCTCGAAGTGTGCGCTGGGCGCCCGGTTGGGGCCCCCTTCCCGGGGGCCTCTCAGCCCTCTCGTGGCCGGACCACGCGGTCTGCTCCGGACAAACGGGGACTCGCGAGGATTCAGGACAAAGCAAGAATGAGGATCAGAGTGTCGGATCATATCAGGGATCACGTTTTGTGTCACAGAATACGAGAAGTTGGATATGGAAGCTAGATATTATGGAAATAAACATACCGTCGAATTATTTAAGAACTGCGCCCCAACCGAGCGTATGAATGCAGGTAAACACCTCAGACTCACAGATAAAAATGCAAGAACGCCACCAGAAAGGGCGTTCAAAACACGAGCACACGAATATTTTGGTTCAGCAAACACCTCCAGCGTCGCCACGGCCACCTCTCGGAAGATTGAAGTGATGAAAGTGCGTGCTAGGGTGAGATTTCGCACGGCCAGTTTAACAGCAACAAGTGCTCCATGACGCAATAAAATAACGTATTGAGGAGCATATTTACTAGATAATTTTTGTTTGTCTAGAGCAGTCTTTTAAGCTGATTTCATCATATCTGATGCTTGCTTCGATACCTTCAGATGACTCAAACATTCCCTTTCCTTTTTTCCCGTCCGCTTTCCTTTCTTTCCCTTTTTTCCTCATTCCCCTCAAACATTTCCTCAAATATGTCGGATTCCAATCGAGGGATTATCCGCCGCTGATCGATAAAACATCGATAGCACTATCGGTAAAATAACGACTGGTAAGATTGCGCGAGACAGCAGGCCTTGCCGTTTTCCTTGTGTCTCATGGCATCAAGTATACATGGAACGGGAAGCGTGTGCTATGCAGGCAAAAAAAGCAAGACAGACATTTTTTCACGGCTTTGTCCATGCAATGCGATACGATATACGATATGCGATATACGATATACGGTATACGATACAAAACGATGCAATAGTTACGGTAGACCGTGCCTATAGCTGTGGCCTACCAGTGTGGCATACCAGCTGTGGCGTACCAGTGTGACATACCAGTGTGGCATGCCAGCTGTGGCGTACCAGTGTGGCATGCCAGCTGTGACGTACCAGAGTGACATACCAGCTGTGGCGTACCAGTGTGGCATACCAGCTGTGGCGTACCAGTGCGGCATACCAGCTGTGGCGTACCAGTGTGACATACCAGCTGTGGCGTACCAGTGTGGCATACCAGCTGTGGCGTACCAGTGTGGCATGCCCCTGCAGGCTGCGCTTTGGACAGCATGTCAAGGTGCCCGCTCGAACAACTCCGACCAACAGGCTTTAGACAACGGGATAATGGCGCGGTAAGGAAATGTGTTGTGCAAACTGCAAACACCCTCATTTGCCACGCCATAACTGTTGACCTCATACTTCATAAAAAAGCATGGCAGACGAAAAAAAGAAATATAAAAATCGCACCATCTCGCTGCGTGGGGCTACCGTCTTCCATCCATCGGCTTTAGCTGATAAAAATAAGTGATGTTTTTAGACCTTCCCGTGCCGCTGTTGGTGTCAATGTCGATAAAAGCGGAACAGTTTCAGTTCTATTGATGTACATGTGCTTTTAAGCTCAAATTGAAACTCCATGTACTCTTTGTACTGCAGATAAAGTTATAGTTTTCCAGGAAATGGAATGAAAATCGTCGGAATAGCATACTCATAAGCTCGGTGATTTAAAAAGCCCCGTGCTGCAGAACTGCTAAGTAAAAATGTTGAACTAGAATAGGAGGTTTTTGCGGGTAAAGTGAACTGCGTTAAAGCGGTCTTCGGGGATTTCACCCAGGGACTAGCATTCTTAAGTCTGAGTAACGTGAAAATGTTGCAACGTAGCTCCTAGCAGCAGCGCACAACACGTTACAAAACACCACGACTGTACTGACAATGATTCGGCTATTTCTTGTGAGAAAACGCGAACATTGGAAAGGAAAGCTAGGAGAAGATTTAGCCCCATTATTTTGCAATACAACGCCACGTCTCTACATTCTTAAGTAATACGCGACTGTATTCGACTCTGGCGTGGGTGACATCAAATTGTGTATGCAAGGTCAAACTTTATCACGTTTTGTTTTCTACCTTTCAATTCACTCAAAGTGCCGCTCTAGCTCTAAGTGATGTTATGACATCCTTGTGCATCAAGATTGCTATTGCTGTCGCACTGGACGCTGTCTCAAACGAAATAAAGCAACTCAGTTGCAATCAGGCTCAGGGAGTGGAGGGTTTTGGGACCTACATCCCAAGACATGTCACAGTGTATTACACTATGGCCGTCTCTCGCTGTAAAACCCCATACAGAGGTAAAAGCTTCCGAGCTACACACCCGCAAAGATGTGCAGACTAATTCGTGCAGACTATTTTCAGGGCACCCCGGCATCCATGACGCTATAATAACGTCATTCAAATACAGTCATTTCATTGGCCATGCGGCGATCAAAGCCAAGAAAAATACAACTGTCGATTCGTCCACAATGACGTATTAAAAAGCATTTGTACTAAATGGAGAACTTTTATTGTTTAAAGCTGTCTTTATTAGTCAAAAGCATAAAGTCGTACCCATAGTGGGCTTATTTCATCATATCCGATACTTGGTTCAGTATATTCAAATGTGGAAAACCCTCCTTAACATCCTAACCAGCCTTCAAGGAGAGAAGTTATCGCAACCCTCTGGGTTTTTCAGTCAGCACTTTAAGTATTCAGCGAATTTCATCGCAAATTTGACGACCTAGCATAAATCTGGTCTCACTGCTTCTGCGAAATCTTTTTGCACCGCATACCCACAATTCCTCTCTATAGGTTTCATGTGCTAAGTAGAACATTGGGCGACATCATTATTGAACCCAGTCTCCACGTGGAAACGTCGCAAACTCCTTATCTGACGACAAGACAGCTTAACCTCATTCACTAAAGCATCAAAGGTCAATGATCACTCACCCTCAATGCTCTGATAGAGCGGCGCTGGAAGTCCCACCACGGCCTCCGCCGCCGATGTCATGGCGAACCGCAGCCGAGTGTCGTCCGCCTCTCCCTGCCCGTCGCCGCCACCGGCCGACGCCGTGTGCTCCAGCACCGCCTCCAGCAGCAGGCGGTGCTCTGCAGACAGCGGGAGGGGCACGGTCGTGACGCCCTGTGGTGTTGTCCGGCGGCGGAGGTCAGAGGTCGGACCAGGTCAGGTCACTGCTAAGGCTCCGGTGCGGGCTGCTTTGTAGTGTGACGATGTGGGTGCAGGTAGTTGGGCAGTTGAGTGGAGGCTGATACAATGTTTCACGACTATCGCATAAGCAGGAGACGCCACTATTTTCAAGCATCACTGGCCGATATTATTGGGGAAGTCAGGTTTTCTTGGCGTTTAGGCTGCAACGGGCAGCAAACCTCGTACGATAGACCAAACGGAAAGTGATCCGCACATTGCTGTTCTTGTCGTCACATAGGGAAAACTTCTAAACATTTCGGTCTATTTTGACGTCTCAGCCAAACATGAAGTGATGCGTGCTTGTGGACATAGGTGGAGATGAGAAAACATAGAGTGCTGGAAAAGTAATCGAAAATCAGTTGACGTCTGCCTGGCCATAACACCAAACGGGACACGGTTAACATTTCACCGCAATATCTGATTTAACTACTTGGGCATTAGAGGTGCATTGCGTTATAGATGCAGGAGCACTGCACGGGATTCACTGCCGGCGTGGGTCGGGGTGGCGATCACGGCGGCAGCCGATTCAGCGGCCTGCGTAACAGGCCAACACCGTTACAATACGAAAACCCTAAATCATCGACAGACACTAAAAAACAAACAACTACGTACCACTGTACTCAAAATTAAACAAACAAAACCTGCCAGTTTGGGTTTGCGTTGTTACAGGGCACATCTATATAACACTACACACAACACACACATACACACACACACATATATATATATATATATATATATATATATATATACAAAATATATATAAACCCCAGCAAACTGAGAAAGTTGACTTTCCAGGAATAATTGGCTCTGACCTGGCATAGTGGGGCGAGTTATTGACATAGCAAAACCATAGTAGCACCAACCGGGATATTTTTGAAGAACCAATCCGCTGTTCGCCTCTCGCGAGGCTGCATCCTGTTTAGCTTGGAAACGTTTAGGGGAAGGGTGGCATGGCCCTCCCACCTGTGAATCCGTGTTTAAAAAATGGCGAATCAGGGTTGAAGGTTATTTCACCTTGGCATTCGGCGTATGCAATTCATAAGTGATTGCTTAACGTGGCAAATTCACTTCCTGTCCTTAGACCACTTGCTACGAATCTAACACCAGTGCTTCACTTGTCAAGCTTTCCTGCAAATTCCGCCAGAGGCGCCCGAGACAGGCGACAGCGAACCACTCCAAGCGGCCTACTCAAGGAGCAAATTGCACCCGATAGCAGGCAGCTCGGGCATGAACAGCGCCGCCAGCTTACCGTGGGAACGGCCAGCTGATCAATTAGTTGTCCCGGAGCTGCCCCCCGGCCCATTATCCTTGTCATAGGCTTTCAGCGGGCGGGTCGGCCTCAGCCAGCCGGCTCCCGGCGTGAAGGGCCGTGCCAGCGGCGGCCGTCCGTGCCCAGTTACGCGGTGCGGTCGGGGGACCTGGCCAGGCGCTACGCAGATTGGGCGTGGCGGATGTCGGCGCGGGGCGCGGGGCGTTAGGCCGCTCCACTCGCGTCTCCCATGATATGGACGTGGCGTTTTGGCGGTGCGGTGGGGGATGGCGCAGCCTCCCGGCGATGTTTTCGCATGCATGGCTGTCGTCACGGCCGCACCGTGTACTCACGTCAACTTCGAAACTAGACGGGCCGGCTGCATGCGAATGGAACACTCAGCAAGCAGAGGCCACTCCGGACAAAGCGGGGACTCGTGAAAGTTTCATTAGCGGAAAGGTTTGCCACAGGACGCTCAACGGGGAAATTACACCCCATTGTGAGTTGCGATCTGCGGTTGCAGCTAAAGTCCTTGTATGACACGGTCTCGGACTCAACTGGTCGGGGACAGGTGTGACCTCAAGGCGACAGCTTAGGATAGATTCGCTTCCAACGCTGAACGGTCCCGGCAGACGTCTCGGCCGATGGGCATTACAGCTCGATTGCGCTCGAGAGGACCCAACGGACCTGGACCGGTTCGGCTCGGACAATTAGCATGTCTGTCCGGACCATGCACTGTCTGTATCCACCTTCAGATAATCTCCTGATGAGCCTCTCCTGGACGGACGCTGTCGCAAGAACGTCTTCCCAGATAGGATCGATCCACGTACTGTAGATCAGTCGGACTCAGCTCGGTCAGATCAATTATGAAGGATGCTCCTGAAGACTCGGTGGGGCTAGAGATCTGACCAGCTCAAATAAATTGGAACACGGAAGGCTTAAACAGCAAAGAGGAAGACAATTCTGTCATGACAATCACAATTCAAAACATGGGTGCCCCAGTTTCCATGCAGATGAAGTTATGTTAAAATGGAAAACAGATTTTAATCGGATAGGACCGGAACGGATTTGGATTTATGACTAGAGAGAACTTCTGCGAGACTCGACATAACTTAGCAACTGGGATTGGATCGGTCCACAAAAGTTAACCGCGCTCAGGGTGTCAATTTGTCACTCCTGTGGTTTTGGTAACCTTAATCCAGAACGACAGGGCGTGGCAACGCAAAATTTCGCACAGTTGTAGAAAAATGAACAACCAATTGTTCAGTACAGCAAAGAGATACCTCTTAAAATCACTGCAGGTCGCAATAATACCATGGTTGTCAGTGAATACAAACTTCTAAGAAATCTTTTAAGCCGATGCAGTTACCATTAGTATAGGTTACCACTGAAATGAAACGCGACCATATAAAGAGAGAGAGAGAGAGATAGAGAGAGAGAGAGAGAGAGAGAGAGAGAGAGAGAGAGAGAGAGAGAGAGAGAGAGAGAGAGAGAGAGAGAGAGAGAGAGAGAGAGAGAGAGAAAGAGAAGAGAGAGAAGGAGAGAGAGAGAGAGAAGAGAGAGAGAGAGAGAGAGAGAGAGAGGAGAGAGAGAGAGAGGAGAGAAGAGAGAGAGAGAGGAGAGGAGAGAGAGAGAGAGAGAGAGAGAGAGAGAGAGAGAGAGAGAGAGATATAGAGAGAGAGATATGAGAGAGAGAGAGATGAGAGAGAGATAGAGAGAGAGAGAGAGGCGAGAGAGAGAGAGAGAGAGAGAGAGAGAGAGAGAAGAGAGAGAAGAAGAATAGAGAGAGAGAGAGAGAGAAGAGAGAGAGAAGAGAGAGAGAGAGAGAGAGAGAGAGAGGAGAGAAGAGAGAGAGAAGAGAGAGAGAAGAGGAGAGAAGGAGAGAGAAGAGAAGAGAGAGAGAGAAGAGGAGAGAGAGAGAGAGAGAGAGGAGAGAGATAAGAAGAGAGAAGAGAGCGAGAGGAGAGAGAGAGATAAGATGAGGAGAGAGAAGAGAGAGAGAGAGAAGAGGAGAGGAGAGAAGTGAGAGAGAAGAGAGAGAGGAGAGAGAGAGAGAGAGAGAGAGAGAGAGAGAGAGAGAGGAGAGAGGAAGAGATAGAGAAGAGGAAGAGAAGAGAGAGAGAGGAGAGAGAGAGAGAGAGAGAAGAGAAAGGAGGAGGAAGAGAGAAGAGAGAGAGAGAGAGGAGGAGAGAGATATAGAGAGAGAGAGAGATTAGCGAGGAGAGAGAGAGAGAGAGAGATAGAGAGAGAGAGAGAGAGAGGAGAGAGAGAAGAAGAGAGGAGAGAGAGAGAGTAGATGACTTATATATATCTCCTTCTATACAACCCATAGATATATATATATATCTCTATATCTCTCTACTCTATATTCTATCTATATATATATATATATATCATATTATATCTATCTATCTATATCTCTCTATATATATATATTTCTATATTCTCTCTATCTATATATATATATTTATTTAAGATTTGATCCGAACCCTTTGAATGAGGATTTCATTCAGGGATCAGAGCTCACGTTAAGCAGTGCTGTTTGTGAGCCCTGACCCCTACCATCCGATCGCGCAATCCATCTCAACGGCAGAATTTTGTGGCGAAAGCTTGACGTGCGCAATGCTCGGCACGGTCCGTCCTGCCCTCTGACGTCAACTGACCTTTAGCGCGACCGCTGCCACCGGCCGCAGGCCATACCTGTCAAGGGCAAATAGCGAGCGCCCTAAAGCGACTTGAACCCACCCCGCCGGGTGGGTGGATCGGAGGCAGCGCTCTAACCAACCTGAGCTACCGGGACGGACAAATATATTCATATATTCATTATCTTCTACAAAAAGGAGAATATGATTGATGTTCTACAGGTTAGCCTACCACATGTGTCACCATGGGTATTAGGAGTACCATGTATTTGTATATTATATTCCAGACCACTGACAATTAAAAACAATGTTGCAACTATTTCATCGACCTTGTCTCAACTATGAAGGTCAGGTGTGGTCAAAGCCAAACATATTATTGTTGGAAGGCTTACTTGGTGGGGCAGTGTTAATGCTCATTTTGAATCCATTGAGGAGAGAACGTCGCACGAGATCTCATTTTGACTTTATAGAGGTCAGTGAAGGCTATGACCTAACATGATCTTGACCAACATTTTACGTTGCGGAACATGTCGCCAGGACAATTTTGACACGGATTTTATTTGAAGATATCAAAGTAAAGTACCCCAATGTCCTAAAGATCAGACAAGTTAGTAACCTGAGATCACACGAAGTGACCTTCTGTTTAGAAAGTATCTTGGCTAAATAACGTAAGTTGTTCAGTACATTAACGAGAAATATTGTTCACATAGATAAGACATTAGTATTAGCCTTATTCCTCCGAGAAAAAACAGGAGAATGGAGATATAGATGGGTTGATATTTCGGCGACATGCCTTTGGAGTCATCGACACGCAATTTTGAATTCACTTCAGCTATTACTTCGATAAAGGCATGTTGCCGAAATATCAACCCAATTATATCTCCATTTTTTCTGGTCTTTCTCCCAGGGATAAGGCCGGTACTACTGTCTTATCCATCTTGGCTAAAACTGCTCAAGTGAGTAAATCTGGGGGCACGTCGGATGCCCATTCGAAGTTAACCTTGGTTGACCTTATTAACTCAACGATCATAACAATATATACTAAAAACTTGACGCAATTTCATTCACGCACCGTCCCACCAGCGCCGCGAGTTTTTACGCGTCTCCACCTCACTTAGTTTTTTTTAGATCTCGATGGATCATATCAAACCGCTTACCCCACCGAGTGCGACGTGCTCAATCGGCCACCCGGACGCGTGCTAATCTCTAGTGCTGCACGGGCGGGTAGGGCAAGTACCGAGCACCGAGGCTGGTTGGTCTGCGGAGCAGCCACCCTAACGCGATACGGGCAAAGGCCTGATGTTGAGTGTACGGTGTAAAGTCAACGACGAGCGCGATTCGTGAGCACAGCAGATTGCCTGGGCCTGGCCGCAGACCGGACTTCCCCATACCGCAAGGCCTTTGAACCTTCTGTCGCGTCACCACCCGGTGCGCAGCGCGGCCGGCGGGCGCCAGGTCGTCAGCCGGCCGCGCCAGCTCCACCCGTCCGTAATTGAGCGTGCTAGTGCGGTGACTGGCGGCCGGCGGGGCGCGCTGCGGCGCCATTACCGGCGCCGTTCCGGTCGCTCTGTGGCCGCTGGCGGCGGACGCCAGACTGACGGGCCGACGACGCGGAACTGGCCGTGCTTCCCGCGGTGCGGGTCAGCTCGGGTCAACGGGTCCGGACGGGGAAGCGGGGTTTAGTGCTGATTAGCTGTTCCGGCTCCAGCGGGGAGAGGTCTGTTGAGATAGTGAGACCCTTCGGCTGCAGAAAAAATTAATGGAAATGGGTAAAGACCGGTGAAAAAACGGAGCGCTGGAGGCGTGGTCAGTCATATGAAGACGGGCTCTGGACGGACTCGGTCTGAAAGAACTACATCCGCCACGCCGGCTTTGGCCATTCGTTACCAGAAATCCTTCGAACTTCCTTGACGAGAAACTGCACAACTCCACCGTCCCGTCCACAGGGTAGCAGAGGTTACCGAGCTAAGCATTCATTTGCCGCATTTGAGGCTCACTCGGGGAAGTCGCTAAAGCTAACATCATGGAAATAAGAAAATGTATATGCAGAAATGATCGAATGGCTGTTGAGTTTATGGTTTATTTACATAGGCTGTTTTCAGCGCGCGTACATACGCCGAAAGCGGGTGAAGTCATGAATGAAAGCGTAACATGTAATGCATACCGTTGGGTGCTCAAATGGAGACGCAAGAGGGTTTGCTCGTGGCTGTGAAAGTTATACCCTGGGTCTCAATATTTCTAAAATCATTGTACACCTTCAGGCGCCCAAGAAATCTGCAGTCGATAAATCACCGCCGAACGCCCACAAACTGACGACAATAAGTCGCGCGCTGGACACCCAAGCACGTAGCCCAACTTATCCTCAGGCTTCCCTTCCCTCAAAGACTGTACCGCCTGACCAGACGAGAAATTAGAGAAGAAACCGAGTCCTGCGTGCAGCGGCGATGGCTGTCGACAAACATGACGCACGTAGCAAAAGTACGACGCCGTCAAATGCGCCGATCACAGTTTGTGGTTATTTGCGAGCGCCCGACGCACTAAACAAACGCAAGAGCGGAAGTGAATTCCTTCTGCTATTTGCTTCGATTAAAGCGTGTTACCGAAATATCGACGCATCTATATTCCCATTCTGCTGGTTTTCTCCAAGGAATAAGGCTATGACTACCGTCTTCTCAAAGTGGGAAAGTGATGAATAGGCTTTCGCTGAAGTCCGGGGAACCCTGAATCTACCCTTGAATCAAGCGAATGTTCATTGAGTCAAAGTGAGATTGGCTCCGTCCGACTTTTGCTCTTCAGTCAGAATACTTTCTCCAAGTTTCAATGAAACGCAGTTATAAAAAAGATGATTCTAAGAGAAACGCGATTAACGGAATATAGTGACAGACTGACATCTCATATTTGCGGTGTAAAACACTGTCTTGTGCGGGTGGCCTGTTTCAAAAATAACTGCTGCACGTAGGCTGTAATGAAAGTCACGGAACGGACAAATTGTTAAACTATGCTATCTGAAGCAGCACGCGAGTGAAATCATGCCTTCTGAGTGAAAATCTATGCAAAGAACGCCGGGCTGCTCAGAGGGCAGGCCCACGTGCAGTGAGTCCGATTAGAAATGGTCTCCACTGACACGGAATGAAGCGCAAGCATTGTGATTTGTGCGATATTGTACTGCCTTTTGTGGGCGCACGGTGGCCGGCATCGGACCTCCAGCTGCAAATAGGGCTGTAAATATTGAAAAACATGAACAAGATAAATGTTTTCTGAATGCATTTATGCGAGGCGGGTACATATCCAAACATTCCGTTACCTATACAGGAAAACTGATTGCTTGGCCCCGTCGCGACATTCCAGTATTCCGGCAGACGTATTCGGGCAATATTTTGGAATACCAGGAACGTTGTGAACACTCAGATCAGTTTGTGGCTGCGATGACATATCCACAACAATTGTTAAATATGGTGCAGATTATGTGCTAGCCAGACACCACGGAATCACGCCCCAGCACAGGACAGTTTTGTGATAATGGACGCAGTTTTCGATATACACATGCGATTTCTTCGCGCCACGACTGACACATACTGCACAAATATCATACATAGACTGCACAAATCGCAGTGCTGTTTTTGCCGGGGAACGTTCACTGGCTCTTGA
Organism: Pollicipes pollicipes; assembly: GCF_011947565.3. NCBI lineage: Eukaryota > Metazoa > Arthropoda > Thecostraca > Pollicipedomorpha > Pollicipedidae > Pollicipes > Pollicipes pollicipes. The sequence goes on from NW_023596136.1 coordinate 41,046,710, forward strand.
GTTGTGGCTGAATGAAGATGGAATTCACAACGAATTTGTCACCGCGAATTTGCACAGCATGCCAATCCTAAACGTTGTGATGTCGCCGACTGACAATGAATTCTTCGTATGTACAGATTCAGAATTTATGGAACGGTACGGAATCTGAAGACGTAAACCCCGGTAAGGCTTATCGCTCTGAAAGTCCCAAATCTCAGAGACCCATCCGACATCGCGGCCGTCACGGCATCAGTCACAAGAAGCCCACCAAACCCCATTGCCGTCACTGCCAGCAGTCTGAACTGTCCAGGATTTGGCTGCCTGACATTCTGGCGAAGAACTGAAACTTGACCCATAACGTACAAATATGCTGTATCATCTTGAACTCCGAGAAATGGAAGCACCGTGCGATGTGTCAGTAGTTTACTGACGAACTCGGGCAGCAGCCATGGTTCTTGACAATGGCTCACTTATGAGGCACATTTCTTATTCAGTATTCGTATTAACTCCAAGAACAATGTGCACTGGGAAGAAACCAAACACCACACCGCACTTACAACGACGACCTCTGCATGCCTGGCGAAGTGTACCGCATGTGAGGCGAATCCCAAGCATAGTCCTATCTGACCATTCTGCTTCGAAGAATGTGGTGGCTACCCGGCTAGAGTAAGCATGCATTACGCACACTGAAGTTGAAGTTATGAAATAATCTAGAAGGAGCATGAGCGTACGGGCACGCCAGCCTGTGGTTTCAACAGGATGAACCTCGCCTCACGGCTTCAGTGAACCAACGGAGTGGCTACACGATCACTTTGGTGGTCACTCAGTCACCGACTCGACGTGGCGCAAGAGGCCCACTCCTGTCACCTCTCAACCCTCGACTTTCGTCCTTGAGGGCTACCGGAAGAGCACGTCTATGCAGGCGGCCCGCTGATGATCACTGAGCTCAGAGCAACGTAAGTGAACGTATCAGAGCGATCAGATCAGAGCGACCCCAATCGCTCAGTGCGTGAATGTTGCAAACCACTTCGTCAAGCGCTTTCCGCTGTACCTGAGAAGCTGAGGCCAACATTCGGAGCATGTAATAAAACAGTTCTGAGCCAAACAGGCAGAA
>NW_023596136.1:41048802-41057952 GCF_011947565.3 Pollicipes pollicipes
AAGTGATCCGCACATTGCTTTTCTTGTCGTCACATAGGGAAAACTCTAAACATTTCGGTCTATTTTTGACGTCTCAGCCAAACATAAGTGATGCGTGCTTGTGGACATAGGTGGAGATGAGAAAACATAGAGTGCTGGAAAAGTAATCGAAAATCATTGACGTCTGCCTGGCCATAACACCAACGGGACACGGCTAACATTTCTCACACATTCCCGCAATATCTGATTTAACTACTTGGGCATTATAGGTGCATTGCGTTATAGATGCAGGAGCACTGCACGGTGATTCACTGCCAGCGTGGGTCGGGGGGATCACGGCGGCAGCCGATTCAGCGGACCGCGTAACAGGCCAACACCGTTACAGTACGACAACCCTAAATCATCGACAGACACTAAAAAACAACTACGTACCACTGTACTCGAAATTAAACAAAAAACCCGCCAGTTTGGGTTTTGCGTTGTTACAAGGCACCATCATGTACATACAACACACACCCACACACACACATATTATATATATTATATATATATATAGTTTGCTGGGGCTATATATTATATATAATATATACATATATTGTATATATATATATACATATATATATATAATATATAACCCCAGCAACTAAGAAAGTTGACTTCCAGGAATAATTGGCTTTTGACCTGGCATAGTGGGGCGAGTTATTGACATAGCAACACCATAGTAGCACCAACCGGATATTTTTGAAGACCAATCCGTTGTTCGCTCTCGCGAGGCTGCATCCTGTTTAGCTTGGAAACGTTAGGGGAAGGGTGGCATGGCCTCCCACCTGTGAATCCGTGTTTAAAAAATGGCGAATCAGGTTGAAGGTTATTTCATTTCACCTGGCATCGGCGTATGCAATTCATAAGTGGTTGCCTTAACGTGGCAAATTCACTTCCTGTCCTAGACCACTTGCTACGAATCTAACACCAGTGCTTCAACTTGTCAAGCTTTCCTGCAAATTCCGCCAGAGGCGCCCGAGACAGGCGACAGCGAACCAATCCCAGCGGCCTACTCAAGGAGCAAATTGCACCCGATAGCAGGCAGCTCGGGCATGAACAGCGCCGCCAGCTTACCGTGGGAACGGCCAGCTGATCATTAGTTGTCCCGGAGCTGCCCCCCGGCCCATATCCTTGTCATAGCTTCAGCGGGCGGGTCGGCCTCAGCCAGCCGGCTCCCGGCGTGAAGGGCCGTGCCAGCGGCGGCCGTCCGTGCCCAGTTACGCGGTGCGGTCGGGGGACCTGGCCAGCGCTACGCAGATTGGGCGTGGCGGATGTCGGCGCGGGGCGCGGGGCGTTAGGGCCGCTTCACTCGCGTCCCCATGATTATGGACGTGGCGTTTTGGCGGTGCGGGGGGGCTGGCGCAGCCTCCCGGCGATGTTTCGCATGCATGGGCTGTCGTCACGCCGCACCGTGTACTCACGTCAACTTCGAAACTAGGACGGCCGGCTGCATGCGAATGGGAACACTCAGCAAGCAGAGGCCACTCCGGACAAAGCGGGACTCGTGAAAGTTTCATTAGCGGAAAGGTTTGCCACAGCCGCTCAACGGGGAAATTACACCCATTGTGAGTTTGCGATCTGCGGTTGCAGCTAAAGTCCTTGCAATGACACGGTCTCGGACTCAACTGGTCGGGGACAGGCGTGACCTCAAGGCGACAGCTTAGGATAGATTCGCTTCCAACGCTGAACGGTCCCGGCAGACGTCTCGGCCGATGGAAGTATTACAGCTCGATTGGCGCTCGAGAGGACCCAACGGACCTGGACCGGTTCGGCTCGGACAATTAGCATGTCTGTCCGGACCATGCACTGTCTGTATCACCTTCAGATAATCTCCTGATGAGCCTCTCCTGGACGGACGCTGTCGCAAGGAGACTCTTCCCCAGATAGGCGATCCACGTACTGTAGATCAGTCGGACTCAGCTCGGTCAGATCAATTATGAAGGATGCTCCTGAAGACTCGGTGGGGCTAGAGATCTGACCAGCTCAAATAAATTGGAACACGGAAGGCTTAAACAGCAAAGAGGAAGACAATTCTGTCATGACAATCACAATTCAAAACATGGGTGCCCCAGTTTTCCATGCAGATGAAGTTATGTTAAAATGGAAACAGATTTTAATCGGATAGGACCGGAACGGATTTAGATTTATGACTGAGAGAACTTCTGCTGCGAGACTCGACATAACTTAGCAACTGGGATTGGATCGGTCCACAAAAGTTAACCGCGCTCAGGGTGTCAATTTGTCACTCCTGTGGTTTTGGTAACCTTAATCCAGAACGACAGGGCGTGGCAACGCAAAATTTCGCACAGTTGTAGAAAAATGAACAACCAATTGTTCAGTACACCAAAGAGATACCTCTTAAAACCACTGCGGGTCGCAATAATACCATGGTTGTCAGTGAATACAAACTTCTAAGAAATCTTTTAAGCCGATGCAGTTACCATTAGTATAAGGTTACCACTGAAATGAAACGCGACCATATAAAAGAGAGAGAGAGAGAGAGAGAGAGAGAGAGAGAGAGAGAGAGATAGAGAGAGAGAGAGAGAGAGAGAGAGAGAGAGAGAGAGAGAGAGAGAGAAGAGAGAGAGAGAGAGAGAGAGAGAGAGGAGAGAGAAGAGGAGAGAGAGAGGGAAGGGAGAGAGGAGAAAAAATGTATAATATACATATATATATTATATAAATAGTATTATATTATATAATATATATATCTATATATATAGGTCAATGCGCGGCACGGTCCGTCCTGCCCTACTGACGTCCAACTGACCTTTAGCGCGACCCCGCTGGCCACCAGGCCGCAGTCATACCTGTCAAGGGCAAATAGCGAGCAGCCCTAAGCGACTCGAACCCACCCCGCCACGGGTGGGCTGGCATCGGAAGGCAGGCGGCTCTAACAAACTGAGCTACCGGGACGGACCAATATATTCATATATTCATTATCTTCTAGCGAAAAGGAGAATATGATTGATGTTCTACAGGTTAGCCTACCACATGTGTCACCATGGGTATTAGGGAGTACCATGTATTTGTATATTATATTCCAGACCACTGACAATTAAAAACAATGTTGCAACTTATTTCATCGACCTTGTCTCAACTATGAAGGTCAGGTGTGGTCAAAGCCAAACATGTTATTGTTGGAAGACCTACTTGGTGGGGCAGTGTTAATGCTCATTTTGAATCCATTGAGGAGAAAAACGTCGCACGATATCTCATTTTGACTTTATAAAGGTCAGTAAAGGCTAATGACCTAACATGATCTTGACCAACATTTTACGTTGCGGAACATGTCGCCAGGACAATTTTTGACACGGATTTTATTTGAAGATATTAAAATAAAGTGACCCAATGTCTAAAGATCAGACAAGTTAAGTAACCTGAAATCACACGAAGTGACCTTTTGTTTAGAAAGTATCTTGGCTAAATAGCGTAATTTGTTCAGTACATTAACGAGAAATATTGTTCACATAGACAAGACATTAGTATTAGCCTTATTCCTCGGAGAAAAACCAGGAGAATGGAGATGTAGTTGGGTTGATATTTCGGCAACATGCCTTTGGAATCACCGGCACGCAATTTTGAATTCACTTCTGCTATTTCTTCGATAAAGGCATGTTGCCGAAATATCAACCCAATTATATCTCCATTTTTCTGGTTTTTCTCCCAGGGATAAGGCCAGTACAACTGTCTTATCTATCTTGGCTAAAACTGCTCAAGTGAGTAAATCTGGGGCACGTCGGATGCCCATTTCGAAGTTAACCTTGGTTGACCTTATTTAACTCAACGATCATAACATATAGACTAAAAACTTGACGCAATTTGATTCACGCACCGTCCCACCAGCGCCGCGAGCTTTGCGTCTCCATCTCACTTAGTTTTTTTTTAGATCTCGATGGATCATATCAACCGCTTACCCCACCCGAGTGCGACGTGCTCAATCGGCCACCCGGACGCGTGCTAATCTCTAGTGTGTTATAGCTGCACGGGCGGGTAGGGCAAGTACCGAGCACCGAGGCTGGTTGGTCTGCGGAGCAGCCACCCTAACGCGATACGGGCAAAGGCCTGATGTTGAGTGTACGGTGTAAAGTCAACGACGAGCGCGATTCGTGAGCACAGCAGATTGCCTGTGCCTGGCCGCAGACCGGACTTCCCCATACCGCAAGGCCTTTGAACCTTCTGTCGCGTCACCACCCGGTGCGCAGCGCGGCCGGCGGGTGCGCCAGGTCGTCAGCCGGCCGCGCCAGCTCCACCCGTCCGTAATTGAGCGTGCTAGTGCGGTGACTGGCGGCCGGCGGGGCGCGCTGCGGCGCCATTACCGGCGCCGTTCCGGTCGCTCTGTGGCCGCTGGGCGGCGGACGCCAGACTGACGGGCCGACGACGCGGAACTGGCCGTGCTTCCCGCGGTGCGGGTCAGCTCGGGTCAACGGGTCCGGACGGGGAAGCGGGGTTTAGTGCTGATTAGCTGTTCCGGCTCCAGCGGGGAGAGGTCTGTTGAGATAGTGAGACCCTTCGGCTGCAGAAAAAATTAATGGAAATGGGTAAAGACCGGTGAAAAAACGGAGCGCTAGAGGCGTGGTCAGTCATATGAAGACGGGCTCTGGACGGACTCGGTCTGAAAGAACTACATCCGCCACGCCGGCTTTGGCCATTCGCTACCAGAAATCCTTCGAACTTCCTTGACGAGAAACTGCACAACTCCACCGTCCCGTCCACAGGGTAGCAGAGGTTACCGAGCTAAGCATTCATTTGCCGCATTTGAGGCTCACTCGGGGAAGTCGCTAAAGCTAACATCATGGAAATAAGAAAATGTATATGCAGAAATGATCGAATGGCTGTTGAGTTTATGGTTTATTTACATAGGCTGTTTTCAGCGCGCGTACATACGCCGAAAGCGGGTGAAGTCATGAATGAAAGCGTAACATGTAATGCGTACTGCTGGGTGCTCAAATGGAGACGCAAGAGGGTTTGCTCGTGGCTGTGAAAGTTATACCCTGGGTCTCAATATTTCTAAAATCATTGTACACCTTCAGGCACCCAAGAAATCTGCAGTCGATAAATCACCGCCGAACGCCCACAAACTGACGACAATAAGTCGCGCGCTGGACACCCAAGCACGTAGCCCAACTTATCCTCAGGCTTCCCTTCCCTCAAAGACTGTACCGCCTGACCAGACGAGAAATTAGAGAAGAAACCGAGTCCTGCGTGCAGCGGCGATGGCTGTCGACAAACATGACGCACGTGGTAAAAGTACGACGCCGTCAAATGCGCCGATCACAGCTTGTGGTTATTTGCGAGCGCCCGACGCACTAAACAAACGCAAGAGCGAAAGTGAATTCCTTCTGCTATTTGCTTCGATCAAAGCGTGTTACCGAAATATCGACGCATCTATATTTCCATTCTGCTGGTTTTCTCCAAGGAATAAGGCTATTACTACCGTCTTCTCAAAGTAGGAAAGTGATGAATAGGCTTTCGCTGAAGTCCGGGGAACCCTGAATCTACCCTTGAATCAAGCGAATGTTCATTGAGTCAAAGTGAGATTGGCTCCGTCCGACTTTTGCTCTTCAGTCAGAATACTTTCTCCAAGTTTCAATGAAACGCAGTTATAAAAAAGATGATTCTAAGAGAAACGCGATTAACGGAATATAGTGACAGACTGACATCTCATATTTGCGGTGTAAAACACTGTCTTGTGCGGGTGGCCTGTTTCAAAAATAACTGCTGCACGTAGGCTGTAATGAAAGTCACGGAACGGACAAATTGTTAAACTATGCTATCTGAAACAGCACGCGAGTGAAATCATGTCTTCTGAGTGAAAGTCTATGCAAAGAACGCCGGGCTGCTCAGAGGGCAGCCCCACGTACTGTGGGTCCGATTAGAAATGGTCCCCACTGACACGGAATGAAGCGCAAGCATTGTGATTTGTGCGATATTGTACTGCCTTTTGTGGGCGCACGGTGGCCGGCATCGGACCTCCAGCTGCAAATAGGGCTGTAAATATTGAAAAACATGAACAAGATAAATGTTTTCTGAATGCATTTATGCGAGGCGGGTACATATCCAAACATTCCGTTACCTATACAGGAAAACTGATTGCTTGGCCCCGCTGCGACATTCCAGTATTCCGGCAGACGTATTCGGGCAATATTTTGGAATACCAGGAACGTTGTGAACACTCAGATCAGTTTGTGGCTGCGATGACATATCCACAACAATTGTTAAATATGGTGCAGATTATGTGCTAGCCAGACACCACGGAATCACGCCCCAGCACAGGACAGTTTTGTGATAATGGACGCAGTTTTCGATATACACATGCGATTTCTTCGCGCCACGACTGACACATACTGCACAAATATCATACATAGACTGCACAAATCGCAGTGCTGTTTTTGCCGGGGAACGTTCACTGGCTCTTGAGTTGTGGCTGAATGAAGATGGAATTCACAACGAATTTGTCACCGCGAATTTGCACAGCATGCCAATCCTAAACGTTGTGATGTCGCCGACTGACAATGAATTCTTCGTATGTACAGATTCAGAATTTATGGAACGGTACGGAATCTGAAGACGTAAACCCCGGTAAGGCTTATCGCTCTGAAAGTCCCAAATCTCAGAGACCCATCCGACATCGCGGCCGTCACGGCATCAGTCACAAGAAGCCCACCAAACCCCATTGCCGTCACTGCCAGCAGTCTGAACTGTCCAGGATTTGGTTGCCTGACATTCTGGCGAAGAACTGAAACTTGACCCACAACGTACAAATATGTTGTATCATCTTGAACTCCGAGAAATGGAAGCACCGTGCGATGTGTCAGTAGTTTACTGACGAACTCGGACAGCAGCCATGGTTCTTGACAATGGCTCACTTATGAGGCACATTTCTTATTCAGTATTCGTATTAACTCCAAGAACAATGTGCACTGGGAAGAAACCAAACACCACACCGCACTTACAACGACGACCTCTGCATGCCTGGCGAAGTGTACCGCATGTGAGGCGAATCCCAAGCATAGTCCTATCTGACCATTCTGCTTCGAAGAATGTGGTGGCTACCCGGCTAGAGTAAGCATGCATTACGCACACTGAAGTTGAAGTTATGAAATAATCTAGAAGGAGCATGAGCGTACGGGCACGCCAGCCTGTGGTTTCAACAGGATGAACCTCGCCTCACGGCTTCAGTGAACCAACGGAGTGGCGACACGATCACTTTGGTGGTCACTCAGTCACCGACTCGACGTGGCGCAAGAGGCCCACTCCTGTCACCTCTCAACCCTCGACTTTCGTCCTTGAGGGCTACCGGAAGAGCACGTCTATGCAGGCGGCCCGCTGATGATCACTGAGCTCAGAGCAACGTAAGTGAACGTATCAGAGCGATCAGATCAGAGCGACCCCAATCGCTCAGTGCGTGAATGTTGCAAACCACTTCGTCAAGCGCTTTCCGCTGTACCTGAGAAGCTGAGGCCAACATTCGGAGCATGTAATAAAACAGTTCTGAGCCAAACAGGCAGAACATCAGAGATGCGCGCGGCCGTCTGACGCTCTTGATTCGGAAGATGAAAGCAGAAGCTGCTGCCAAAGCTAAATGTCGCATTTTTGGTCCACCCCGTAGCTGCCCTATTTTAATCGAACCGCCGGATCTCAGTGCCCTTCCTGCCCCATTGCTACCTTGCTACCATGTCCAAAGCTTATGCCTCCGCTGCCCTTGCTGCTTCCAGCGTAGAACTGCAGGCCTCTATTCAGAGCAGAAATTATTCCCAAAACCGTGGCCAAATGACAGCGAGGTCACCGTGGTTCTATGTTTGATTCACGCATTTGAAGCCCATTCATTTCATGCCATACACGTAAGTGGCTTTGATGAGCACCCAGGAGGCCTGAGCCTCTCGTCATAGACATTTTTGTCGTCATCATGGAGAGTTACACCAATGCTCGGATAAAAGGAGCGCGCGCCAGGGGAAAGCTTCACAGAGTGTTGGGGAGCCGGCAATTGGGGGAAGGGGGGGGGGGGGCGGGGTAAGATGAAGCCCTCCTCAAAAGTCACCAATAAACCAGCTTCTCCGCGATTCAGTTCCAATTTTCCCTCAAAGTTGAGGAGTGGGTGACTGGACCCCCGTCCCAACTGATAAGCAAATTACATCCCTGACATCGGCGGCTGTATGCGCCGTTAATGAATCCTAACTTTCCTGATCTAGGGAGGATCCAGCCAAGGGTGGACCCAGAAAGCTGCCTTGGGGGGACAAGGCTCCCAACATTATTCTGATTTTCAGAACCGATGAAAATTCGCTTCCTTTTCCCTTGAGGGGCGCTCCAAAGCAGCTTAGTTTTGTAAAAATGTTTAGATATTTCCAAGTACAGAAATGTGTAAATGCCTTCACACTCGTGCCCATTTCAGCAGGTGTTCGAATGTTTCCCAAACACTCTGATTCTGGTTTTGAGCTTTTAATTTGAATGCCCACAGCTGGTGAAGGCAATTGAATATTGCAACGTCCCGAATCTTAATACTCAGTTATAAAACACACACCTAAGGCTAACTCGCGCACCTTTATGTGTGCGTACGCTTACACCGATAAGCACTGCACATCGCGAAACGTGTCTACAGCTGACCCGAGGATGTCGTGGCCTGCAGCAGGCGTCACCTGCCAGGTATGTGGGCTGGTAATGCACCAGGCGTCACCTGCCAGGTATGTGGGCTGGTAATCATCAGGTGTCGGCCACGAGACCCAGGTGGCTTCGCTGTCATTTGGCAATGCGCCAGGTATCGGCCGCGAAGCCCAGGTGGTCTCCCTATCATCGACCTCTTCCGGCTGCGAGGCGTCTCAGAAGCCGGCCGCGCGCCGCGCCACCGCGCGAGCTCGGCTCGGGTGACCCACCAAAGGACTGTCTCCCACTCCGGGGGCGTCTTCATCAGGCGCCGGCCCACACAGGCGGCCGCCGCCACCGAGATGGCTTTACCTGTGGCTCCGAGGGATGGGAAGTAGGCGGCAAGGACGTTGCAGCGTCCGAGGCACTTCCGCTGCAGGTCAGCCAGCTCCCCGGCGGTGTAGAGCACGGTCACTCGGTCTACCAGCCACAGACTGGAACACGGACACAGCGGTGCTTATCAATCTTAGACTGGAACACAGACTCGGTGAT
>NW_023596136.1:41058952-41069852 GCF_011947565.3 Pollicipes pollicipes
CATCAGAGATGCGTGCGGCCGTCTGACGCTCTTGATTCGGAAAATGAAAGCAGAAGCTGCTGCCAAAGCTAAATGTCGCATTTTTGGTCCACCCCGTAGCTGCCCTATTTTAATCGAACCGCCGGATCTCAGTGCCCTTCCTGCCCCATTGCTACCTTGCTACCATGTCCAAAGCTTATGCCTCCGCTGCCCTTGCTGCTTCCAGCGTAGAACTGCAGGCCTCTATTCAGAGCAGAAATTATTCCCAAAACCGTGGCCAAATGACAGCGAGGTCACCGTGGTTCTATGTTTGATTCACGCATTTGAAGCCCATTCATTTCATGCCATACACGTAAGTGGCTTTGATGAGCACCCAGGAGGCCTGAGCCTCTCGTCATAGACATTTTTGTCGTCATCATGGAGAGTTACACCAATGCTCGGATAAAAGGAGCGCGCGCCAGGGGAAAGCTTCCACAGAGTGTTGGGGAGCCGGCAATTGGGGGAAGGGGGGGGGGGGCGGGGTAAGATGAAGCCCTCCTCAAAAGTCACCAATAAACCAGCTTCTCCGCGATTCAGTTCCAATTTTCCCTCAAAGTTGAGGAGTGGGTGACTGGACCCCCGTCCCAACTGATTAGCAAATTACATCCCTGACATCGGCGGCTGTATGCGCCGTTAACGAATCCTAACTTTCCTGATCTAGGGAGGACGCAGCCAAGGGTGGACCCAGAAAGCTGCCTTGGGGGGACAAGGCTCCCAACATTATTCTGATTTTCAGAACCGATGAAAATTCGCTTCCTTTTCCCTTGAGGGGCGCTCCAAAGCAGCTTAGTTCTGTAAAAATGTTTAGATATTTCCAAGTACAGAAATGTGTAAATGCCTTCACACTCGTGCCCATTTCAGCAGGTGTTCGAATGTTTCCCAAACACTCTGATTCTGGTTTTGAGCTTTTAATTTGAATGCCCACAGCTGGTGAAGGCAATTGAATATTGCAACGTCCCGAATCTTAATACTCAGTTATAAAACACACACCTAAGGCTAACTCGCGCACCTTTATGTGTGCGTACGCTTACACCGATAAGCACTGCGCATCGCGAAACGTGTCTACAGCTGACCCTAGGACGTCGTGGCCTGCAGCAGGCGTCACCTGCCAGGTATGTGGGCTGGTAATGCACCAGGCGTCACCTGCCAGGTATGTGGGCTGGTAATCATCAGGTGTCGGCCACGAGGCCCAGGTGGCTTCGCTGTCATTTGGCAATGCGCCAGGTATCGGCCGCGAAGCCCAGGTGGTCTCCCTATCATCGACCTCTTCCGGCTGCGAGGCGTCTCAGAAGCCGGCCGCGCGCCGCGCCACCGCGCGAGCTCGGCTCGGGTGACCCACCAAAGGACTGTCTCCCACTCCGGGGGCGTCTTCATCAGGCGCCGGCCCACACAGGCGGCCGCCGCCACCGAGATGGCTTTACCTGTGGCTCCGAGGGATGGGAAGTAGGCGGCAAGGACGTTGCAGCGTCCGAGGCACTTCCGCTGCAGGTCAGCCAGCTCCCCGGCGGTGTAGAGCACGGTCACTCGGTCTACCAGCCACAGACTGGAACACGGACACAGCGGTGCTTATCAATCTTAGACTGGAACACAGACTCGGTGATGTCCGTCAGTCAGTAGACCGGAACACGGAGGCGTTTTTGTCCAGTAGCCTTAGAATGGCACGCGGACGCGCCCGATGCTCGCCAGCTGTGCCCTAGAACACGGGCAAATGGGCGTCATATGATCAATGCAGTCGCATCAGCATAATGGAAACCATCGGCATGGTGGCTGTAACGGTTTCATGTCACGGTGCGGTGTCATGTTACGGTCCTGTCAAGGTGCGGTGTCAGAAGGCGCACCTAAAAGATACACAAAAATGATTCGAACAATAGTCAAGGAGCTAAAACACAGTCAACGCTCTTTTGGCCGGATCAGATCAGTTGTCAGGTAGCTAAAATCACATCGCGTGAGGTGGTCTTGAACGCGTTCAGTGTTGTGGCATGGCGAACGCACGATGGCATGCGATTCCGGGTTACCGCGGCTCGATACTAAAACGCCCTCTGTGTGGTGGACAGTCGGTGTCTGCACAGGTGTAGACTACCTCTGTTCGCGGCGCGCGTTTCGCGGGTGGAAACAGCGGCGCGTGGGGTAAAAAGCGCGCGAACCTCCCAAGGCGCGCCTACCTCCTTCAGTACCTTAAACACTTTTGTCACGTTGCAGTGCGCCACCATGGCATGAATTCTCTGCCATCCAAGGGAATTTATAGCCGGAGTTATATACAGTTTTTTGAGCCGGCAACTACCCTTGCAACAGTTGTCTGTCTTGCAGTTTTGTGTAGCTGACTCTTGTCTGCTCCACCCCACACGCACAGGCAGTGCGTGATATGAAGGAATACATACGCCTGAATGATGATTTTTAGAAGACCTGAGGTAAAATAATGCGGAATTTGTACAGAAAAACAAGGATAAAATGGCATTTTCCACGACACTTGAGACATGGGAGCCCCATGAAAGACCGGAGTAAACTTTGACGTGGATAATTTTGATGCAACTTGAGGTGTGCATAGTCGTGCCGTTTCCTTTCAAGTGAAAACTGGCTAGCGTTTTAAATTTTGTGTTGATCCAAAGAGCATAAAATGCTTTTGCTCTATTTCTTTGGAGAGAGCTGGCACTGATACAATTTTGGAACTCACTCATGGTAAGTTCCAGTCTAGTTTTGAGGTCGGCGAGACCCGGTTCGTCAGGGGCGCGCAGTCCACGTGCATGATGTCAGCGTAGAAGATGAGGCGGCGATGAGTCAAGTATCCATGTAGATCTTTGATAAACAAAATGAACAAAATTGGGTCGACGGTCGAGTTCTGGAGTACACCTCATGACATGGGGGAGAGCGAGTCGCCCTCCACGCACCACCTGCCCTCGATCACCCAGATTACTCCGAAACCATCCCACATCGGCTACGCCATACCAAGATAGTTTGCTGAGAAGGACGCTTTGATCGGTGCCATCGAACGTCTTCGACCAATCTATCGTCGTTACCGATGATACAAGACCGTCGTCGGTGTTGGTGACCAGGCGTTCGACTGAGGCAAATGCTGCATCCTACGGCCCATAGGCCTACTGAGATGGATGGAACAGCGCTGTAGCGTTTGAATAGTTCGTTAACGGTGTGCAAGTTACCTTTTCTTAACACACCTTAGAGAGTACACTGAGAAGAGATATGGACCTTCTATTAGACGGTACAGCCGCATCACCTGACCTCCGAACTGGTGTAACACATGCCGTCTTCCAGCTATCTGGCAAAATTTTGGTCATGAATGGCAAGTTGAAAGATGAGGACCGACGAATGAAAAAAATCGCGCGCAGGCCTGGAGTGAAACCTCATCCAGGCCCACCGCCTGCGATGTACTCATACGCTGAACACTCGTGACAACTCTCGTAGCGTCGCAGGTCGGAACTGAGAAGCCAGCGGCGGGCCTCAAGAACCTCAGAACCTCAGCCTCAAGAACCTCAGAACCTCAGCCTCAAGAACCGGTGTAACTGCGCTCCTCAGGTTGGCTGCGATGCGGAGCCCCACCGCAGCGAAGTGGCGGTTGAACTCGCCCGCCGTCACCTCGGCCTCCTCGGGGCTCACTAGCAGACGCGGCCTCGCCGGCGACGAAGCCGCCATAGCGAACCTCTTGAAGGTAGGCCAGAAGCCGCCGTGCGCCAACTCGCCTCGAGGGATCTCGCGCCTTGCTGCAATTAGGCGGCTCTTAACCTGATTGCGAAGCCGCGTAAAGTGGGACCTGCTCTCTGGTGTGCGCAGACACAACCCGGCGTCGCTCGCTCTCACGCTCGGACATGAGCTCGAGCTCATTGGAGACGCGTATTCTCCTGACTGGGCAGTGGCGGTTCATTCACAGAGTTTCACGCAGTCATGAAGTGCCGCAGACACGCTTTGACGTCAGTGGCGGCTTTCACCTGGCTCCAGTCAGGTGACATAAGTTCGAGACAGATGGCGCTTCAGTCTGCGCATTTCCAGCTGCGCAGAGTACGCCACTGCGGGTTCCTCCGGACACGACCCAGATGTGCGCCCGTGACGACAGGCTGATGATCGCTGATGACGTCAGACAAGATGTTGACCTCAGGTGTAGAGTCACGCTCGTTGGTGACGATGTGATCCAGCGCTGGTGGAGTTGGATGAAGGTGAACCGGGCCCCAGCTGCGCCATGTTTAGCTCGCTGATGATGTCGGAGTAGCGGCGTATGTGGGGCGAGCTGGTGTCCAGCGCGCTGAAGTTGACGTCGCCGTGGAGACAAATGGGCTTTCCTGTGCCACCGGACTCTCGGAGCTGATCCTCCAGGCACTCCAGACTGGGCGTCACCGGGCTGTCGAGTGGGCGATAGATGACGCCCATGGTAGTCGGCCGGCCGCCTTGCCATGTAGCCCAGACCCACAGAACTTCCAGAGGTCCGTCCGCCGGCACAGCGAGTTGCTTGAATTGTATTTCGGCGCGGTGCAAGATGACACCATACGCGCGTCGGGTGTCGCAGTCGCGTCTGGGATATTTTAGCCGGGGATCACTCGAAACGCGTCTAAGGATGAGATAAGATGTAAGCCACGCATCCGGCAGGCAGAGTACACACACTTTATGGACGCTCAGGAGCATGCTATTTTCATCCAGTTTGCTGGTTAGTGGGCGGACGTTCAGGTACCCCATCCTAAGCTGGGTGCCGGACGCTGCAGTGGGTCGAGTGACCCACTCCACACCTCTGTTTATCAGTGGTGTCGCAGGCGCGCTCAGCAGGAGCGAGCAGCACATGTGTGAGGGCAGGGTCGTATGCCAGGCAGAGGTGGCGTCGAAGTGGCGGTGAGGTCGCACCGCGGCAACATCGGTCCGCGCCACTGTCGATGCGATGTCGTCGCTGGTGCACGCGCTGTCCGGCACGATGCCCTGACGTCTCCCCTGTCCATCCTGAGACGTCCGCTTCTCCTCCGCCGTTGTGCGGCGTCTGGCCTGGATGCGCTCCTCGCGCGGCACGGCCGCCCCGCTGCTCCAGGGCCTGGCGCCGCCTCTGTGCAGCAGCCAGACCGGCTGTGCCCGGGGTGGCCGCTCGCCTTGACCTAGCAGCGAATCTGGCAGAAAACGGTAGGCTGTAGGCGGCCGCGCTGATTGGTGGAGCCCACCGGCATACCTCTTCTCAAAGCGGTAGAGATGGCGCTTGAGGGCATCGAGACGGCAAACGGCGACAAAAAGAAATCACTGATAAAAGCCATGGACTTAAAGTCGCCGCGCAAAAAGTTGCTGACTAGATTCCTACGTCAGTGGCTCGGTTTCTGCACACTTCGTCTAATCTTTGTCACTCAGGATCGTGGCAATTAATGTGCCAACTTGGCGTACCCTAGAACCCAACTCTTCATGGGGGGATACAATGTCCGCATGCGGAGTTAATGCACTGCGGTCACTGTAACAGAAGGCTTCTTGGATTTCCTTGAATCTCACTCAAAGTGAGCTGCTTCAACTCTAAGAATTCATGCAAAAACGGCTACTGGAATTTCAAGGCCCTCTGCCAAAAGACAGCATTCAATTTCTAAACGTGTCCCCTCGAGAGAGCCTTTGGTCCCCCAGGGCCTCCATTATAAAAAACAAATCGTGTCGGAAGGAGACTCTCGCATTTCCAGAGCCCTTACTTGCCCATCGCACCCCTTCCCTATCTCTCCTACTCTCTCTCTCTCTCTCTCTCTCTCTCTCTCTCTTGCTCTCTCTCTCTCTGCTCTCTCTCTCTTCTCTCTTCTCTCTCTCTCTCTCTCGCTTCTTCCTGCTCTCTCTCTCTCTCCTCTCTTCTATCTTCTCTCTCTCTATCTCTCTCGCTCTCTTCTCTCTCTCTCGCTCTCTCTCTCTCTCTCTTCTCGCCTCGCACTCGTTCTCTCTCTCTCTCTCATCTTCTCGCTCTTCCTCTCTCTCTATCTTCTCTCTATCTCTCTCTCTGTCTCTCATTCTATCTCTACACCTCTACCCTCTCTCTCTCTCCTCTCCTCTCTCTCTCTCTCTCTCTCTCTCTCTCTCTCACCTCTCTCTCTATCTCTCTCTCTCTCTCATCTAATCTCTCTCTCTCTCTCTCTCTCTCTCTCTCTCTCTCATCCTCCAATAACAGCAACGGATCGTTACTCTTCATTCAGATTCACCGATGTGTGCACGCGACACGCACGTGACCTACGCCCACGTGATTGACTGCTCTGGACAGGTGGCTGAGCCATGTCGCGTACATGGTGAGCCGTGCGGAAAGGTATGCCAAAAGCGTTCCTTCTGAGGAAACTACGCCTGACTTCGAGTCTTCCGTCGTAGATCGGGTAAAAGCTTCGGCGCTTCATGAATGCTTTCCTTTCGTCGTTACCTCCTCTCTCTCTCTCTCGTCTCTCTCTCTCTCTCTCTCTCTCTCTCCTCCTCTCTATCTCTCTCTCCTCTCTCTTCTCTCTCTCTTCTCTCTATCTCTCTCTCTCTCTCTCTCTCTCCTCTCCCTCTCTCTCTCTCTCTTTCTCTCTCTCTCTCTCTCTCTCTCTCTCTCTCTCTCTCTTCTCTCTCTCTCCTCTCTCTCTCTCTCTCTCTCTCTCTCTCTCTCTCTCTCTCTCTCTCTCTCTCTCTCCATATATCGTAGCATTTCAGTCTAGTGATAACCTTACACTGACTGTAACCGCACCAGCCTAAGATTCCCTAGAAGTGCGTTCGCTGGCAACCATGGGCTGAATTTCACCTGCTGGGTTCAGCGATCTGCTCCAGCTCTGATTTTTGCTTGCTACTACAGCAAGCTGTATCCTGGGACGTCCAAGGGAAACAGCCAAGTTGGTCACGTCAGTCTGGGCTGACGTAAGTCCAATCTCAGCCCACGCAATTCTCTCGTAAAATATGTTCTATAATGCGGTATGAAATGGCATCGATTTCGAAGAAGCTTGCACCCATGTTGTAGCAGTGTCTTTTTCCGTCACGACTGGCTGATTTTGATTCAGCTATCCTTAGTTTTTTTTTCTCTGACTTTTGTCATGCAGCGATCTAATTTTTTACCAAACCTAAAATGCAAGGATAAACAGGGGCAAGCCGCACCGGCTTTCGTTAGTCATACCAAACTGGCCATTTCAGAAGCGTGTGGTCACTTTGGAGGCGTGTACAATGCATCCTTTTACGCTTGCGGACGTGGTTCCATGGAGCAAAGCAATGCAATACCACAAGCATGAAGAGTAAAGAGATACACTCTCGATGAAACATAAACGCACATCGGGCAGGCATTTAACGGCCATTTATATAGCCCACTAATGACCTCCATAAATTTCGGCCTTGGTTATCTTTTCACGTGCATTTGGGATTTGGTGCTAAATTATGCCCCTGCCCGATAATTTTATCGTAAAGAGGGCTAATATACAACTGTTCCCTCGTTAGTAAGTCCTGTGGTCTGGAATAATACAGTGACCACAACGTTAGCACTTCATTCTCTTCCCTTTCATTTAGCACACCTCTTAAAGGACATCTCACACCAGACGACCGTTAGCCTATTACACCAAGACATAATTAGGTGCCTCTGCCTCTGCCATCGATCATAAAAGGTCACAAGCTGATGTGTTTTCATTTGATCTGTACCCTCTTGCTGTGCTCTGCAAGACGCTGAGGTAACCGAGCCGGACATAAGCTGGCCTGAACACCGCAGGGAATGTGCCGTCCGCTACCAAATGGTGTATCGCTAAATTCGATGCAACGTAATACAGTCAGCTGGCGGGTTCAGGTACCCTCGAGAGCAACAATCATTCAATTTCTCCAACAGCAATCTTCATCTTTCACACAAACGGAGCTAACTTCAGCTTTGCCGGTAATAAATCGGCCAAGCTACTGCCTGGGCGATCCCAGGACCCCAGGCTGAAATGAGCCAGTTGACTCAGCACAGTCATTGTCATACTTCGGGTCCACTTCTCGTTTTTAGGGGAAGATGACCGAGGACGGAAACGAATCTAACAGTACAGCATTTTGCAAAATATATTGGACAGGTAGCTGTTAAGCTGCGTAACTTAGTGGACCTGACATTTAGTGTTGTCCCCTATCCCACTGTAGACAGAAGCACGCTGAATAGTTGGTCTGGCATCAGGGTTTTGGCCTTCACTAACAAACAATAATATTCTGTTACGGCGGCGACACTTAGCATACTCCATACCAGGCTTGTTTTGATAACCAAGTCAACGAGCGGTAAGGAGGGCTTTGCAAATATGATGGTGAGACTCCATCACAACAAATTTTTCCTTCAAACTTAATACCCCTTATGCTTGACATACCTGCCAAACCTGGATCCGACCTTTTAACATTTTTAGTTGTGTACCAGATCATAATGGAAAATAGCATGGGGCTTTTGCATTTTTGGTATCAAAGCACAGAAATGAGATGGTCTAATGCAACAAGAACACTAATTGTTTTGCTAATTGTTATTCACCAGGAACACGCGGTGACACGGACCAATCTTTCTATTTTGTGCATAGGGCTGAAAACGAAACAAAGCGGAACACAGACCGAACTGGAACACAGACTTTCTACTGCATGTGTTGTTTAATCAGCATGATATTGATGAAAAATAGGAAGAAAAACCTACGGGCCACGGACCCAGACCCGGCTCCTTAAAACCTAACTGAGCCCTTATCGGACGCTGGCTGAAATATTCCAAAATCTGGACATGGGCTGAAGCTGAATACAAAAACAACAAACGCGACTCAACTCCGAAAAAGTTCAAGGTAGACAGCGCTTAGTGAAAAGAGATCCTACCGGCGGTCGGTCTCAGCTGACGAACGGATCAGGCTCAGACAAACGTGGCACTCTACTACGTAGCTGCGGGATCTACCGGGCAAGGCGGGTGCGAAGCATCGCACGCGGCGGGGTCAGCGACGACTCTCATCTCGACCAACAGGCTCGGACGGCGGCTGGATGGGAGCGCTCCAGACGTGGTATGTCTTCTGGGAGACATTAGGGGCAACTTGTTAGCCGAATATTACATTAGAAAAAGTCCGTTGTGGAAATAGCTCCTAAGTCATTTGCCACAATACTTAACCCCCACCGTGATGTGCAGATCCAGCCTGAGGTTTTTTGAGGATACCTTTCCAGAATGTTGTGCAATGGCGCCCAAAAATTGAAAAGACCATGGCAAAGTTATTTAAGTCATCTACAGACCATAGGACCATCCAGACAGCAAAATAAGTGAATCTTTTCTTAGAAGAGGTGGGCGACCAGACCTTAACGTACAGGGCTCATCATGGCCGATTATGCGAATGTGATCAGCGCCTTGATGTGTGGTGCGTGTTAACTTAAAATCGTTTTCATTTGTCAATGGTACCTGACACGTGATGTACAATGCCTATTCAATTAAAATCTTTTGCATGTATACGTGATGCGTGATATGTGATGCATGTTTTCTTGAAATCGTTGACTTGAAATCGATGCGTGTATGAATGATGCGTTATTGGTATAGAAACGGCTGGTGATTGCTCCTTGTCTTATGCCCTGAATGTGGGTGACCTGTAAAAGCTATGACACGCTGTTTAAAAGACCACCTGAAAAATCTATTAGGATCGGCATGCAATTTTGAATTTACTACTGATATTCGGTTTGATGAAGGTATGCAGCCAAAATATCACATCTACTTTTCCATTCTCCTATTTATTCTATGAGGAACAAAGCTATTAAGACTGTCTTATCAGAATCATTGCTAGTTAAAAAGCATGAACCGAAATATCCAAGTTCAGGTATCAGCAATTTCCAAAGCGTCTGAAAATAGTCCACCGACTAGGGTTTAGCCAAAGATTCTCAGGACATGTAAGTACGCTGTTTTGTAATGTGAATAACGTAATTGCAGTATTTGTACGGTCTGATTCATATCAAGCAGCATCTATGACCCAAAAACACGCGCAACAGCTCCTGGAAAATACAAATAAAGCATCCAAAATAGCAGCGCATCTGCGCCATCGTTGGCGTCTGTCCTCAGAAGAACGGCGAACGTCAGTCGCGTTGCCAGGCAACCAGAGCAGAATCGCGCCCGGCCACCTCTGACGCCGCCGCGCCGGTGCTGTGACGTCAGAGCCTCGCCCGTCCAGCACCGGCCTCGAGCCGCCGAGCCCGTAAGCCGCGTCGGGGAATGCGTTGATAGGTGCTCACAACAGACGGCCGCTGAGAGCTGTCGCAAATGAGAGGAAGCTTTGTCGTCGCTCCGTTCCGGCAGATCTGCGCCGCCCGGGCCTGCGTGGAAGGGAAACCCTGGGTCCGCGGCCGAGGCCTCAGGCGTATCCTGGTCTGGGTTGCGTAATCGAGATTGTGGAGGTCGGGCTAGTGACACCCCAGTGCGAAACAAGCGAAACGTGAAATTGCATCCGTGTAGAGCGTTCAACCGGTGAAATATGGCTTCAGCTGGCGCCCAGGTCTGGTTAACTAAAGCACACATCACAGAACGACCACGCCTGTACGCTGAGCTCAAATTGCGGTGGTCTTATCGAAGGAAGCAGCATTTTAGAAGGTCAGCTTAATCACACAGCTTGATGAGTGCAACCTTCATATAACAAACCTACGACCAAAGAACGACGTCCTCTAGATTGCAATTTCAAACAAGCGTTGTTTTCTTCGATGCTGTTCTAACGCACATGCGTGGGAAAAATTTATTAGCATAATAGTGCGTCTGGTCCTTATGTAGCACTTCACATCGGAGCAGTCAGCTGATCACGCCACACCAGAAAACTGATTTGAGATTCCCAAGCCACAGCCCCACACATTGGTCAGATGCCCTTTGCTCTGTGATGTCAGCTGAGCTACAGGATGGCCAATCTACGCAGACTCCTTCATCTAAAAAAAAACCTTTGGGAAGCGTGAGCCTCACTGGGGAGGTCCAACAGGATTTCAGCGATATTATACC
>NW_023596136.1:41075226-41078756 GCF_011947565.3 Pollicipes pollicipes
GCCCTTATCGGACGCTGGCTGAAATATTCCAAAATCTGGACATGGGCTGAAGCTAAATACAAAAAACAACAAACGCGACTCAACTCCGAAAAAGTTCAAGGTAGACAGCGCTTAGTGAAAAGAGATCCTACCGGCGTCGGTCTCAGCTGACGAACGGATCAGGCTCAGACAACGTGGCACTCTACTACGTAGCTGCGGGATCTACCGGGCAAGGCGGTGACGAAGCATCGCACGCGGCGGGGTCAGCGACGACTGTCTCATCTCGACCAACAGGCTCGGACGGCGGCTGGATGGGAGCGCTCCAGACGTGGTATGTCTTCTGGGAGACATTAGGGGCAACTTGTTAGCCGAATATTACATTAGAAAAAGTCCGTTGTGGAAATAGCTCCTAAGTCATTTGCCACAATACTTAACCCCCACCGTGATGTGCAGATCCAGCCTGAGGTTTTTTGAGGATACCTTTCCAGAATGTTGTGCAATGGCGCCCAAAAATTGAAAAGACCATGGCAAAGTTATTAAAGTCATCTACAGACCATAGGACCATCCAGACAGCAAAATAAGTGAATCTTTTCTTAGAAGAGGTGGGCGACCAGACCTTAACGTACAGGGCTCATCATGGCCGATTATGCGAATGTGATCAGCGCCTTGATGTGTGGTGCGTGTTAACTTAAAATCGTTTTCATTTGTCAATGGTACCTGACACGTGATGTACAATGCCTATTCAATTAAAATCTTTTGCATGTATACGTGATGCGTGATATGTGATGCATGTTTTCTTGAAATCGTTGACTTGAAATCGATGCGTGTATGAATGATGCGTTATTGGTATAGAAACGGCTGGTGATTGCTCCTTGTCTTATGCCCTGAATGTGGGTGACCTGTAAAAGCTATGACACGCTGTTTAAAAGACCACCTGAAAAATCTATTAGGATCGGCATGCAATTTTGAATTTACTACTGATATTCGGTTTGATGAAGGTATGCAGCCAAAATATCACATCTACTTTTCCATTCTCCTATTTATTCTATGAGGAACAAAGCTATTAAGACTGTCTTATCAGAATCATTGCTAGTTAAAAAGCATGAACCGAAATATCCAAGTTCAGGTATCAGCAATTTCCAAAGCGTCTGAAAATAGTCCACCGACTAGGGTTTAGCCAAAGATTCTCAGGACATGTAAGTACGCTGTTTTGTAATGTGAATAACGTAATTGCAGTATTTGTACGGTCTGATTCATATCAAGCAGCATCTATGACCCAAAAACACGCGCAACAGCTCCTGGAAAATACAAATAAAGCATCCAAAATAGCAGCGCACCTGCGCCATCGTTGGCGTCTGTCCTCAGAAGAACGGCGAACGTCAGTCGCGTTGCCAGGCAACCAGAGCAGAATCGCGCCCGGCCACCTCTGACGCCGCCGCGCCGGTGCTGTGACGTCAGAGCCTCGCCCGTCCAGCACCGGCCTCGAGCCGCCGAGCCCGTAAGCCGCGTCGGGGAATGCGTTGATAGGTGCTCACAACAGACGGCCGCTGAGAGCTGTCGCAAATGAGAGGAAGCTTTGTCGTCGCTCCGTTCCGGCAGATCTGCGCCGCCCGGGCCTGCGTGGAAGGGAAACCCTGGGTCCGCGGCCGAGGCCTCAGGCGTATCCTGGTCTGGGTTGCGTAATCGAGATTGTGGAGGTCGGGCTAGTGACACCCCAGTGCGAAACAAGCGAAACGTGAAATTGCATCCGTGTAGAGCGTTCAACCGGTGAAATATGGCTTCAGCTGGCGCCCAGGTCTGGTTAACTAAAGCACACATCACAGAACGACCACGCCTGTACGCTGAGCTCAAATTGCGGTGGTCTTATCGAAGGAAGCAGCATTTTAGAAGGTCAGCTTAATCACACAGCTTGATGAGTGCAACCTTCATATAACAAACCTACGACCAAAGAACGACGTCCTCTAGATTGCAATTTCAAACAAGCGTTGTTTTCTTCGATGCTGTTCTAACGCACATGCGTGGGAAAAATTTATTAGCATAATAGTGCGTCTGGTCCTTATGTAGCACTTCACATCGGAGCAGTCAGCTGATCACGCCACACCAGAAAACTGATTTGAGATTCCCAAGCCACAGCCCCACACATTGGTCAGATGCCCTTTGCTCTGTGATGTCAGCTGAGCTACAGGATGGCCAATCTACGCAGACTCCTTCATCTAAAAAAAAACCTTTGGGAAGCGTGAGCCTCACTGGGGAGGTCCAACAGGATTTCAGCGATATTATACCGTACACTGTTGACTACAATCTCAGACTCTAAGACATACGATAAATAGGTCACAAGTACACTGTATTTCCGCAGACACGCCCTCTTCAGGTGACTTGAAATTTTTATTTTATGGTGAACCATATAATATCATGCAAAGCTTAAAAAGTCAGGAACGTGGACATTTGTTGGGACACATCATGTTAAGTTGTTTTTAAATACCAGCGTATTTCGACTAGTCAGACCATCTTAATCTTACAGACATTTCGAACAATGCGGAAAAAGAGACTCGGTGACATAAATAGGGCGAACAGATCCGCTTATGCAAGGACGACGTAACTCATGGCAAATGGACATACAATGATATACAAAAGTAGAGTGCTGAGGTCCATATCGAGCAAGTGGTTTTGGCTACCCTAATAAGGGTCAACTATTGACGCTTTTCTTCATGGAAAGGTTCAGATCACGAATACAGATCCTTTTCTTTCTTTATACGTGCCCACGACACCCGCGCAGTATTTTCCAACGTATTGCCATGCCATAAAGCGCATCAAGTCCGTATTGGGCCCGAAAATAAACTTGAACTAAAAAAAGAAAATGAGGCCCAAGCGTGTTGTTGATACCCTTGCTAAACACCGCTCGCCGTTGTTAAAAAACTTCACATACCGGACAAACACCCTTTCCCGTGTTGGTACTAAAACGTGGACGTCTTTGACGGGTGTTTGGACCTTGCAGCGTAACTCGTTGTCGATGTGAGGTCATGTGAGGTATATCACATTTTCTCCGTTCTTGCTGAATGATCGGGATTGAGACGCTGATTGGTGGGTTACTTAGCTAAGCTGGAAATTAGCCTGGGTGATATTCCCTGTTTTGGAATATCTGCGTGATACGATCTGTGCTGCCGTGGATGGCCTGTGGCGAGGATGACAAATTAACAGCTCGCCGTAGTATACTTTTTGCGCGTTTTTTTGCGCACGTCTTAGATGTATTGATGAATGAGGTAAGGTTTTGCCAGAGTACGTTCCTAAGTTTGGTCATACATGCGTTATCTGGAGAGCGGGCCAAACGGACATCTGAAGGCGGAATAGCTCTGTGCTCATCCTAACGTTCGTTTGAAAATCGCATGGAGGGATGGAGGAAGTTTATTTGGTTTGAAACCGGTAGTAACTACCAGCCCTGTGTCAGCACTCCAAAAATATCGCCTAGTGTGGCATAATGTCGCCCAGATGCCGTCTTAGTGTGGCATAAATCTGAAGTTGCATGTGATGCATACATGTATGACGACCAGTGT